>NW_026647140.1:0-315000 GCF_950295315.1 Erinaceus europaeus | reverse complement strand
CAGCCAAACTGGCCCCTTTGCAACCTACCTATGCATCGTTGTTTCTCCTCACCATTCAAGGAGAGATCTCCTTTTGTACTTAGCTTGGTTGACTGGTGGATGGATGGATGGATGGATGGATGGATAGCTGTATGGGTGGATGGATGGATGGATGGACAGGTCAATGGATCGGTTTTGTAGAGGCAGAGTACCATATAGGGGTACTGGAGACAGCTGGTGTCAGATCCTTAGTCAATGTCAAATGTAAAACATTAATTCATCAATAACAAAAATGAATAAGCATCTAAATAAATAAATAAATATAAAAACAGGGTTAAAAAATACATGGCGTCTTTGCCTTTCTGCACATGGAATGCTGTGAGGATCTTAACAAGGAAAGCATTGTCCTGAGTAGCCCATTTGAAGTCGTGGAATATTTCCTTTTCCTTTTTCTTTTTTTACTTTCCATTTTCTTGATTATTCACTGGAATAAATAGACAGCAATTGAGAGGGAAGGGAGGTAGAGAGAGTTTGAGACACAGAGAGAGACACCTGCAGCACTTCCGCACCACTTGTAAAGATTTCCCCTGGCAGGTGGGAACCAGGGTGTTGAAGCCCAGTCCTCCTGCATTGTAACATGAGTGCTTAACTGGGTGTGGCACCACCTGGTACCCTTGATGGGACACTTTTTTTGTAGCAATGAAAAGAAATTCTCGTGGCAAGGTAATAAATAAATGAAGAAGTAAATAAAAGTGCATTTACATTAACTCAGTGGAAACACACAGGGACTTATACGTCTCTGTTACCTGTATTACTTCTTCATGTATGGATTGATTGCCTCAAGGGGTTGTTGCCACAGCTGAGTGCCTGTGCCAGGAATAATCCACAGCTCCTGCACTCCATTTGTTCCCCTTTCGCTGCCCTTGGTGCTTGGTCACTGTGGTGGTTATTGTTGTTGTTGTTACTGACCTTGCATCTGAAAGACACAAAAGGAGAGAGCAGAGGAAATACAGGGTAGGAGAGAAAGATAGAGCTCCTAAAGACCTGCTTCACCCCCTGTAAAGCGACTCCCCTGCAGGTGGCGGTCTGGGGGCCAGACCCCAAATCCTTCCACCTGTCCCCTCTATTCGTGAGCGCCACAAGCCCTTCACCCTCTGACATACCGCCAAACCTCCCTGGATTTACTTTTGAAGGCAGTATCACCTGCCTCGTTTTGAATCCTCATTATCCTGACGGTCAGTCCTGGAGACAGTGTCATGACACGACACACGGAGATCTCTGTTATCAGAGAGGACCTGGAACAGCAGCTGGGGTTCTAGTACCAGGGCAGGAGCAAATCCCCATCCACCCTCCACAGAGTCCACCTGCCTGCATTTTGGTCCTTTTCCCTCCAAAAAAGATTTTTCCCTTTTTTCACTTTGAAAAAGGCAGCAGACAGGTTACCCAGGCAGGGGAAAAAAAATAAAAAGCTTTTTTTTTTTTTTTTTTTTTTTTTTTACCGAAGTGAATGACCATCTTCTGGGAAGTGTAGGTTTTGAACCTGAATACTCTGTCTGTCTGTCTCTTAGTCCACAGAAAGAGCCACTAGCCCAGCCAGATCTCACGCTCCGATGGGGTGTTTTTGCCAGTCAAAGGTCTGCACAGCGCACTAGGGATTGGGCGACCTGAGACCCAAATGTTACATTGTAGATGGACTGTTTGCAGTTCTTGCTCCCCAGGACATTGGACTGTCTCAACTCCCTCCGCTACAGCATGAAAAAAAGACTCTTGACAACCTTGGAGCAAATGGAGTGGGGGTGAGGGGAGCTGTTTGCATGTCTGCGCTGCTCATGCCCAGGTGTCTGTGGGGGTCCGTGGCAGAGGCTGTAAGGGGGATAGGGGGCAGAAGGAGACTGTTTGAGAGGCAGGCTGCAGGCAGGGGAGCCCAGGAGTGTGTGCAGGGCTGTGTGTGTGGGTGTGGTGGCAGGGGGTTAGGGCAGGTCCCCCTGCTGGATGGTGAGATGGCAGCTGGGCTGGCCCTGGGCCCTCAGGGCAGAAGGGCAGAAGCAGGGTGGCAGTAAAGTAGCTCAGGGAGGCACACAGGAGATGTTAGTTGGGGAGCTGGGGGACAGAGGGCAAGGGGAAAGGGGGCATCCTTGAGGAGGGCTCTGGACTAGAGAGTGGGGGCAGCTGGAGGCATGGAAGGTCCCAGGAATAAGGGTCTGACAGGAACAGATTCCTGAACCCACCCACTGGATAGAAGCTGCAGCAGCCAGAGCAGCAGCCCTGCCTTGCCTAGGCCAAGGGCCCTGAGTGAGTCCCTCTGAGGATGAGGAAGAGGAGGAGGGGGTGGAGGAGGAGGAGGAGTAGGAGGAGGAGGAGGAGGAAGTGGAGGAGGAAGAAGAAGAGGAGGAGGAGGAGGAGAAGGAGGAGGAGGAGGGGCAGGAGGGCAGCTGTCAGTAGGCAACGGGATTAATAGAGGCCTCCATTACGGAGGCATGTGTCCAGCAGGCACCCACCAACCCTCAGGGGCAGCACAGGGCACCCAGGGACTTGGTGTGGGTATCTCTGGGGCGGGGACTGTCAGTCAGTCAGCAAGACTGTGTGTCAGTGCACATGGTGGGACAGGGGCCTGGCGGACCTTGGTCCCCCGCCCTGGACTGTCAGATGCCAGCCCCATGCCCAGACACACACCAATCTGCCCATAGCCCCTTGGCCCGGCAGACCAGCAGCTGCTTTGGCCTGGGGCTCTGGCTCTGGTGGCTGGCCACCAGCCCGCAGGTCAAGTTCAGCGTGGGGGTCATGGCTGCTGGTCAACTGGATGGGCGGGGTCCCCGTGGCCTAGCAACCACAGGAGCCCTCTGTGATGTCCTAGCCCCTGGCAATCTGTGCTGGCCACACTGGCACTGGGCAGCCCAACTGCCCTGCCACTAGGTCAGGCAACAGCGCCCAGACGCCTGGGCCCTGGCACAGAGGGACGGAAGGATGGGAAGACAGTTCTGACCGACGAGGGACCTCAGGGCTGGCAGCCAAGAGAAGATAGGTGGAGGTGCGCCCGGGATCCAGGGAGCCCAGGCCAGAGCTGCCTGCATGCCTGCCTGCCTTCCTGGATGTCTGTATGCTACCTTTGTCCAGGTAGGTTTCTCAGGTCCCCTCCAATCCTGTCCTCTCCTGTCCTCACCATCCTCTCCCCTCTCCTCTCCTCCGCACTTTGCTTCTCTCCTTTGTCTGTCCTCTCTTCCAGGTGCCCTGCTCACCAGCTCCAGCACTTGTGATGGTTCTCCAGTGACAGCTGTTCGCAACCCCTTCCACCCCCTGCCTGCCCCTAATGTGACCCAGCTCACAGGGTCTCCGGCTCACCCCACCCAAACCCACACGCCCCAACACATTCCCTGGTTCAGCCCCCTCTGCCCTATTCAGCCAAACTGGCCCCTTTGCAACCTACCTATGCATCGTTGTTTCTCCTCACCATTCAAGGAGAGATCTCCTTTTGTACTTAGCTTGGTTGACTGGTGGATGGATGGATGGATGGATGGATGGATAGCTGTATGGGTGGATGGATGCATGGATGGACAGGTCAATGGATCGGTTTTGTAGAGGCAGAGTACCATATAGGGGTACTGGAGACAGCTGGTGTCAGATCCTTAGTCAATGTCAAATGTAAAACATTAATTCATCAATAACAAAAATGAATAAGCATCTAAATAAATAAATAAATATAAAAACAGGGTTAAAAAATACATGGCGTCTTTGCCTTTCTGCACATGGAATGCTGTGAGGATCTTAACAAGGAAAGCATTGTCCTGAGTAGCCCATTTGAAGTCGTGGAATATTTCCTTTTCCTTTTTCTTTTTTTACTTTCCATTTTCTTGATTATTCACTGGAATAAATAGACAGCAATTGAGAGGGAAGGGAGGTAGAGAGAGTTTGAGACACAGAGAGAGACACCTGCAGCACTTCCGCACCACTTGTAAAGATTTCCCCTGGCAGGTGGGAACCAGGGTGTTGAAGCCCAGTCCTCCTGCATTGTAACATGAGTGCTTAACTGGATGTGGCACCACCTGGTACCCTTGATGGGACACTTTTTTTTTAGCAATGAAAAGAAATTCTCGTGGCAAGGTAATAAATAAATGAAGAAGTAAATAAAAGTGCCTTTACATTAACTCAGTGGAAACACACAGGGACTTATACGTCTCTGTTACCTGTATTACTTCTTCATGTATGGATTGATTGCCTCAAGGGGTTGTTGCCACAGCTGAGTGCCTGTGCCAGGAATAATCCACACCTCCTGCACTCCATTTGTTCCCATTTCGCTGCCCTTGGTGCTTGGTCACTGTGGTGGTTATTGTTGTTGTTGTTGTTGTTGTTACTGACCTTGCATCTGAAAGACACAAAAGGAGAGAGCAGAGGAAATACAGGGTAGGAGAGAAAGATAGAGCTCCTAAAGACCTGCTTCACCCCCTGTAAAGCGACTCCCCTGCAGGTGGCGGTCTGGGGGCCAGACCCCAAATCCTTCCACCTGTCCCCTCTATTCGTGAGCTCCACAAGCCCTTCACCCTCTGACATACCGCCAAACCTCCCTGGATTTACTTTTGAAGGCAGTATCACCTGCCTCGTTTTGAATCCTCATTATCCTGACGGTCAGTCCTGGAGACAGTGTCATGACACGACACACGGAGATCTCTGTTATCAGAGAGGACCTGGAACAACAGCTGGGGTTCTAGTACCAGGGCAGGAGCAAATCCCCATCCACCCTCCACAGAGTCCACCTGCCTGCATTTTGGTCCTTTTCCCTCCAAAAAAGATTTTTCCCTTTTTTCACTTTGAAAAAGGCAGCAGACAGGTTACCCAGGCAGGGGAAAAAAAAATAAAAAGCCTTTTTTTTTTTTTTTACGGAAGTGAATGACCAGCTTCTGGGAAGTGTAGGTTTTGAACCTGAAAACTCTGTCTGTCTGTCTCTTAGTCCACAAAAAGAGCCACTAGCCCAGCCAGATGTCACACTCAGATGGGGTGTTTTTGCCAGTCAAAGGTCTGCACAGCGCACTAGGGATTGGGCGACCTGAGACCCAAATGTTACATTGTAGATGGACTGTTTGCAGTTCTTGCTCCCCAGGACATTGGACTGTCTCAACTCCCTCCCCTACAGCATGAAAAAAAGACTCTTGACAACCTTGGAGCAAATGGAGTGGGGGTGAGGGGAGCTGTTTGCATGTCTGCGATGCTCATGCCCAGGTGTCTGTGGGGGTCCGTGGCAGAGGCTGTAAGGGGGCTAGGGGGCAGAAGGAGACTGTTTGAGAGGCAGGCTGCAGGCAGGGGTGCCCAGGAGTGTGTGCAGGGCTGTGTGTGTGGGTGTGGTGGCAGGGGGTTAGGGCAGGTCCCCCTGCTGGATGGTGAGATGGCAGCTGGGCTGGCCCTGGGCCCTCAGGGCTGAAGGGCAGAAGCAGGGTGGCAGTAAAGTAGCTCAGGGAGGCACACAGGAGATGTTAGTTGGGGAGCTGGGGGACAGAGGGCAAGGGGAAAGGGGGCATCCTTGAGGAGGGCTCTGGACTAGAGAGTGGGGGCAGCTGGAGGCATGGAAGGTCCCAGGAATAAGGGTCTGACAGGACCAGATTCCTGAACCCACCCACTGGATAGAAGCTGCAGCAGCCAGAGCAGCAGCCCTGCCTTGCCTAGGCCAAGGGCCCTGAGTGAGTCCCTCTGAGGATGAGGAAGAGGAGGAGGGGGTGGAGGAGGAGGAGGAGTAGGAGGAGGAGGAGGAGGAAGAGGAGGAGGAAGAAGAAGAGGAGGATGAGGAGGAGGAGGAGGGGCAGGAGGGCAGCTGTCAGTAGGCAAAGGGATTAATAGAGGCCTCCATTACGGAGGCATGTGTCCAAGCAGGCACCCACCAACCCTCAGGGGCAACTCAGGACACCCAGGGACTTGGTGTGGGTATCTCTGGGGCAGGGACTGTCAGTCAGTCAGCAAGACTGTGTGTCAGTGCACATGGTGGGACAGGGGCCTGGCGGACCTTGGTCCCCCGCCCTGGATGGTCAGATGCCAGCCCCATGCCCAGACACACACCAATCTGCCCATAGCCCCTTGGCCCGGCCGACCAGCACCTGCTTTGGCCTGGGGCTCTGGCTCTGGTGGCTGGCCACCACCCCTCAGGTCAAGTTCAGCGTGGGGGTCATGGCTGCTGGTCAACTGGTTGGGCGGTGTCCCCGTGGCCTAGCAACCACAGGAGCCCTCTGTGATGTCCTAGCCCCTGGCAATCTGTGCTGGCCACACTGGCACTGGGCAGCCCAACTGCCCTGCCACTAGGTCAGGCAACAGCGCCCAGACGCCTGGGCCCTGGCACAGAGGGACGGAAGGATGGGAAGACAGTGCTGACCGACGAGGGACCTCAGGGCTGGCAGCCAAGAGAAGACAGGTGGAGGTGCGCCCGGGATCCAGGGAGCCCAGGCCAGAGCTGCCTGCATGCCTGCCTGCCTTCCTGGATGTCTATATGCTGCCTTTGTCCAGGTAGTTTTCTCAGGTCCCCTCCAATCCTGTCCTCTCCTGTCCTCACCATCCTCTCCCCTATCCTCTCCTCTGCACTTTGCTTCTCTCCTTTGTCTGTCCTCTCTTCCAGGTGCCCTGCTCACCAGCTCAAGCGCTTGTGATGGTTCTCCAGTGACAGCTATTCACAACCCCTTCCACCCCCTGCCTGCCCCAAATGTGACCCAGCTCACAGGGTCTCCGGCTCACCCCACCCAAACCCACACGCCCCAACACATTCCCTGGTTCAGCCCCTCTGCCCTATTCAGCCAAACCGGCCCCTTTGCAACCTACCTATGCATCGTTGTTTCTCCTCACCATTCAAGGAGAGATCTCCTTTTGTACTTAGCTTGGTTGACTGGTGGATGGATGGATGGAGGGATAGATGGATGGATATATGGATAGATGTATGGGTGGATGGATGGATGGATGGACAGGTCAATGGATCGGTTTTGTAGAGGCAGAGTACCATATAGGGGTACTGGAGACCGCTGGTGTCAGATCCTTAGTCAATGTCAAATGTAAAACATTAATTCATCAATAACAAAAATGAATAAGCACCTAAATAAATAAATAAATAAATAAAAATAAAAATAAAAAACTGGGTTAAAAAATACATGGCGTCTTTGCCTTTCTGCATATGGAATGCTGTGAGGATCTTAACAAGGAAAGCATTGTCCTGAGTAGCCCATTTGAAGTCGTGGAATATTTCCTTTTCCTTTTTCTTTTTTTACTTTCCATTTTCTTGATTATTCTCTGGAATAAATAGACAGCAATTGAGAGGGAAGGGAGGTAGAGAGAATTTGAGACACAGAGAGAGACACCTGCAGCACTTCCGCACCACTTGTTAAGATTTCCCCTGGCAGGTTGGAACCAGGGTGTTGAAGCCCAGTCCTCCTGCATTGTAACATAAGTGCTTCACTGGGTGTGGCACCACCTGGTACCCTTGATGGGACACTTTTTTTTTAGCAATGAAAAGAAATTCTCGTGGCAAGGTAATAAATAAATGAAGAAGTAAATAAAAGTGCATTTACATTAACTCAGTGGAAACACACAGGGACATATACGTCTCTGTTACCTGTATTACTTCTTCATGTATGGATTGATTGCCTCAAGGGGTTATTGCCACAGCTGAGTGCCTGTGCCATGAATAATCCACAGCTCCTGCACTCCATTTGTTCCCCTTTCGATGCCCTTGTTGCTTGGTCACTGTGGTGGTTATTGTTGTTGTTGTTGTTGTTGTTGTTGTTACTGACCTTGCATCTGACAGACACAAAAGGAGAGAGCAGAGGAAATACAGGGTGGGAGAGAAAGATAGAGCTCCTAAAGACCTGCTTCACCCCCTGTAAAGCGACTCCCCTGCAGGTGGCGGTCTGGGGGCCAGACCCCAAATCCTTCCACCTGTCCCCTCTATTCATGAGCACCACAAGCCCTTAACCCTCTGACATACCCCCAAACCTTCCTGGATTTACTTTTGAAGGCAGTATCACCTGCCTCGTTTTGAATCCTCATTATCCTGACGGTCAGTCCTGGAGACAGTGTCATGACACGAAACACGGAGATCTCTGTTATCAGAGAGGACCTGGAACAGCTGCTGTGGTTCTAGTGCCAGGGCAGGAGCAACTCCCCATCCACCCTCCACGGAGTCCACCTGCCTGCATTTTGGTCCTTTTCCCTCCAAAAAAGATTTTTCCCTTTTTTCACTTTGAAAAAGGCAGCAGACAGGTTACCCAGGCAGGGGAAAAAAAATAAAAAGCCTTTTTTTTTTTTTTTTTTTTTATGGTAGTGAATGACCATCTTCTGGGAAGTATAGGTTTTGAACCTGAAAACTCTGTCTGTCTGTCTCTTAGTCCAAGAAAGAGCCACTAGCCCAGCCAGGTCTCACACTCTGATGGGGTGTTTTTGCCAGTCAAAGGTCTGCACAGCGCACTAGGGATTGGGCGACCTGAGACCCAAATGTTACATTGTAGATGGACTGTTTGCAGTTCTTGCTCCCCAGGACATTGGACTGTCTCAACTCCCTCCCCTACAGCATGAAAAAAAGACTCTTGACAACCTTGGAGCAAATGGAGTGGGGGTGAGGGGAGCTGTTTGCATGTCTGCGCTGCTCATGCCCAGGTGTCTGTGGGGGTGCGTGGCCAATAAATGACCACTGAGGATGAAAAGAGATGGAACTGGGAGTCGGGCTGTAGCGCAGTGGGTTAAGTGCAGGTGGCACAAAGCACAAGGACCAGCATAAGGATCCGGGTAAGAACCCTGGCTCCCCACCTGCAGGGGAGTCGCTTCACAAGTGGTGAAGCAGGTCTGCAGGTGTCTATCTTTCTCTCCTCCTCTCTGTCTTCCCCTCCTCTCTCCATTTCTCTCTGTCCTATCCAACAACAATAATAACTACAACAATAAAACAACAAGGGAAACAAATGGGAATAAATAAATAAAATAAATATTAAAAAAAAGAAAAGAGATGGAACTCCAAAGGCAGTGGTGTGTTCTTTTCATGTCTTTCTCACACCCTGTACTCTGTCTCTGTCTGTCTCTCTGTCTCTGTCTCTGTCTCTGTCTCTCTCTCTCTCTGGAAAGAATGGAGGGACTGGGGAGGCCCGGGTGGTAGTGCAGAGGGTTAAGTACACATGGCAGGGAGCAGACCTGCAGACCTGCTTCACTGCTTCTTCGAGCCTCGCCCCACCCCCACCAGCCACGCAAGAGGCTCTCAACCTGGGATGCCCACCCTGGTCCTTGAACTTTGTACCATGCGCTCCCAAACCACAGCGCTACAGTCAAGCCCCCTCCCAACCCCCACCCCAAGGTGTCTATCTTTCTCTCCCCCTCTCTGTCTTCCCCTCCTATCCGGATTTCTCTCTGTCCTATCCGACAACAATGACAGCAATAATAACAATGGTAATGATGAACAACCAGGGCCATACAAAGCTGGGGGGGCAGGGATGGCCTCTAGGAGCAGTGGATTCCTACTGTAGGCATGGAACCACAGACATAAACCTGGGTGGGGGGCGGGGGGGGGAGAGGAAGGACGCTTAGGTCTACTTTCCCTTTCCTAGAACACTCCCCCTGCGCTGCTGTTGCTGTTGCTTTTGCTGTTGCTGTTGCTGTTGTTGCCATTCTAGGAGGGTGTTCACCACCTGTGAAGTGACTCCCCTGCAGGTGGGAATCCGGGGGCTTGAACCGGGATCCTTCCTCCTGTCCTTGAGCTTTGCATCAAGCGGGCTTAACCTGCTGCGCTATTGCCGGACTCCCACTAATGTTATGTTTTGATTTTTACCAGAGTACTGCTCAGCTCTTGTTTTCTTTACTTTTCTCTTTCTTCTTTTTTTTTCTTCTTTTTTTGCCTGTTTGTTTGTATTATGGCTGGTGCTCAGTGCCTGCTTGCACTACAAATCCACTGCTCCTGGAGGTTGTTTTTCCCATTTTTTTGCCCTTGTTGTTACCATTGTTGTTGTTGTTAATGTTATTCTTGTCAATGCTGTCTCAGCTCTTGTTGTTTTATGGAAAAAACAAGACCCTGATGGGGGGGATAAAAGGGGGTCAGGGGTTGGGTTTGGTTTATACAAAAGAAGTTGTATAATCTTTCGTTATACAAAAGACCTTCACTTTTTCCCCTGAGGCCTCAAAGTGCCAGCCAGATTCATTGCACAACAGGCCACAAACCAGAGCTGAGTAGTGCTCTGGTTGGTCTCTGTGTGTAGATTTCTCTCTCTCTGTCACCAGATGGTGGCTGGGGGGGTATGGTGTTGAGTGATTGAACCTGAGACTTTTGAAACCTCAGGCATGAGAGTCTCTTTCTATAACCATTATGCTATTTACCCCCACCCCGACCCTGTAGATTTCTCCTTTCTCACAAATACATAATTTCTTAAGTTTTATTTATAAAATGGTATAAATACAATTTTAAAAGCATTTATTTTTGATTTATTGACTGACTTTTCTTTTTTTTTAATATATATGAACAAGGGCAACAAAACTGAGAGGGGGGAAGAAAAAAAAGGCCTCCAGGAGCAGTGGAATCCTGGTGCAGGCACCAAGCCCCAGCAATAACTTGGGAGGGGAATATGTATGTGTGTGTGTGTGTGTGTGTATTTTTTTTTCCATTGCATACTATGTGTGCCTAACCCAGTGTGCCACGCCACCACCCAACCCCCAACTCTATCTATCTATCTATCTATCTATCTATCTATCATCTATTTTCATTTGAGAGAGGGAGCTGAGGTCTCAGGTGGGATCCCCACAGACCAAGATCTGTTGCCAGAAAACAGCAATATTCTGGACTGTCCCTCCTGCCTTCCCCCCTCCTTTTTTGTTTTTTTAAATCTACTCTTCAATATAACAATCCGGATACATTGTAAGGGGTTCAGCATAAACTGTAACTTTTCCTTTAAAAGAAAGAAATCCAATAAACCATAGGGAACTCCGAAGGTGTCCTTCCCACACCCCTCTTCTGTCTCTTTCTCTCTCTCTCTCTCTCTCAATAGAGGGACTATCTACCTCGACCCCCCCAACACTTACTGTTCCCTCTCCCCCAAACACACTTTAGGGGTAGGGATGTACAGTTTTCTAAATACACCTCCCCCTAGTTCAGAAAGAAAGATTGGTGGGACAGGTGTTGGTGCACCCGGTTAAGCACACAGAGAAAGAAATGCAAGGAGCCAGGTTCCTGCCTGGGTCCTGCCACCACTGCCTGCACAGCTGCTTTAGTCACTAACCTTTGCTCATGGACTCCCTCCCCACACAGCTCCCTCCCTCCCTCCTCCCCCGTTTCCCGGCCCTCCATGCACTCCCTCCCTCTGTCACTCACTCAGGAATGCATGTCGGGCTTGCCCACTGGCCGTGTGTGTGTGTGTGTGTGTGTGTGTGTGTATGTGTGTGTGTGTGCTTATGTGTGTGTGTGTGCACGCGCGCCCTGATCCTGCAGGGGGCCGCAGTCGCGGCGATCCTCCTGGGGTCCGCGTGCGTCCGCCGCCGCAGCCCGCCCGCCAGCGGCCTGACTTTCACTTTCTCGGCTCATGGGGATGAGTGTAGGGTGCCCCCTGGCGGCCGCTTCTATATTGCCGCCGCCTCCTCCAGAGTTCCGGCTGCAGAGGCAGAGGGGAGAGATCTGGCTGCGCTTGGCCTGGCGAGAGTTCCAGGAGCCCGGCTGTCGAGCCGGTCTGTCGCGCCCCTGGTGGCCTGTGCGCACACAACTCTCTGGATGCATGCCATAGCTGCAGTTTACTAGGGGAGTGAGTGAGTGTTGCCGGCCGGGCGACACCGCCATGGCACTGCCCGGGCAGGCGCGCGGGCGGGCGTCTTGAGGCCAGCCGGTCGGGCCGGCCGGAGCCACCGCCCGCAGAAGTGGGTCTGGGCCGGGCCGGGCCGGGCCGAGCCGTGGCGTGGCGCTGCCCGGGCAGGCACGTGGGCGGGCGGCTTGAGGCCAGCCGGTCGGGCCGGACGGTCACCGCCGCCGCCGCGCGTTCGGGACCGGGCCCGGTGCGGAGAGCCGCTCGTCCTGGGAAGCGGGGCGCGGCCGGAAAGGCAGCTGCCCCCTAGCCCGTCACGCACCGCACGTTCGTGGGGAACCTGGTGCTAAACCATTCGTAGACGACCTGCTTCTGGGTCAGGGTTTCTTACTTAGCAGAGCAGCTCCCTCGCTGCGATCTATTGAAAGTCAGCCCTCGACACAAGGGTTAGTCTTGCTCTCGCCCTCTCCCACCCTCTCAGGGGTGGGGGGAGGTGGAGGGGCGGGGTCGGTCCATCCATCCATCCCCTCCGGCCCCTGCCCTGTCCTGCCTTCTCCCATCCATCTCCGCCTGGGCATCTGGGCTCAGGAGAAGGGGGGGGGGCGTGGCGCACTCCGCGAGTGCAGCGGCGCGTTCGCGCGAACGCCCGGCCCGCCGCTGGGCCCTCGAGGGAGCTCTTGCCTGGCCCGCCGCCGGGCCCTCACGGGCGCTCTTGCCCGCACGCCCACCCGCTGCCCGGGAGGCGGGTTTGGGAGGTGGCAAAGCGCATCGAGGCGTTGGCGCGGTGCTCGCGCCTGTCCTCCTAGACCGGCCGTGGGGTCGACCAGCAGCCCTCTCCCGACTCCAATGGCGGCAGAGTACGCCATCGCAGCGCGGCCACCGGATGGATCATCGGCCCGCGGTTGTGGAGGCGGCGGGTCGACCAGCAGTCCCTTGGGACTTTGTCGCTGGAGGAGCTGCTCGCGGGTAGATCGGGCATCTGTATGAAGTCCGCCGTGGCACCCCCGGACCCCGGACCGCCTTCGTTTTGGAGCCGGTGGGTCGACCAGCAGTCCCTTGGGACTTAATCGCTGGATGAAGTCCGCCTTAGGATCCCAGGATCCCGCCACCGCGCCACCCCGCCACCCCGCCACCCTGCCGTTTCCTGGACTGCCGCCTTGTGGAGCCAGCAGGTCGACCAGCACTCCCCTGGGACTTAGTCTCTGGCAGAAGAATTTGCGAGTTGGAACGGAAGTCTGAATAATGTTGCACTCTGGCTCCTTGAATCGCTGCAGGCTTCCTGGCCATGGTTGTGGAGCCTCAGGCATGAGGGTCTCTTAGCATAACCATTATCCTCTCTACCCCTGCTTGGCAACACTTTGTATCTTTCTGGCCAGAAATTTGCATTGTAAATGAGTGGGTGGGTTGGGGTGGAGTGGAGTGGAGTGAAGTGAAGGGTGAAGGGTGGTGGTGAGCAGAGTGTTGGGGATTCCTCAGAGAAAGGGTACCTGGTAGGTAGCCACAGCACCCAATTTCCTTTCCCTCACCCCCCACTATTTTTTATTCACTGGATTTATGTATCTATATGGAGCAGAAAAGAAATGTCTGTATATAATATGTATCATGTCTGTCCAAGACGACACACACATTCCTTTAGAAAATAAAACTGGGGGAGGGGAACAACACACATTGCTTGCTTGCTTGCTTGCTTGCTTGATGAATGTATGAATGAATAAAGCTGGGGGTTTTGTGTCACAAAACCTTATTTCTGCTGTTGTTCATCTCAAGAGCTACTGAGGAACAGGATTCGCTGTCTTGCACCTACAGGTTTTGTGAAGGCACCAGGGACTGACTGAAGTTGTAACCTTAGAGGAGTCCAATACATGAAAGTCTTTTGCATAATCTTGGTATCACCTGGGTCCCTTTCTCTTGTGTCTGATTCTATTTTAGTATATTCATTGTCTATTACATGCCTGAGAGAGCTTAACAGATTGTGTGTGTGTGTGTGTGTGTGTGTGTGTGTGTGTGTGTGTTGCGGGGGTGGGGCGTCAGGGGAGAAGAGAAGGCTGTGCATCTCTCTCTCTCTCTCTCAAGATAAACAAATTATCTTTTAAAAATATTTTATTTATTTACTTATTTATTCCCTTTTGTTGTCTTTGGTTTATTTTCGTCACCTTTGTTGGATGGGGCAGAGAGGAGGGGAAGACAGAGAGAAAGATAGACATCTGCAGACCTGCTTCACTGCTGCTTGCTTGTGAAGCAACTAACTCCCCTGCAGGTGGGGATCCCGGTGCTTGAACCTGTATCCTCCCACCGGTGGCCCTTGCCCTTTGTACCACGTGCACGCTTGACCTGCTGTGCTCACGCCAGACTGACTCCCTTATTTATTTATTTATTTATTTAGTTATTTAGTTATGAAAATGACAGGAGGAGACAGAAAGAACCAGACATCACCCTGGTACATATGTTACCGGGGGGAGGGTTTGAACTCGGGGGCCTCATGCTTGAGAGTTCAGTGCTCTATCCATCAGGCCACCTCCTGGATCACTAAATTATCTTTATGTCTTGGATAGAGATAGCCAGAAATCGAGAGGGAAGGGATGGGGGGAGTGGGGGAGAGAAAGAGAGACACCTGCAGCCCTGCTTCACTACTTGTGAAAGAAGAGGAAAGAATACAGAAAGCAGGGTGTGTCCTTCTCCTCCTTCTCCTCCTCCTCCTCCTCCTTCTCCTTCTCACAACAGCACTGCTCAGCTGTGGCTTATGGTGGTGTGGGGGCTGGAACCTGGGACCTTGGAGTCTCAGTGCTTGAGTTTGTTTGCGTAAACATTATGCTCTTTCACTCACCATTTCTTTGCTTGCTTGCTTGCTTGCTTTCTCTTTTAATTTTTTCCTTCTCCTCCCTCTACAAACACCCACCGCCCACTAAATTTCATGCTGGACTACTTTGGCCTCAGGAAAAGTTTGAGCTACCTCAACTTGAAAACAACAACAAAACAAACAAACAAACAAAAAACAAAAAAACAAAAAAAAGAAAGAAAAGAAAAAAGAAAGCACATTTCATTCCCCCCTCCCCCCTCTTTCTGCAGCTTGGAAACAACAACAACAGTTGAGTGTTGAGGGAAGATAAAAAAGACCATCCTGCCCCAAAGCTGGGACTATCTGCATCTGAATGAAGCCTTTGAAAGGATGGTCCACACTGGGGAGATCCAGTTCATTCATTCATTCATTCATTCATTCATTCTCCTTACAAAAACAATGTTTCTAGAAAGGACACACCTCCTGCTCTCCATCTCCCCAACTTGTGGTCAGTGGTCATTTCCCCATGAAAAATAAAATAAATGAATAAAAGAAATTTCTTCCACAGGGGAGGGGGAACCCAAGGCTACAGATGCAGGCGGAGGCTGAGAAGGCAGAGCCATGAACAAGCTCTTTGCTTCCAGCATTGAAATACTAATGAGAGAAAGATGTCAGTCTGTCATCTATGGCACGGATGTAACAGACTCTGGGGTGGGGGTCAGGGTCTGGGGGGTGGAGTGTTCAGCTCTTGGGACATGATGGGAGAGGAGAACCTAGAGGGGGTTGAAGAGTTATGTGGAAAGATGAGACATGTTGTACATGTACAAACTGCTGTATTTTTCTGTCGACTGTAAACCATTAACAACACCTCCCCCATGAAGGAAGGAAGGAAGGAAGGAAGGAAGGAAGGAAGGAAACAGAGAAAGAGAGAGAGAGAAACGTCTCCAGTGAGCCTGCTGCATACCACCATGCCTTTTCTGGCTAGAGGCCCCAGATGTCCCAAGGCAAAGCACACCACTGTCAAACCAGAAAAGACCAGTGTTCCCATCTGCCTATTTCAGTACCTCCGTTCCTATGATTGAAATATATATACCATTATATATATATATGTATATATATATATATATATATATATATATTATATCTATCTTCCTCCTCCTTCTCCTCCTCCTCCTCCTTCTTCTTCTTATCCCTCCAGGGTTATTGCTGGGCTCCTTGCCTGCACCATGAATCCACTGCTCCCAGGGGCCATTTTTCCCCCTTTTGTTGCCCTTGTTTATCCTCCTTCTTGCCCCCCACCCCAGCACTGCTCAACTACCCTTTATGTTGGGGGGGTGGAGAATCGAACCTGGTACTTGGTAGACTCAGGCATGAGAGTCTCTGTGATAAACCTATTCCTTTGTTAATGGTGAAAAGTGTGGAAGAGGGTGACTTACCAAAAGACAGGCATATACACAACTCTATCCTCTCTCTCTCTCTCTCTCTCTCTCTCTCTCTCTCACACACACACACACACACACACTTTTTTGTTCTAAGTCCCATCTCTAATAAAATACTTTGGGGGGGCAGGGAGGGAGGGAGGGAGAGAGAGAGATGGGTGAGAGTAACCCAGAAAAATGCAATTTCTTTGCATGTGATCAGAAAAGGTTCAGACTAAAATATCATTTTACATTTAAAATGAGAACATCCAAGAGTGTACGAGACAGCAACAAATATGAAAATAGGTGGAACTCCACAGATGTTGGTGCGTGTGTGTGAGTGTGTGTGTGTGTGTGTGTGTGCTTGTGTGTATAAAGGCCATTTACACATTGACATCCCCCCAAACACACAGGAATACACACAGAGAAAAGGTGGAGGGATTAGGCCTCTCCTTTCTTTTCTAAAAATTCACCCCTCTCCCCTTTGGGAGGGGTATATAGTTTCCTAAATACACCTACCCCGAGCCCGGAAAAAAATTGATTTTTGAGTAATCAATTAATTGACTGCCTCACTTTAATTCATTGACTGGGCCCCCCTTCCTCCTCCTCCTCCTCATCCTCCTCTACCACCACCACTACCATCCCTTTTTAAATTATTTATTTTCTCACTCTCTCCCTTCTTGCCTTGAGTCCCCTCACCATGTGACACATGCCCTCTGATGGAGGCATCACTAAAACTATCCATTTACATGGTAATAGGGTTCAGGACACAAAGGTTTGTCACTTTATTTTCATTTAATTTTATTTTATTTAAGATTGTACTTATTTCTGAAGCAGAAAGATACGACTGGAGACAGAGAAAGAGCCAGACATCACTCTGGTACATGTGCTGCCAGGGGTCAAACTCAGGACCTCCTTGTCGTTGAAAGTCCAATACTTTATTTATCCACTGCACAACCTTCTGGACCGCCACAATGTAACTTTTCATTTCATAGGAAGAAATCTAAGAAACCACAGTGAGAACCACTGAGGATGAAAAGAGATGGAACTCCAAAGGCAGTGGTGTGTTGTTTTCGTGTCTTTCTCACACCCTGTACTCTGTCTCTGTCTCTCTCTGGAAAAAATGGAGGGACTGGGGAGGCCTTGGTGGTAGTGCAGAGGGTTAAGTACACATGGCAGGGATCAGACCTGCAGACCTGCTTCACAGCTTCTTAGAGCCTCCCCCCACCCCCACCCGCCACGTGAGAGGCTCTCAACCTGGGATGCCCACCCTGTTCCTTGCACTTTGTACCATGCACTCCCAAACCACAGCGCTACAGTCAAGCTCCCCCCCAACCCCCACCCCAGGTGTCTATCTTTCTCTCCCCCTCTAGGTCTTCCCCTCCTCTCTGGATTTCTCTGTGTCCTATCCGACAACAATGAAAGCAATAATAACAAAGGTAATGATGAACAACCAGGGCCATACAAAGCGGGGGGGATGGCCTCTAGGATTCATACTGTAGGCATGGAACCACAGACATAAACCTGGGTGGGGGGCGGGGGGGAGAGGAAGGATGCTTAGGTCTACTTTTCCTTTCCTAGAACACTCCGGCTGCACTGCTGTTGCTGTTGTTGCTGTTGCCATTCTAGGAGGGTGTTCACAGCCTGTGAAGTGACTCCCCTGCAGGTGGGGATCCAGAGGCTCAAACCTGGATCCTTCCTCCCATCCTTAAGCTTTGCATCAAGCGCGCTTATCTGCTGCGCTACTGCTGGACTCCCACTAATGTTATGTTTTGATTTTTACCAGAGCACTGCTCAGCTCTTGTTTTCTTTACTTTTCTCTTTTTCTTTTTTTTTCTTCTTTTGCCTGTTTGTTTATATTATGGCTGGAGCTCAGTGCCTGCTTGCACTACAAATCCACTGCTCCTGGAGGTTGTTTTTCCCATTTTTTTGTCCTTGTTGTTACCATTGTTGTTGTTGTTAATGTTATTCTTGTCAATGCTGTCTCAGCTCTTGTTGTTTTATGGAAAAAACAAGACCCTGATGGGGGGGAAGAAAAGGGGGGCAGGGGTTGGGTTTGGTTTATACAAAAGAAGTTGTATAATCTTTGGTTATACAGAAGACCTTCACTTTTTCCCCTGAGGCCTCAAAGTGCCAGCCAGATTCATTCCACAATAGGCCACAAACCAGAGCTGAGTAGTGCTCTGGTTGGTCTCTGTGTGTAGATTTCTCTCTCTCTCTCAATCTCTCTCTGTCACCAGATGGTGGTTGGGGGGGATATGGTGTCCAGTCATTGAACCTGAAACTTTTGAAACCTCAGGCATGAGAGTCTCTTTCTATAACCATTATGCTATTTACCCCCACCCCGACCCTGTAGATTTCTCCTTTCTCACAAATACATAATTTCTTAAGTTTTATTTATAAAATGGAATAAATACAATTTTTAAAAGCATTTATTTTTGATTGATTGACGGACTTTTCTTTTTTTTTAATATATATAAACAAGGGCAACAAAACTGAGAGGGGGGAAGAAAAAAAAAGGCCTCCAGGAGCAGTGGAATCCTGGTGCAGGCACCGAGCCCCAGCAATAACTTGGGAGGGGAATATGTATGTGTGTGTGTGTGTGTGTGTGTGTGTGTGTGTGTATTTTTCCCATTGCATACTATGTGTGCCTAACCCAGTGTGCCACGCCACCACCCAACCCCCGACCCTATCTATCTATCTATCTATCTATCTATCTATCTATCATGTATTTTCATTTGAGAGAGGGAGCTGAGGTCTCAGGTGGGATCCCCACAGACTAAGACCAGTTGCCAGAACTCAGCAATATTCTGGACTGTCCCTCCTGCCTTCCCCCCTCCTTTTTTTTTTAATCTACTCTTCAATATAACAATCCGGATACATTGTAAGGGGTTCAACATAAACTGTAACTTTTCCTTTAAAAGAAAGAATTCCAGTAAACCATAGGGAAGTGAAGGGTGAAGGGTGGTGGTGAGCAGAGTTTTGGGGATTCCTCAGAGAAAGGGTACCTGGTAGGTAGCCACTGCCCCCAATTTCCTTTCCCTCACCCCCCCGCCATTTTTTATTCACTGGATTTATATATCTATATGGAGCAGAAAAGAAATGTCTGTATATAATATGTATCATGTCTGTCCAAGACCACACACACATTCCTTTAGAAAATAAAACTGGGGGGGAACAACACACATTGCTTGCTTGCTTGCTTGCTGAATGTATGAATGAATAAAGCTGGGGGTTGTGTGTCACAAAGCCTTATTTCTGCTGTTGTTCATCTCAAGAGCTACTGAGGAACAGGATTCCCTGTCTTGCACGTACAGGTTTTGTGAAGGCACCAGGGACTGACTGAAGTTGTAACCTCAGAGGAGTCCAATACATGAAAGTCTTTTGCATAATCTTGGTATCACCGGGGTCCCTTTCTCTCCTGTCTGATTCTATTTTAGTATATTCATTGTCTATTACATGCCTGAGAGAGCTTAACAGATTGTGTGTGTGTGTGTGTGTGTGTGTGTTTGTGTTTGTTGGGGGGGTGGGGCATCAGGGGAGAAGAGAAGGCTGTGCATCTCTCTCTCTCAAGATAAACAAATTATCTTTTAAAAATATTTTATTTATTTACTTATTTATTCCCTTTTGTTATTTTTAGAATTGTTGACTTTTTTATTTGATCTTAACGCAGAATTAACACATTTATAACAGCCTCCTTATTCATAAATAATTGGTCACATAGTTGGAGCAGGATTAACTACAATTTTAAATTAGAAACATTCCAGGAATATTTCCAATAGACTTTATATCAGTATCCTTATTGTAATTATCATAGCACAGAACTTGCCTCCATTTTCTAGTGTAAGCTTCAATACGTATGTGTTTCTTTTCATTCTCGGTAATTCTTAATTTGCCTGGACCCTGAAGTATCAGGGAATTTTTGAAGCAGCCCTCTGTTTCTCAGCAGACGTTTTCTATGTCTCTGCTGTAATCAGGTCTTCCTGTGGTCTTTGTTTTTATTTTTTAATTTTTTCAAATCCTCCTAGATCATCCTCATTTTATTGCATATTTATTTATTTATTTAGTCCAATATCACATGACATGAGGGGTCATTTCTTCTGCCTGACAGATTTTCTCTTATAATTGAAGGGAACTTCTGACGCACAATACATTTCCTTTTGATGATACTACATACTACTACAACTACTACTGCACTGTTTTTGACAGTGACATCCAATGCATAATGGATTATTATTGCATGGCTCTAGAGAATGCTCACTATTTAACCTACAATGTTTCTAACCTCCCAAATATTTATTCTGTTCTTTCTTGGGGGATGAATGGTTTACAGTCAACAGTTATATGTAATAGTGGGCAAGAGGGGTAATTTTTGCCACTTTCCCTGTATTTCTGTACATCACTAGTAACTTTCTTATTGAGGAGAAGAAAACAGTCATAAATTGATAGAGCAGGGCCCAAGCAGGAAGAGAGACAGAGAGACAGCTGCAGCTCTGATTTGCCACTAGCCTAGCTTTTCCCTAGCTGGGTAAGTGGTGACCAGGGGCTCAAAATGGGGTCTTGGGCTTCCACATAGTTCTCTGGCATTCTTGCTTAGCCAGAATCTGGGCTAGCCGGCTTGCCCTGACCAGCTAGGTTCTCTGTACATAAGTTGCAGTTGGGGTTGGCTACCTTGACACCCATGCTCTGAGACTACTACAAGTGAGCTCTGAACACACACAGACACACAGAGAAAGAGAGAGACCGACACACACACACACATTACTGTCACGTCTGATAGTACAGCATATGGTGAAAGCTGGGGCTGTTTGGGGTCTGTGGGCATGAGAGCTGCTGCCTTACAATCTCTACAAACCACGTTTGAACCTGTCATCAATGAAAACAGTGTAGGAGGTTTTTGAATTCTGGTCTCTTTCCAACTCATCTATTTCTCTTCTTGCCTTCTGTGTTCCTAAATCTCACATGCTCTCACACACTCTGCCTTCACTCATGGTATTCAAGGCTGCTGGCCTATCACTGACTAGAGGCCCTGACCCTCCTCGGCGTGTCCAAGCACACTGGCCATTGAGATTGCTGGCAGGGGTTCTGGGCGTGGCCTAGGCCTCTGGCATATCAGAGCCTGGCTGGCGCCCTGTGTGCGGGCCTTCTGAAAGAATCCCCGCAATGGGAGCTCAGAGCTGGCCTTAAAAGACTGGGCCTGCTTCCAGGAAGTGCGAAGCAGGGTTCAGCCCAGGGCCCTGCCTTGCAGAAGCTTTCCAGTGTGCATATGTATAACTCCATTGGTGCCTGTGCCTCTGTGGATGAGTGTGTGTGTGTGACTGTGAGAGTGTGTGTGTGTGTGTGTGTTTGTGTGTGAGGGAGTGAGAGAGAGAGAGAACAACCGAATCACTGTGGCACAGGTGATTTTGTGGAAAGCACTTGGCACATTCTGATTTACAGCTCAATATGACACCATTAAAGCTCTCCTTGGTGATTGGCCACTTTTCTTCTTTTCAGATGTGAAGACACTGAAGAGGGAGAGGTTTTTGCCCTGTGGCTTGCACTGGGAACTAGCAGCTGCCCTGTGTGTGTTGCCAGACTAGGAAACTTGTGAGCCTGTCCATGTGGAGTATCTCCTGGATGAGTTCCTACTCGAGCCTTTTTTGCTCAGTCCGTTGGAGCTGCATATAGCTAATGATTTGGAGATTTTACTCCTTTGGACAATTCTTTTCCTGATGCACAGTTTTCCTCCAGGTTTTAGCAATCAATTGTTTGAATGTCATATCGAATCCATTGTAGAAAATGACTACATCAGTATCTCGCTCTGTCTCTATATATAAGTAACATGTAGAGGTCTGAAAATATTTTTTAGCTAGAGACCTGCACAGCTCTGGATTAGGGTAGTAATGCGGAAACCCCTGGACCTTCTGAGCCACAGTCATGAGAGACAACTCGCAGAGCCATTCGTATACCTCTTATCACTCTACAAATCTCTCTCATCACAAACTACATAAGCCAAAACATCAACTTCCCTCTTGCTCTTTTTGTCCACCGAGTCCTATCCCAAATCTGTAAATCAAAGAAGTAATAGAAATACTGTAGTTCCCTGCAGACAGCACAGGCTAAGGGTGGACCAGGGAGATGCAATACGCCAGCCTGCATCTTGGCTGGAGCATCACTAAGACTACTTCCAATTTGGAGATGCGAGGGAAGTTTTGGAGAGTGGGCTGCCAGTCAAGTGTTGCTTCTCAGAGTGGCTAAATCCTAGATGTCCTAAGTGTTACCTTTCCTCACAAATATAAAATAGCAATGCCACTTGTAAGAAGTATGCATGGGCATGGAGGGTTTGTCTTTAGTGCTCTGGCACTGATCAACACAGGGCCAGAATTTCAGTCCTTTTATGTCACTGTCATCCTGTCTCTCTGACTGTCTCTACGTGCCTTCTTCACTGGACCCTTACTGGAAGTCAGTGCATGCATCGTGAACTCAGACTTTCTGGTGTTGAAATTTTCCTTTCTTTGCCCTTTGGATTATTTAGTCTCATGTGTATGGTGTAGTACATTGGGGAAATGCGGAGACAGCATTCCTGCCGCAGGTTCCAGGCATATTTCCATCTCCAGATGCAGCTGTCCAGGCCCTCTGTGCTTGACTCCCATTCTCCTGGGCCCTGAGGCTGACATTCCGCCTAAATGCAGCCCTCATCAATTTCCTGCACCGCAACCTTGCCCTTATTCCATGAGAGCCCAGGTCAAGAGAAGTGAAACTCTATCCCCCTGGCACACACATTGTACTTTCCCTCTATTGGGCCGAATAAAAAGGATCTGTGGTACTGATGGCCACACCAGTGTTCAGATTTTCCACGCAAAATGGAAGCTTCCAGGGTTCAGAAAGAGGGTTTTTGGTGGCTGTGAAAAGTCTTTTCCAAGTGCCTCATGGGGTTTCAAATCCTTTTGAAACCTGAAGTACTTTCTTTTATCTAGGGAATATTCTCATCTCTAACCAGAAGGTCCGCCCAACTAGGAGTACATCTATCCCGGGGTCAGGAGGTCTGCCTGCCTGCTAGCTCGTGGAGGGATTCCTGAGTATGTCCTCAGATCCCAAGTGGTAAAAGGTGTTTCCAATTGCCTTTATTAGCAGCAGCCAGGCCTTCTGGTGAGGTGTGGGGCTGTGATCTCCACTGAAATCTCTGAATTCAGCCAATGGAGGCATCCATCTTCCTTTTGTCTCTGCATAGCAAGGGCCCGGGAGTTTGTGCTTCCTGCAAGCAGAGCAACTTTGTATGGGACAATCATGGATGCCTACTTCTGGGAATCTCTCTGAGTGTGATGTGTTGACACCAGGACACCATGATCAGGGATGTGAGGCAACAGGAGCAATTGCCTTAGCAGGACCCAAAGGGTAGTTGTAAGGGGCTGGGTTCATTCACTAATGTTTGGTCGAACACAGTTCCCATCTATGTGGAAACACAGCTCTGGGTACTTTCTGGGCTTGTAGTCTTCTTCCCTGAGCAGTGGACTGAGAACCTGGAGGCTGAGTAGGCAGCCAAACGTGACTGGACAGGTTCATGCGCCTGAATTATGATGGGTGCCCCAGCTTCCCCCCTTGGCAGTGTTTGGATGATAATGAGGCCTGGGATTGAATCGGGAACTCAGGAGAGCAAGACATGAGAGTCCCTTTGCATATGCATTCTTGCTTAGCCAGAATATGGGCTAGCTAGCTTTCCCTGACCAGCTAGGTTCTCTGTACATAAGTTGCTTGTGAGGCTGGCTACCTTGACACCCATGCTCTGAGACTACTACAGGTGAGCTCTGAGCACACACAGACACACACAGACAGACAGACAGACAGACACACGCATTACTGTCAGGTCTGGTAGTACAGCATATGGTGAAGGCTGGGGCTGTCTGGGGTCTGTGGGCATGAGAGCTGATGCCTTACAATCTCTACAAGCCAGATTAGAACCTGTCATCAATGAACATAGTGTAGGAGGTTTTTGAATTCTGGTCTCTTTCCAACTCATCTATTTCTCTTCTTGCCTTTTCTGTCCCTAACTATCACATGTTCTCACACACTCTGTCTTCACTCATTAATATTTTACTCATATACTTATTTTACTGACATGCCCAGATATACAAAGAGAGTTACCAGAGCACTGCTGAGCTCTGGCTTGTTGTGTTGGTGATTTCACCTATGCTAATGGAGCTTCCGTTTGTAAGTCTTTGTGACACAAGCCGTATTCTGTCTCCTCATTTCTATGCCAATATCACTCAGAGTTTATAATAAAGATATACATAGATATATATAAATATATATTTATATATCTGTCATTTTTTGAATTGTCGACCAATGTATTTGACCTTAATTCAGAATTACCACATTTATAACAGCCTAGTTTTTCAGAAATAATTGGCCATATAGTTGGAGCAGCATTAAATACAAATATAAGTAATAGAACCTTTCAGTAGCATTTATTTTTCTAATTTTTTCATTTAAGAAAGGATTAATGAACAAAAACATAAGGTAGGTGGGTTACAACTCCACACAATTCCCACCACCCAATCCCCATAACCCACCTCCTCCCATGATAGCTTTCCCATTCTCTAGCCCTCTGGGAGCATGGACACAGGGTCATTGAGGGTTGCAGAAGGTAGAAGGTCTGGCTTCTGTAATTGCTTCCCCACTGAACATGTGCGTTGACTGGTCAGTCCATACTCCCAGTCTTCCTTTCTCTTTCCCTTGTAAGGTGTGTCTCTGGGGAAGCAGAGCTCCTGGACACATTGGTGGGGTCTTCAATCCAGGGAAGCCTGGCCAGCATCCTGGTCGCTTCTGGAACCGGGTGATTGAAAAGAGAGTTAACATAAGAAGACAAACAGTTTGTTGAGCAATCATGGATCCCAAGCTTGGAATAGTCGAGAGGAAGTGTTAGGGAGGTACTCACTGCAAACTCTAGTGTACTTCTGCTTTCAGGTATATATTTTGCAGTAGTTTATGGATACGTGTGCACATAAGCTCTCTCTCACAGAAACTGGTGTATATCTATCTATATTATGGGACTTTGTTAGAAAGTGAACTACCTGAGATGAAATTAGAGTGTACTATAAAAGGAAAGGTCTCACCCGAGTAATGAAGTTGAAGGGTTGTCATTCCACACGTGAAGTCTCTGGATACAGTCTGAGGTGAAGCATGTTGAGGTGGCAATCGTTGCATTGGTTAGATTGTGATCGGCGGATGCAATATTATTTGGTTTGGATTGGGAGATGCATACGGGAAAGTGAGCCCTATCCAAGGGTTCCAGGACTGGGGGAATTAGGGGCTCTATAGTGGAGATGTGAGGTTCCTGCTGTCTTAGGGGTCAAAAACACAACCGATAGTTAATATTATCATCACATTATTTGTTATTTGGGTTAACTTTGAAAAGTCCCTTTGTTATGGTTTGCTGTACAGTATCCAGTATCTTGTATATAGCTGTGCTATTGGATGCTTCTAATCTACTTGGTCTAGGCTTTTGAGAGAGTCCACATATCAAATACATAGCCTATATATTAAAAAGATTCAGTTTGTCTTTTGAGAAACTCTGAGACATACAATTGATTTCCCCCTCTCATATTAATTAACTACTGATTTATATGTCTACGTTTTGCTAGGAGTGTACATAAACACCATTCCCACCACCAAAGGACTGTGACCCATCCCTCCCGCCCACTCCCACCCCCCACTGGCCCAGGAAGCTACATGCCTACCCCTCACCACTGGGTTTTTGCTTTGGTGCCCTACTTACAATTTGATCAGGTCCTGATTTTAGTTTCCCTTTCAGATCTTCTTAGTCACCTTCTGTTGATTAGTGGGATCATCCCATACTCATCTTTATATTTCTGACTTAGTTCACTTAACATAATTCCTTCTAGCTCTGTCCAAGATGGGTCAGAGTAGGTGGGTTCATTGTTTTTGATAGCTGCATAGTATTCCATTGTGTATATATACCACAGCTTTCTCAGCCACTCATCTGTTGTTGGGCACCTGGGTTGCTTCCAGGTTTTAGCTATTATGAATTGTGCTGCTATGAACATAGGAGTACACACCTCTTTTTGGTTGGGTGTTATGGAGTCCTTGGGGTATAACCCCAGGAGAGGAATTACTGGGTCATATGGAAGGTCCATGTCTAGCCTTCTGAGAGTTTTCCAGACTGCTCTCCACAGAGGCTGTACCAATTTACATTCCCACCAGCAATGTAAAAGGGTTCCTCTGTCCCCACATCCTCTCCAGCATTTGTTGCTGCTGTCCTTTTTGATGTAAGCCATTCTTACAGGAGTGAGGTGGTATCTTAGTGTTGTCTTAATTTGCATTTCTCTGACAATCAGTGACCTAGAGCAGTTTTTCATATGTTTGTTAGCCTTTTGGATCTCCTCTGAGGTGAATGTTTTGTTCATTTCCTCTGCCCATTTTTGGATGGGGTCATTTGCTTTTTTGCAGCTAAGTTTGCTGAGCTCTTTATATATTTTGGTGATTAGTTTCTTGTCTGATGTTTGGCATGTGAAGATCTCCCATTCTGTAAGGGGTCTCTCTGTTTGTTTAATAGTTTCTTTGGATGTCCAGAAGCTTTTCAATTTGATGTAGTCCTGTGGTTTTTATTATTTTTTTATGTTTTCAAATCCTCCTAGATCATCCCAATATATTTGCATATTTATTTATATATTTAGTCTGATATCACAAGAGGGGTCATTTCTTCTGCCTGATAGATTTTCTCTTATAATTGAAGGGAACTTTGGACACACAATACATTTCCTTTTGCAGATACTACACAATACTACAACAACTACTGCACTGTTTTTGACAGTGACATCCAATGCACAATGGATTAGTATTGCATGGCTCTAAAGAATGTTCCCTATGTAACCTACAAAGTTTTTAACCTCACAAATATTTATCCTGTTCTTTCATGGGGGATGAATGGTTTACAATCAACAGTTACATGTAATAGTGACTACGGGGTAATTTTTCCCACTTTTCCTGTATTTCTGTACATCATTTGTAACTTTCCTATTGAGGAGAAGGAAACTGTCATAAATTGAGAGAGCAGGGCCCAAGCAGGAAGAGTGACAGAGAGACAGCTGAACCTCTGATTTTTCACTAGCCCAGCTTTTCCCTAATTGGGTAAGTGGTCACCAGGGTCTCAAAATGGGGTCTTGGGCTTCCACATAGTTCTCTGGCATTCTTGTTTAGCCAGATTCTGGGCTAGCTGGCTTGCCCTGACTAGCTAGGTTCTCTGTACATAAGTTTCAGGTGAGGCTGGCTACCTTGAAACTCATGCTCTGAGACTACTACAGGTGAGCTCTGAGCACACAAAGACGCACACAGACAGACAGACACACACACACACATTAATGTCAGGTCTGGTAGTACAGCATATGGTGAAGACTGGGGCTGTCTGGGGTCTGTGGGCATGAGAGCTGCTGACTTACAATCTCTACAAGCCAGGTTTGAACCTGTCATCAATGAACACAGTGTAGGAGGTTTTTGAATTCTGGTCTCTTTCCAACTCATCTATTTCTCTTCTCGCCTTCTCTAACTCTCACATTCTCTGGCTGGCTGGGGGCGTGTCCCTGGAACAACAGGCCAATCAGAGTCGAGCTGATGTGGCTGTTGGGCGGGCCTTCCAGAGGCTGCCCAATGAGCGTGCTCCAAGGCCGTGTTGGTGGTGCTCAAGGCCGCTGGCCAATCACTCACTAGGGGCTCGGACCCTCCTGGGCATGTCCAAGCACACTGGCCAATGAGATTGCTGGCAGGGCTTCTGGACTTGGCCTAGGCTTCTGGCCTATCAGAGCATGGCTGGCGCCCTGTGAGTGGGCCATTTGAAGGAAGCCTGACTTTGAGAGCTCAGAGCTGTCCTTAGAAGGCTGGGCGTGCTTCCAGGAAGTGAGAAACAGGGTTAAGCCCTGGGCCCTGCCTTACAGAAGCTGTCCAGTGCGCATGTGTAACTCCGTTTGTGCCTGTGCCTCTGTGGATGTGTGAGTGTGTGACTGTGAGAGTATGTGTTTGTGTGTGTGTGTGTGTGTGTCTGTGTGAGGGAGAGACAGAGAGAACAACAGAATCACTGTGGCACAGGTGATTTTGTGCAAAACTCTTGGCACATTCAGATTTACAGCTCAATATTGACACCATTGTAGCTCTCCTTGGCTCTTGGTCACTTTTCTTCTTTTCAGATGTAATGACACTGAATAGGGAGAGGTTTTTGCCCTGAGGCTTGCACTGGGAACTAGCAGCTGCCCTGTGTGTGTTGCCAAAATAGGAAACTTGTGGTGCCTGTCCATGTGGAGAGTCTCCTGGATGAGATCCTTCTCGAGCCAAATCGCTGGGTACTTTTGGATCTGCATATAGCTAATGATTTGGAGATTTTACTCCTTTGGACAATTCTTTTCCTGATGCACAGTTTCTCTCCAGATTTTAGCAATCAATTGTTTGAATGTCATATCGAATCCATTGTAGAAAATGACTACATCAGTGTCTCTCTCTCCCTCTCTCTCTCTCTCTCTCTCTCTCTATATATATATATATATATATATATATATATATATATATATATATATATATGTAATATTTAGAGGTCTGAAAATATTCTTAGCTAGAGACCTGCTCAGCACTGGATTATTGTAGTAATGCTGATACACCTGGCCCTTCTGAGCCACAGACATGAGAGTCATCTCACAGAGCCATTCCTATACCTCTTTTTAAATTTTTTATTTAAGAAAGGATTAATGAACAAAAACATAAGGTAGAAGGGGTACAACTCCACACAATTCCCACCACGCAATCCCCATAATCCCCCCTCCCATGGTAGCTTTCCCATTCTCTAGCCCTCTGGGAGCATGGACCCAGGGTCGTTGAGGGTTGCAGAAGGTAGAAGGTCTGGCTTCTGTAATTGCTTCCCTGCTGAACATGGGCGTTGACTGGTAGGTCCATACTCCCAGTCTGCCTCTCTCTTTCCCTAGTAAGGTGTGTCTCTGGGGAAACTGAGCTCCAGGACACGTTGGTGGGGTCTTCAATACAGGGAAGCCTAGCCAGCATCCTGGTGGCATCTGGAACCTGGTGATTGAAAAGAGAGTTAACATATGAGGCTAAACAGTTTGTTGAGCAATCATAGATCCCAAGCTTGGAATAGTGGAGAGGAAGTGTTAGGGAGGTACTCACTGCAAACTCTAGTGTACTTCTGCTTTCAGGTATATATTTTGCAGTAGTTTATGGATACGTGTGCACATAAGCTCTCTCTCACAGAAACTGGTGTATATCTATATTATGGGACTTTGTTAGAAAGTGAACTACCTGAGATGAAATTAGAGTGTACTATAAAAGGAAAGGTCTCACCCGAGTAATGAAGTTGAAGGGTTGTCATTCCACACGTGAAGTCTCTGGATACAGTCTGAAGTGAAGCATATTGAGGTGGCAATCGTTGCTTTGGTTAGGTTGTGATCCGCGGATGCAATATTATTTGGTTTGGACTGGGAGATGCATACAGGAAAGTGGGCCCTATCCAAGGGTTCCAGGACTGGGGGAATTAGGGGCTCTATAGTGAAGATGTGAGGTTCCTGCTGTCTTAGGGTTCAAAAAGACAATTGATAGTTAATATTATCATCACTTAATATTATCATCACACCATTCCCACCACCAAAGGGCTGTGACCCATCCCTCCCGCCCACTCCCACCCCCCACTGGCCCAGGAAGCTACATGTCTACCCCTCACCACTGGGTTTTAACAAGATCTTGGCCAACTGGATACAGCAACACATCAAAAAGATTGTTCATCATGACCAAGTGGGATTCATCCCAGGAATGCAAGGCTTGTTCAATATCCATAAGTCAATCAATGTCATTCACCACATCAATAAAAGCAAAGCCAAAAACCACATGATTATCTCAATAGATGCAGAGAAAGCCTGTGACAAAATCCAATACCTATTCATGCTCAAAACTCTACAAAAAATGGCAATAGATGGGAAATTCCTCAAGATAGGGGAGTCTATATATAGCAAACCTACAGCCAACATCATACTCAATGGACAGAAGCTGAAAGCATTTCCCCTCAGATCGGGGACTAGACAGGGCTGTCCACTGTCACCTTACTCTTCAACATAGTATTGGAAGTTCTTGCCATAGCAATCGGACAAGAGAAAGAAATCAATGGGATACAGATTGGAAGGGAAGAAGTCAAGCTCTCACTATTTGCAGATGATATGATAGTATACATAGAAAGACCTAAAGAATCCAGTAGAAAATTACTGGAAGTTATTGGGCAATATAGCAAGGTATCAGGCTACAAAATCAATGTACAAAAATCAGTGGCATTTCTTTATGCAAACACTAAATCTGAAGAAGAAGACATCCAGAAACCACTCCCATTTTGTGTTTCAGCAAAATCAATCAAATACCTAGGAATAAAGTTGGCCAAAGAAGTGAAAGACTTGTATACTGAAAACTATGAGTCGCTACTCAAGGAAATAGAAACTGATACCAAGAAATGGAAAGATATCCCATGCTCATGGATTGGAAGAATAAATATCATCAAAATGAATATTCTCCCCAGAGCCATATACAAATTTAATGCAATACCCATCAAAGTTCCACCAAGCTTCTTTAAGAGAATAGAACAAACACTACAATCATTTATCTGGAACCTGAAAAAACCTAGAATTGCCAAAACCATCTTAAGGAAAAGAAACAGAAATGGAGGCATCACACTCCCAGACCTTAAACAATATTTTAAAGCCATCATCATCAAAACATAATGCAGAATAACCACATTTATAACAGCCTCTTTATTCATATTTATATATGTATATATATCTTTGATATAAACTCTGAGTGATACTGGCAAACAGCATTCCTATCCCCTGGCACACACATTGTGCTTCCCCTCTATTGGGCCGAATGTAAAGAGTCTGTGGTACAGATGGCCACACCAGTGTCCAGATTTTCACGACTACTATAGGTGAGTTCTGAGCACACACAGACACACACAGACAGACAGACAGACACACACACACACACACACATACATTAGTGTCAGAACTGGTAGTTCAGCATATGGTGAAGGCTGGGGCATCTGGGGTCTATGGACATGAGAGCTGCTGCCTTACAATCTCTACAAGCCAGGTTTAAAACCGTCATCAATGAACACAATGTAGGAGGTTTTTGATGTCTGGTCTCTTTCCAACTCATCTATTTCTCTTCTCGCCTTCTATGTCTCTAACTCTCACATCCTCTCACACACTCTGTCTTCACTCATTAATATTTTACTTATATACTTATTTTACTGACAGGCCCAGATATACAAAGAGAGTTACCAGAGCACTGCTGAGCTCTGGTTTGTTGTGTTGGCGATTTCACCTAGGCTACTGGAGCCTCAGTTTGTAAGTCTTTCTGACACAAGCCATATTCTGTCTCCTCATTTCCATGTCAGTATCACTCAGAGTTTATAATAAAGTGATTTTTTTGCAAAACACTTGGTACATTCTGATTTACAGCTCAATATTGGCATCATTGTAGCTCTCTTTGGCCCTTGGTCACTTTTCTTCTATTCAGATGTAAAAACACTGAAGAGGGAGAGGTTTTTGCCCTGAGACTTGCACTGGAAACTACCAGATGCACTGTGTCTGTTGCCAGACTAGGAAACTTGTGGTGCCTGTCCATGTGGAGTGTCTCCTTGATGAGTTCCATCTCAAGCCTTTTTTGCTCTGTCCCATTGGAGCTGCATATAGCTAATGATTTTGAGATTTTACTCCTTTGGAAAATTCTTTTCCTGATGCACAGTTTCTCTCCAGGTTTTAGAAATCAATTGTTTGAATGTCACATCGAATCCATTGTAGAAAATGACTACATCAGTGTTGCACTCTCTCTCTATATATATATATATACATATACATATACATATACATATACATATACATACATATATACATATATATATGTGTGTGTGTGTGTGTGTGTGTGTGTAACATGTAGAGATCTGAAAATATTTTTAGCTAGAGACCTGCACAGCTCTGGATTAGGGTAGTAATGCGGATACACCTGGATCTTCTGAGTCTCTCCGAAGCAAGTTGCAGGTGAGGCTGGCTACCTTGCCAACCATGCTCTGAGACTACTATAGGTGAGTTCTGAGCACACACAGACGCACACAGATAGACAGACAGACACACACACACACACACACACACACACATAAACATTAGTGTAAGGTCTGGTAGTACAGCATATGGTGAAGGCTGGGGCTGTCTGGGGTCTGTGGGCATGAGAGCTGCTGCCTTACAATCTCTACAAGACAGGTTTGAACCTGTCATCAATGAACACAGTGTAGGCAGTTTTTTAATTCTGGTCTCTTTCCAAATCATCTATTTCTCTTCTCTCCTTCTCTGTCTCTAACTCTCACATGCTCTCACACACTCTGTCTTCAATCATTAATATTTTACTTATATACTTATTTTACTGACAGGCCCAGATATACAAGAGAGTTACCAGAGCACTGCTTAGCTCTGGCTTGTTGTGTTGGCACTTTCACCTAGGCTAATGGAGCCTCAGTTTGTAAGTCTTTTTGACACAAGCCATATTCTGTCTCCTCATTTCCATGCCATTATCACTCAGAGTTTATAATAAAGTGATTTTTTTGCAAAACACTTGGTACATTCTGATTTACATCTCAATATTGACACCATTGTAGCTCTCTTTGGCCCTTGGTCACTTTTCTTTAGTTCAGATGTAAAAACACTGAAGAGGGAGAGGTTTTTGCCCTGAGACTTGCACTGGGAACTACCAGATGCACTGTGTCTGTTGCCAGACTAGGAAACTTGTGGTGCCTGTCCATGTGGAGAGTCTCCTTGATGAGTTCCATCTCAAGCCTTTTTCGCTCTGTCCCATTGGAGCTGCATATAGCTAATGATTTTGAGATTTTACTCCTTTCGAAAATTATTTTCCTGATGCACAGTTTCTCTCCAGGTTTTAGAAATCAATTGTCTGAATGTCATATCGAATCCATTGTAGAAAATGACTACATCAGTGTTTCACTCTCTCTCTCTCTCTCTCTCTCTCTCTCTCTCTATATATATATATATATATATATATATATATATATACATATACATATACATATATATATCTGTGTGTGTGTGTGTGTAACATGTAGAGATCTGAAAATATTTTTAGCTAGAGACCTGCACAGCTTTGGATTAGGGTAGTATTGCGGATACACCTGGCCCTTCTGAGCCACAGTCATGAGAGACATCTCACAGAGCCATTCGTATACCTCTTATCACTCTACAAATCTCTCTCAGCACAAACTACCGCTGCCAAATGATCTACTTCCCTCTTGCTCTTTTGGTCCACCGAGTCTTATCCCAAAACTGTAAATCAAAGAACAAATAGACATAGTGCAGTTCCCTGCACACAGGACAGTCTGAGGCTGAACCAGGGAGATGCAATACGCCAACCTGCATCTTGGCTGGTGCATCACTAAGACTACTTCCAAATTGGAGAGGCGAGGGCCATTTTGGAGTGTGGGCTGCAGGGCAAGTGTTGCTTGTCAGACTGGGCTAAGACCTAGATGTTCTAAGTGTAACCTTTCCTCACAAACATAAAATAACAATGCCACTTGTTAGAAGTATGCATGGGCATGGAGGGTTTGTCTTCAGTGCTCTGGCACTGATCAACACAAGGCCAGAATTTCAGTCCTTTTATGTCTCTGTCATCCTGTCTCTGTGACTGTCTCTACGTGCCTTCTTCACTGGGCCCTTATGGAAATCAGTGCACGCATCGTGAACTCAGACTTCATGGTGTTGAAATTTTCTTTTCTTTGCCCTTTGGATTATTCAGACTCCTGCATATGGCATAGTACATTGGGGCTCTGAGGAGACAGAGATCGTACTGCAGGTAACAGACATATGTCCATCTCCAGCTGCAGCTGTCCAGGCCCTCTGTGCTTGACTCCCATTCTCCAGGGCCCTGAGGCTGACACTCAGCCTAAATGTAGCCCTCCTCAATATCCTGCACCACATCCTTGTCCTTATTCCATGAGAGCCAGGGTCAAGAGAAGTGAAAATCTATCCCCCTGACACACATTGTGCTTTCCCTCTATTGGGCCGAAAGTAAAGGATCTGTGGTATTTCTTTATTTAGTCCCATATCACATGAGGTGTCATTTCTTCTGCCTGATAGATTTTCTCTTAATATTCAAGGGAAATTTGGACACACAATACATTTCCTTGTGCAGATACTACACACTACTACAACTACTGCTGCACTGTTTGTGACAGTGACATCCAATGCAGAATGGATTAGTATTGCATGGCTCTAAATAATGTTCCCTATTTAACCTACAATGTTTTTAACGGCACAAATATTTATTCTGTTCTATCTTGGGGGATGAATGGTTTACAGTCAACAGTTACATGTAATAGTGGCTACGGGGGTTATTTTTCCCACTTTCCCTGTATTTCTGTACATCATTTGTAAATTATTAAGGAGAAGGAAACAGTCATAAGTTGACAGAGCAAGGCCCAAGCAGGAAGAGAGACAGAGAGACAGCTGGAGCTCTGACTTGCCACTAGCCCAGCTTTTCCCTAGCTGGGTAAGTGGTGACATGGGACTCAAAATGGGGTCCAGGGATTCCACATAGTTCTCTGGCATTCTTGCTTAGCCAGAATCTGAGCTAGCTGAGTTCCCCTGACCAGCGAGGTTCTCTGTACATAAGTTTCCGGTGAGGCTGGCTACCTTGGCACCCATGCTCTGAGACTACTACAGGTGAGCTCTGAGCACACAGAGACACACACAGAAAGACAGACCGACACACATTACTGTAAGGTCTGGTAGTACAGCATATGGTGAAGGCTGGGGCTTTCTGGGGTCTGTGGGCATGAGATCTGCTGCCTTACAATCTCTAATAGCCAGGTTTGAACCTGTCATCAATGAACACAGTGTAGCAGGTTTTTGAATTCTGGTCTCTTTCCAACTCATCTATTTCTCTTCTCCCCTTCTCTGTCCCTAACTCTCACATGCTCTCACACACTCTGTCTTCACTCATTAATATCTTACTTATATACTTATTTTACTGACAGGCCCAGATATACAAAGAGAGTTACCAGAGCACTGTTGAGCTCTGGCTTGTTGTGTTGGCGATTCCACCTAGGCTACTGGATCCTCAGTTTGTAAGTCTTTCTGACACAAGCCATATTCTGTCTCCTCATATCCATGGCTGTATCTCTCAGACTTTAGAATAAAGATATACTTCCATATACATATATATACATATATAAATACACACACACACACACACACACATATATATATATATATATCTGTCGTTTTTGGAATTGTCAACCTATGTAATTGATCTTAATCATAATTAACACATTTTAACAGCTTCCTTTTTCATTAATAATTGGCCACCTAGTTGGAGCAGGATTCAATACAGTTATAAATAATAGAAACTTCCAGTAGCATTTCTAATAACATTTCTATCAGCATCCTTATTGAAATTATCATAGTACAGAACTTGCCTCCTTTCTCTAGAGTAAGCTTCAATACATATGAGTTTCTTTTCATTCTCCTGAAATCTTAATTTCCCTGGACTCTGAAGTGTCTAGGAATTTTTGAAGCAGCCCTCTGTTTCTCAGCAGATGGTTTCTATGTTTCTGCTGGAATCAGGTCTTCTTATGCTTTTTGTTATTATTTTGCATTTTTTTCACATCCTCCTAGATCAACCCCATTTATTTGCATATTTATTTATTTATTTAGTCCTATATTACAGGAGGGGTCATTTCTTCTGCTTGATAGATTTTTCTCTTATAATTGAAGGGAAGTTTATACTCACAATATATTTCCTGTCGTAAATACTACACACATAAGGTGAAGGCTGGTGTTTTCTGGGGTCTGTGGACATGAGACTGCTGCCTTACAATCTCTACAACCCAGGTTGAACCTGTCATGTATGAACACAATGTGGGAGGTTTTTGACTTCTGGGATTTATAACAGCTTCCTTTTCATTAATAATTGGCCACATAGTTGGAGCAGGATTCAATACAATTATAAATAATAGAACCTTCCTGTAGAATTTCTAATAGCATTTCTATCAGCATCCTTATTGTAACTATCATAGTACAGAACTTGCCTCCTTTCTCTAGTGTAAGCTTCAGTACATATGAGTTTCTTTTCATTCTCCTGAAATCTTAAATTCCCTGGACTCTGAAGTGTCTTGGAATTTTTAAAGCAGCCCTCTGTTTCTCAGCAGATGGTTTCCATTTTCTGCTGTAATCAGGTCTTATTGGGCTTTTTGTTTTCATTTTTCATTTTTTTCAAATCCTCCTAGATCATCCCCATTTATTTGAATATTTATTTATTTATTTAGTCCTATATTACATTAGGGGTCATTTCTTCTGCTTGATAGATTTTTCTCTTATATTTGAAGGGAAGTTTACACTCACAATACACTTCGTATCGTAAATAAAACACACATATGGTTAAGGCGGGGGTGGTCTGGGGTCTGTGGACGTGAGACTGCTGCCTTACAATCTCGACAACCCAGGTTTGAACCTGTCATGTATGAACACAGTGTGGGAGGTTTTTGACTTCTGGTCTCTTTCCCACTCTTCTATTTCTTTTCTTGCCTTCTCTGTCTCTGACTCTCACATGCTCTCACTCACTCTGTATGCACTCAGTAATATTTTACTTATATACTTATTTTACTGACAGGCCCAGATAAACAAAGAGAGTCACCAGCGCACTGCTGAGCTCTGGCTTTTTTTGTTGGCGATTTCACCTAGGCTACTGGAGCCTCAGCTTTGTAAGTCTCTCTGGCACAAGCCATACTCTGTCTCCTCATAGCCATGCCAGTATCCCTCAGAGTCTATAATAAAGATGCACTTACATATATGTACATATATATACATATATATATATATCAGTAATTTTTAGAATTGTTGAGCTTTTTATTTGATCTTAATGCAGAATTACCACATTTATAACAGCCTCCTTATTCATAAATAATTGGTCACATAGTTGGAGCAGGATTCACTACAATTATAAATTATAAACCTTCCAGTAGCATTTCCAATAGCCTTTCTATCAGTATCCTCATTGTAATTATCATAGCACAGAATTTGTCTCCATTTTCAAGTGTAAGCTTCAATATGTATGCCTTTCTTTTCATTCTCGGGAATTCTTAATTTGCCTAGACCCTGAAGTGTCAGGGATGTTTTGAAGCAGCCCTCTGATTCTCAGCAGAAGTTTTCTATATTTCTGCTGTAATCAGATCTTCCTGTGGTATTTGTTTTTATTTTTTTCATATCGTCCTAGAAAATGACTACATCAGTGTCTTGCTCTTTATCTCTCTCTCTCTCTCTCTCTCTCTCTCTCTCTCTCTATATATATATATATATATATATATATATATATATATATATATATGTGTGTGTGTGTGTGTGTGTGTGTGTGTGTGTGTGTGTAACATGTAGAGGTCTGAAAATATATTTTAGCTAGAGACCTGAACAGCTCTAGATTAGGGTAGTAATGAGGATACACCTGGCCCTTCTGAGCCAGAGTCATGAGAGACATCTCACAGAGCCATTCGTTTACCTCTTGTCACTCTACAAATCTCTCTCAGCACAATCTACAGCTGCCAAGTCATCTATTTACCTCTTGCTTTTTGTGCACCGAGTCCTATCCCAAAACTATAAATCAAAGAAGAAATAGACATAGTGCAGTTTCCTGCACACAGGACAGTCTGAGCCTGGACCAGGGAGACGAAATACGCCAGCCTGCATCTTGGCTGGAGCATCACTAAAACTATTTCCAATTTGGAGAGGCAACGGCAGTTTTGGAGAGCGGGCTGCCCGCCAAGTGTTGCTTCTCAGTGTGGCTAAGACCTAGATGTTCTAAGTGTAACCTTTCCTCACAAACATAAAAAAACAATGCCACTTGTAAGAATTATGCATGGGCATGGAGGGTTTGTCTTCAGTGCTCTGGAACTGATCAACACAGGGCCAGAATTTCAGTCCTTTTATGTCTCTGTCATTCTGTCTCTCTTACTGTCTCTACATGCCTTCTTCCCTGGGACCTTATGGAAGTCAGTTCATGCATCGTGAACTCGGACTTCCTGGTGTTGAAATTTTCCTTTCTTTGACCTTTGGATTATTCAGTCTCCCGCATATGGCGTAGTACATTGGGGAACTGAGGAGACAGCGATCCTGCTGCAGGTAACAGGCATATGTCCATCTCCAGCTGCAGCTGTCCAGGCCCTCTGTGCTTGACTCCCATTCTCCATGGTCCTGAGGCTGACACTCAGCCTAAATGCAGCCCTCCTCAGTTTCCTGCACTGCATCCTTGTCCTTAATCCATGAGAGCCCAGGTCAAGTGAAGTGAAACTCTATCCCCCTGGCACACACATTGTGCTTTCCCTCTATTGTGCCAAATGTAAAGGATCTGTGGTACTGATGGCCACACCAGTGTCCAGATTTTCCACGCAAAATGGAAGCTTCCAAGGTTCTGAAAGAGGGTGTTTGGATGGCTGTGAAATGTCTTTTCCCAGTGTCTCATGGTGATTCAAATCGTTTTGAAACCTGAAGTTCTTCCCAGTATCTTGGGAATATTCTCACCTCTGGCCAGAAGGCCCTCCCTCCTAGCAGCACAGCTATCCTGGGGTCAGTAGGTCTGCCAGCCTCCTAGCTCCTGGAGGGATTCCTGAGTATGTCCTCAGATCCCAAGTGGTAACAGGTGTTTCCAATTGCCTTTATTAGCAGCAGCCAGGCCCTCACGTGAGTTGCGGGTCTGTGATCTCCACTGGTAGCTCCGAAATCAGACAATGGAGGCATTCATCTTTCTTTTGTCTGTCCATAGCAAGGGCTCGGGAGTTTGTGTTTCCTGCAAGTAGAGCGACTTTGTATGGGACACTCATACATGCCTACTTCTGGGAATATCTCTGAGTGTGATGTGTGGACATCAGGACACTATGAATAGGGATGTGAGGCCACAGGAGCAATTGCCTTAGGCGGACCCAAAGGGTAGGTGTAAGGGGCCAGTTTCATCCAATATTGTTTGGTCAAACACAGTTCCCATCTATGTTGAAACACAGCTCTTTCCGGGTTCATTCTGGGCTTGTAATCTGCTGCCCTGAGCAGTGGACTGAGAGTCTGGTGGCTGAGTAGGCAGCCAAACGTGACTGGACAGTGTCCTGCCCCTGAATTCTGAGGGGTTCCCCAGCTTCCCCCGTGGCAGTGTTTGGATGATAGATAGTGAGGTATGGGATTGAATAGGGAACTCAGGAGATCAAGACATGAGAGTCCCTTTGCATATGCATTCTTGCTTAGCCAGAATCTAGGCTAGTTGGCTTGCCCTGACCAGCTAGGTTCTCTGTACGTAAGTTGCAGGTGAGGCTGGCTACCTTGCCACCCATGATCTGAGACTACTACAGGTGAGCTCTTAGCACACACAGACACAAACAATCAGACAGACAGACACACACACACACACACACACACACACACACACACACACACACATTACTCTCAGGTCTGGTAGTACAGCAAATGGTGAAGGATGGGGCTGTCTGGGTCTGTGGGCATGAGAGCTGCAGCCTTAGAATCTCTACAATCCAGGATTGAACCTGTCATCAATGAACACAGTGTAGGAGGTTTTTGAATTCTAGACACTTAAGAGGGAGAGGTTTTTGCCCTGAGGCTTGCATGGGGAACTAGCAGCTGCAGTGTATGTGTTGCCAGTCTAGGAAACTTGTGGTGCCTGTCCATGTGGAGAGTGTCCTTGTTGAGTTCCTTCTCGAGCCTTTTTCACTAGGTCCCGTTGGAGCTGCATATAGCTAATGATTTGGAGATTTTACTCCTTGGACAATTCTTTTCCTTAGGCACAGTTTCTCTCCAGGTTTTAGCAATCAATTGTCTGAATGTCATATCACATCCATTGTAGAAAATAACTACATCAGTGTCTTGCTCTCTCTGTCTCTCTCTCTCAATCTCTCTCTCTCTATATATATATATATATATACATATATATATATATATACACATATATATGTAACATGTAGAGGTCTAACAATATTTTTAGCTAGAGACCTGCACAGCTCTGGATTAGTGTAGTAAAGTGGATACACCTGGCCCTTCTGAGCCACAGTCATGAGAGACATCTCACAGAGCCATATCGATTATCACTCTACAAATCTCTCTCAGCACAAACTACCGCTGCCAAATCATCTACTTCCCTCTTGCTCATTTTGTCCACCGAGTCCTATACCAAAACTGTAAATCAAAGAAGAAATAGACATAGTGCAGTTCCCTGCACACAGAGCAGACTGAGGTTGGACCAGGGAGATGCAATACGCCAGCCTGCTTCTTGCCTAGAGCATTACTAAGACTACTTCCAATTTGGTGAGGTGGGGGCAGTTTTGGAGAGTGGGCTGCACGCCAAGTGTTGCTTCTCAGAGTGGCTAAGACCTAGATGTTCTAACTGTTACCTTTCCTCAAAAATATAAAATAGCAATGCCACTTGTAAGAAGTATGCATGGGCATGGAGGGTTTGTCTTCAGTGCTCTGGCACTGATCAACACAAGGCCAGAATTTCAGTCCTTTTATGTCTCTGTCATTCTGTCTCTCTGACTGACTCTACGTGCCTACTTCCCCGGGCCCTTACTGGAAGTCAGTGTATGCATCGTGAACTCAGTCATCCTGGTGTTGAAATTTTCCTTTCTTTGCCCTTTAGATTATTTAGTCTCCTTAACATGGTGTAGTGTAGAGGGGAACTGCGGAGACAGCGTTCTGCTACAGGTTCCAGGCATATGTCCATCTGCAGCTGCAGCTGTCCAGGCCCTCTGTGATTGACTCCCATTCTCCAGGGCCCTGAGGCTGACACTCAGGATAAATGAAGCCCTCCTCACCTTCCTGCACAGCGTCCTTGTCCTTATTCCATGAGAGCCCAGGTCAAGAGAAGTGAAACTCTACCACCCTGGCACACACATTGTGCTTTCCCTCTATTAAGCCTAATGTAAAGTATCTGTGTTTCTGATGGCCACACCAGTGTCCAGACTTTCCACGCAAAACAGAAGCTTCCAGGGTTCTGAAAGAGGGTATTTTGATGGCTGTGAAATGTCTTTTCCAAGTGCCTCATGGGGTTTTCAAATACTTTTGAAACCTGAAGTTCTTTCTTGTATCTAGGGAATATTCTCACCTCTCACCAGAAGGGTCGCCCAACTCGGAGCACAGCTATCCCGGGCTCAGGAGGTCTGCCAGCCTGCTAGCTCCTGGATGGATTCCTGAGTATATCCTCAGGGCCCAAGTTGTAACAGGTGTTTCCAATTGCCTTTATTAGCAGCAGCTAGGCCCTCAGGTGAGGTGAGGGGCAGTGATCTCCACTGGAAGCTCTGAATTCAGCCAATGGAGGCATCCATCTTTCTTTTGTCTGTCCATAGCAAAGGGCCGGGGAGTTTGTGCTTCCTGCATGCAGAGAGACATTTTATGGGACACTCATGCATTCCTACTTCTGGGAATCTCTCTGAGTGTGATGTGGGACACCAGGACACCATGATCAGGAATGTGAGGCCACAGGAGCAATTGCCTTAGCCGGACATGAAGGGTAGGTGTAAGAGTCCGGGTTCATCCACTATTGTTTGGTCGAACACAGTTCCCATCTATGTTGAAACAGCTCTTACTGGGTACTTTCTGTGCTTGTATTCTGCTGCCTTGAGCAGTGGAATGAGAGTCTGGAGGCTGAGTAGGCAGCCAAACGTGACTGGACAGGCTCCTGCCCTTGAATTCTGGTGTACCAGCTTCCCCCTTGGCAGTGTTTGGATGATAGTGAGGCATGAGATTGAATGGGGAATTCAGGAGAGGGAGACATGAGAGTCCCTTTGCATGTGCATTATTGCTTAGCCAGAATCAGGGCTAGCTGGCTTGCCCTACCAGCTAGGTTCTCTGTACATAAGTTCCAGGTGAGGCTGGCTACCTTCCCACCCATGCTCTGAGAATACTATATGTGAGCTCTGAGCACACACAGACACAGACAGACACACACACACACACACACACACACACACAGATTACTGTCAGGTTTCGTAGTACAGCATATGGTGAAGGCTGGGGCTATCTGGGGTCTGTGGGCATGAGATCTACTGCCTTACAATCTTTAGAAGCCAGCTTTGAACCTGTCATCAATGAACATAGTGTAGGAGGTTTTTGAATTCTCATCTCTTTTCAGAAGAAGTGGCTGGTGGGAGGGACTTCCAGCGGCTTCCCAGTGAGCATGCTGCAGGGCCGTGTGGGCGGTGCTCAAGGTTGCTGGCCAATCACTGACTAGGAGTCTTGAAACTCCTGGGTGTGTCCTAGCACACTGGCCAATGATATTGCTGGCAGGGGTTCTGGGCATGGCCTAGGCCTCTGGCATATCAGAGCATGGCTGCTGCCCAGTCTGTGGGCCTTCTGAAGTAAGCCCGACAATGGGAGCTCAGAGCTTGCCTTAAAAGGCTGGGCGTGCTTCCAGGAAGTACGAAGCAGTGTTCACCCAGGGCCCTGCCTTGCAGAAGCTGTCCAGTGTGCATGTGTATAACTCTGTTTTTGCCTGTGCCTCTGTGGTTGTGTGCGTGTGTGTAACTGTGAGAGTGTGTGTTTGTGTGTACAGTGTGTGTGTGAGGGAGGGAGAGAGAGAACAACAGAATCACTGTGGCACAGGTGATTTTGTGCAAAAAACTTGGCACATACTGATATACAGCTCAATATTTACACCATTGTAGCTCTCCTTGGCACTTGGTCACTTTTCTTATTTTCAGATGTAAAGACACTGAAGAGGGTGAGGTTTTTGCCCTGAGGCTTGCACTGGGAACTAGCAGCTGCCCTGTGTGTGTTGCCAGACTAGGAAACTTGTGGTGCCTCTCCATGTGGAGAGTCTCCTGGATGAGTTCCTCCTCGAGCATTTTTCGCTAGGTCCTGTTGGAGCTGCATATAGCTAATGATTTGGAGATTTTACTCCTTTGGACAATTCTTTTCCTGATGCACAGTTTCTATCCAGGTTTCAGCAATCAATTGTCTTAATGTTATATCGCATCCATGGTAGAAAATGACTATGTCAGTGTCTTGCTGTCTCCCTCTTTCTCTCTCTCTCTCTCTCTCTCTCTCTCTCTCTCTCTCTATATATATATATATATATATATATATATATATATATATATATATATATGATGTAGAGGTCTGAAAATATATTTTAGCTAGAGACCTGCACAGCTCTGGATTTGGGTAGTAATGCAGACACACCTGGCCCTTCTAGCTACAGTCATGAGTGACATCTCACAGAGCCATTCATTTACCTCTTGTCACTCTACAAATCTCTCTCAGCACAAAATACAGCTGCCAAATCATCTACTTCCCTCTTGCTCTATTTGTCCACCGAGTCCTATCCCAAAACTGTAAATCAAAGAAGAAATAGACATATTGCAGTTCCCTGAACACAGGACAGGTAGAGGCTGGGTCAGGGAGATGAAATACGCCAGCCTGCATTTGGCTGGAGCATCAATAAAACTACTTCCAATTTGGAGAGGCAAGGGCAGTTTTGGAGAGTGGGCTGCAGGCGAAGTGTTGCTTCTCAGATTGGGCTAAGACCTAGATGTTCTAAGAGTAACCTTTCCTCACAAACATAAAATAACATTGCCACTTGTAATAAGTATGCATGGGAATGGAGGGTTTGTCTTCAGTGCTCTGGAACTGATCAACACAAGGCCACAATTTGTCCTTTTCAGTCACTGTCATTCTGTCTCTCTAACTGTCTCTACGTGCCTTCTTCCCTGGACTTTTCGTGGAAGTCAGTGCATGCATCTTGAACTTAGTCTTCCTGGTGTTGAAATTTTCATTTCTTTGCCCTTTGGATTTCTTAGTCTCATATATATGGCATAGTACAGAGGAGAACTTAGGAGACAGCGTTCCTGCTGCAGGTAATAGGCATATGTCCATCGCCAGCTGCAGCTGTCCAGGCCCTCTCTGCTTGACTCCCATTCTCCAGGGCCCTGTGGCTGACACTCAGCCTAAATGCAGCCCTCCTCAATTTCCTGCACCACATCCTTGTCCTTATTCCATGAGAGCCCAGGTCAAGAGAAGTGAAACTCTACCACCCTGGCACAAACATTGTGCTTTCCGTCTATTAGGCCGAATGTAAAGGATATATGGTACTGATGGCCACACCAGTGTCCAGATTTTCCATGGAAAACGGAAGCTTCCAGGGTTCAGAAAGAGGGTGTTATGATGGCTGTGAAATGTCTTTTCCAAGTGCCTCCTGGGGTTTCAAATCCATTTGAAACCTGAAGTTAGTTCTTGTATCTAGGGAATATTCTCACCTCTGGCCTGAAGGCTCTCCCAACTAGGAGCACAGTTATCCTGGGGTCAGGAGGTCTGCCAGCCTGCTAGCTCCAGGAGGGATTCCTGATTATGTCCTCAGGGCCAAAGTGGTAACAGGTGTTTCCAATTGCCTTTATTAGCAGCAGCCAGGCCCTCAGGTGAGTTGCGGGGCTGTGATCTCCACTGGAAGCTCCTAATTCAGCCAATGGAGGCATCCATCTTCCTTTTGTCTCTCCATAGCAAGGGCCCAGGGATTTTGTGCTTCCTGCAAGAAGAGAAACTTTGTATGGGACTCTCATGCATGCCTACTTCTGGGAATCCCTCTGAGTGTGATGTGTGGACACCAGGACACCATGATCGGAAATTGTGAGGCCACAGGAGCAATTGCCTTACCCGGACCCAAAGGTAGGTGTACAGGGACGGGATCATCCACTATTGTTTGGTCACAGTTCCCATCTATGGTGAAACACAGCTCTTTCTGGGTTCATTCTGGGCTTGTAATCAGCTGCCCTGAGCAGTGGAGTGAGAGTCTGGAGGCTGAGTAGGCAACCAAAAGTGACTGGACAGACACCTGCCCTTGACTTCTGAGGGGTGCCCCAGCTTACCCCATTGGCAGTGTTTAGATGATAGTGAGGTATGAGATTGAATCGGGAATTCAGGAGAGGGAGATATGAGAGTCCCTTTGCATGTGCATTCTTAGATAGCCAGAATCTGGGCTAGCTGGCTTGCCCTGACCAGCTAGGTTCTCTGTACATAAGTTGCAGGTGAGGCTGGCTACCTTCCTACCCATGCTCTGAGAATACTATAGGTGTGCTCTGAGCACACACAGACACAGACAGACAGACACACACACACACATTACAGTCAGGTCTGGTAGTACAGCATATGGTGAAGGCTGCGGCTGTCTGGGGTCTGTGGGCATGAGAGCTGCTGCCTTACAATCTACAAGCCAGATTTGAACCTGTCATCAATGAACACAGTGTAGGAGGTTGTTGAATTCTCATCTCTTTCCAGAAGAAGTGGCTGGTGGGCGGGCCTTCTCTCTGGGTTCTTTCAGGGCTTGTTCTAGCACGCTGGCCAATGATATTACTGGCAGGGTTTCTGGGCTTGGCCTAGGCCTCTGGCATATCAGAGCATGGCTGCTGCCCTGTCTGTGGGCCGTCTGAAGTAAGCCCGACAATGGGAGCTCAGAGCTGGTCTTAGAAGGCTGGGCGTGATTCCAGGAAGTGTGAAGCAGGGTTTACCCTGGGCCCTGCCTTGAAGAAGCTGTCCTGTGTGCATGTGTATAACTCTGTTTCTGCCTGTGCCTCTGTGGATGTATGCGTGTGTAACTGTGAGAGTGTGTTTTTGTGTGTGTGTGTGGGAGGGAGAGACAGAACAACAGAATCACTGTGGCACAGGTGATTTTGTGCAAAACACTTGGCACATTCTGATTTACAGCTCAATATTGACACCATTGTAGCTCTCTTTGGCCCTTGGTCACTTTTCTTATTTTCAGACGTAAAGACACTGAAGAGGGAGAGGTTTTTGCCAGAGGCTTGCACTGGGAACTAGCAGCTGCCCTGTGTGTGTTGCCAGACTAGGAAACCTGTGGTGCCTGTCCATGTGGAGAGTCTCCTGGATGAGTTCCTTCTCGAGACTTTTTTCTATCGGTCCCGTTTGAGCTGCATATAGCTAATGATTTGGAGATTTTACTCCTTTGGACAATTCTTTTCCTGATGCACAGTTTCTCTCCAGATTTTAGCAATCAATTGTCGGAATGTCATATCGCATCCATTGTAGAAAATGACTACATCAGTGTCTTGCTGTCTCTCTCTCTCTCTCTCTCTCTCTCTCTCTCTCTCTCTCTCTCTATATATATATATATATATATATATATATATATATATATAATGTAGAGTTCTGAAAATATTTTAGCTAGAGACCTGCATAGCTCTGGATTTGGGTAGTAATGCGGATACAGCTGACCCTTCTGAGCCACAGGCATGAGAGACATCTCAAAGAGCCATTCGTTTACCTCTTGTCACTCTACAAATCTCTCTCAGTACAAACTACAGATGCCAATTCATCTACTTCACTCTTGCTCTTATTGTCCATCGAGTACTATCCCAAAACTGTAAATCAAAGATGAAATAGAAATAGTGCTGTTTCCTGCACACAGGACAGGCTGAGCCTCTAGCAGGGAGATGAAATACGCCAGCCTGCATTTGGCTGGAGCATCACTAAAACTATTTCCAATTTGGAGAGGCAAGGACAGTTTTGGAGAGTGGGCTGCAGGCCAAGTGTTGCTTCTCAGAGTGGGCTAAGACCTAGATGTTCTAACCTATCCTCACAAACATAAAATAACAATGCCACTTGTAAGAAGTATGCATGGGCATGGAGGGTTTGTCTTCAGTGCTCTGGCACTGATCAACACTGGGCCAGAATTTCTGTCCTTTTCAGTCACTGTCATTCTGTCTCTCTGACTGTATCTACGTGCCTTCTTCCCTGGACCCTTCGTGGAAGTCAGTGCATGCATCCTGAACTCGGTCTTCCTGGTGTTGAAATTTTCCTTTCTTTGCACTTTGGATTAGTTAGTCTCTTTCATATGGTGTAGTACGGAGGGGAACTGAGGAGACAGCGTTCCTGCTGCAAGTAACAGGCATATGTCCATCTCCAGTTGCAGCTGTCCAGGGCCTCTGTGCTTGACTCCCATTCTCCAGGGCCCTGTGGCTGACACTCAGCCTAAATGAAGCCCTCCTCAATTTGCTGAACCGCATCCTTGTCCTTATTCCATGGAGCCCAGGTCAAGAGCAGTGAAACTCTACCACCCTGGCACACACACTGTGCTTTCCCTCTATTGGGCAGAATGTAAAGTCTCTGTGGTACTGATTGCCACACCAGTGTCCAGAATTTCCATGCAAAACGGAAGCTTCCAGGGATCAGAAAGAGGGTGTTTTGATGGCTGTGAAATGTCTTTTCCAAGTGCCTCCTGGGGTTTCAAATCATTTTGAAACCAGAAGTTCTTTCTTGTATCTAGGGAATATTCTCACCTCTGGTCATAATGCCCTCCCAACTAGGAGCAAAGTTATCCAGTGGTCAGGAGGTCTGCCAGCCTGCTAGCTCCTGGAGGGATTCCTGAGTATGTCCTCAGGAACCAAGTGGTAACAGGTGTTTCCAATTGCCTTCATTAGCAGCAGCCAGGCCCTCAGGTACGGGGAGGGGTGTGGTCTCACCTCGAAGCTCCTAATACAGTCAATGGAGGCATCCATCGTCCTTTTGTCTCTCCATAGCAAGGGCCCGGGTAGTTTGTGCTTACTGCAAGCAGAGTGACTTTGTATGGGACACTCATGCATGCCTCCTTCTTGGAATCTCTCTGAGTGTGATGTGTGGACACCAGGACACCATGATTAGGGATTGTTAGGCCACAGGAGCAATTGCCTAAGCCGGAACCTAAGGGTAGGTGTAAGGGGCTGGGTTCATCCACTATTGTTTGGTCAAACACAGTTCCCATCTATGTTGAAACACAGCTCTTTCTGGGTTCATTCTGGGCTTGTAATCTGCTGCCCTGAGCAGTGGACTGAGAATCAGGAGGCTGAGTAGGCAGACAAAAGTGACTGGACAGTCTTCTGCCCCTGAATTCTGAGGGGTGCCCCAGCTTACACCGTTGGCAGTGATTGGATGATAGTGAGGCATGAGATTGAATCGGGAACTCAGGAGAGGGAGATATGAGAGTCCCTTTGCATGTGCATTCTTGCTTAGCCAGATTCTGGGCTAGCTGGATTGCCCTTACCAGCTAGGTTCTCTGTACATAAGTTGCAGGTGAGGCTGGTTACCTTGCCAACCATGCTCTGAGACTACTATAGGTGAGCTCTGAGCATACACAGACACACACTGACAGACAGATAGACACACACAGACACACACATTACTGTCAGGGCTGGTAGTACAACATATGGTGAAGGCTGGGGCTGTCTGGGGTCTGTGGGCATGAGAGCCTCTACCTTACAATCTCTACAAGCCAGATTTGAACCTGTCATCAATGAACACAGTGTAGGCGGTTGTTGAATTTCATCTCTTTCCAGCAGAAATGGCTGGTGGGCGGGTATTCCAGAGGCTGACCAATGAGCGTGCTGCAGGGCCGTGTGGGCGGTGACCAAGGTTGCTGGCCAATCACTGACTAGGGGCTTTGACCCTCCTGGGCGTGTCCTAACACACTGGCCAATGATATTGCTGGCAGGGGTTCTGTGCATGGCCTAGGCCTCTGGCATATCAGAGTATGCCTGGTGCCCTGTCTGCGGGCCTTCTGAAGTAAGCCCGACAATGGGAGCTCAGAGACGGCTTTAAAAGGCTGGACGTGCTTCCCGGAAGTGTGAAGCAGGGTTCACCCAGGGCCCTCCCTTGCAAAGCTGTCCAGTGAGCATGTGTATAACTCCGTTTCTGCCTGTGCATATGTGGATGTGTGTGTGTGTGTGTAACTGTGAGACTGTGTGTTTGTGTGTGTTTGTTTGTGTGTGTGAGGGAGGGAGAGACAGAGAGAACAACAGAATCACTGTGACACAGGTGATTTTGTGCAAAAAACTTGGCACATTCTGATTTACAGCTCAATATTGAAACCATTGTAGCTCTCCTTGGCCCTTGGTCACTTTTCTTATTTTCAGATGTAAAGACACTGAAGAGGGAGAGGTTTTTGCCCTGAGGCTTGCACTGGGAACTAGCAGCTGCCCTGTGTGTGTTGCCAGACTAGGAAACTTGTGGTGCCTGTCCATGTGGAGTGTGTCCTGGTTGAGTTCCTTCTCGAGCCTTTTTCACTAGGTCCCGTTGAAGCTGCATATAGCTAATGATTTGGAGATTTTACTCCTTTGGACAATTCATTTCCTGATGCAGTTTCTCTCCAGGTTTTAGCAATCAATTGTCTGAATGTCATATCGAATCCATTGTAGGAAATGACTACATCAGTGTCTCATTCTCTCTCTCTCTCTCTCTCTCTCTCTCTCTCTCTATATATATATATATATATATATATATATATATATATGTATATATATATATATATATATATATATATATATATATATATATATATATATATAACATGGAGAGGTCTGAAAATATATTTTAGCTAGAGACCTGCACAGCTCTGGATTCGGGTAGTAATGCGGATACACCTGGCAATTCTGAGCCACAGTCATGAGAGACATCTCACAGAGCCATTCGTTTACCTCTTGTCACTCTACAAATCTCTCTCTGCACAAACTACAGCTGCCAAATCATCTACTTCACTATTGCTCTTTTTGTCCACTGAGTCCTATGCCAGAACTGTAAATCAAAGAAGAAATAGACATAGTGCAGTTCCCTGCACACAGTACAGGCTGAGGCTGGACCAGGGAGATAAAATATGCCAGCCTGCATTTGGCTGGTGCATCACTAAAACTACTTCCAATTTGGAGAGGCAAGGGCAGTTTGGAGAGTGGGCTGCAGGCCAGTGTTGCTTCTCAGATTGGGCTAAGACCTAGATGTTCTAAGTGTAACCTTTCCTCACAAACATAAAATAACAATCCCACTTGTAAGAAGTATGCATGGGAATGGAGGGTTTGTCTTCAGTCCCTCTATTGGGTCAAATGTAAAGGATCTGTGGTACTGATGGCTACACCAGTGTCCAGATTTTCCATGCAAATCGGAAGCTTCCAGGGTTCAGAATGAGGGTGTTTTGATGGATGTGAAATGTCTTTTCCAAGTTCCTCCTGGGGTTTCAAATCCTTTTGAAACCTGAAGTTGGTTCTTGTATCTAGGGAATATTCTCACCTCTGGCCAGAAGGCCCTCCCAACTAGGAGCACAGCTATCCCGGGTTCAGGATGTCTGCCAGCCTGCTAGCTCCTGGATTGATTCCTGAGTATGTCCTCAGGACCCAAGTGGTAAAAGGTGTTTCCAATTGCCTTTGTTAGCAGCAGCCAGTCCGTCAGGTGAGGGGCGGGGCTTTGATCTCCACTGGCAGCTCCTAATTCAGCCAATGGAGGCACCCATCGTCCTTTTGTCTCTCCATAGCAAGGGCCCGGTGAGTTTGTGTTTTCTGCAAGCAGAACGACTTTGTATGGGACAATCATGCATGCCTACTTCTGGGAATCTCTCTGAGTGTGATGTATGGACACGAGGACACCATGATCAGGGATTTTGAGGCCACAGGAGCAATTGCATTAGCCGAACCCAAAGGGTAGGTGTAAGGGGCCGGGTTCATCCACTATTGTTTCGTCAAACACAGTTCCCATATATGTTGAAACACAGCTCTTTCTGGGTTCATTCTGGGCTTGTAATCAGCAGCCCTGAGCAGTGGACTGAGATTCTGGAGGCTGAGTAGGCAGCCAAACCTGATTGGACAGGCACCTGCCCTTGAATTCTGAGGGGTGCCCCAGCTTACCCTGTTGGCAGTGTTTGGATGATAGTGAGGCATGAGATTGAATCGGGAACTCAGGAGAGGGAGACATGAGAGTCCTATTGCATGTGCATTCTTGCTTAGCCAGAATCTGGGCTAGCTGGCTTTCCCTGACCAGCTAGGTTCTCTGTACATAAGTTGCAGGTGAGGCTGGCTACATTCCCACACATGCTCTGAGACTACTATAGGTGAGCTCTGAGCACACACAAACACAGACAGACACACACACACACATTACTGTCAGGTCTGGTAGTACAGCATATGGTGAAGGCTGGGGCTGTCAGGGTTCTGTGGGCATGAGAGCTGCTGCCTTACAATCTCTACAAGCCACATTTGAACCTTTCATCAATGAACACAGTGTAGGAGGTTTTTGAATTCTCATCTCTTTCTAGCAGAAGTGGCTGATGGGCGGGCATTCCAGAGGCTGACCAATGAGCGTGCTGCAGGGCCCTTTTTGCGGTGATCAAGGTTGCTGGCCTATCACTGACTAGGGGCCTTGACACTCCTCGGCGTGTCCTAACACACTGGCCAATGAAATTGCTGACAGGGGTCTGTGCTTGGCCTAGGCCTCTGGCATATCAGAGCATGCCTGGTGCCCTGTCTGCGGGCCTTCTGAAGTAAGCCCGACAATGGTAGCTCAGAGATGGCCTTAAAAGGCTGGGCGTGCTTCCAGGAAGTGCGAAGCAAGGTTCACCCAGGGCACTGCATCGCAGAACCTGTCCAGTGAGCATGTTTATAACTCCTTTTGTGCCTGAGCCTCTGTGGATGTGTGTGTGTGTAACTGAGAGTGTGTGTTTGTGTGTGTTTGTGTGTCTGTGTGAGGGAGGGAGAGACAGAGAGAACAACAGAATCACTGTGGCACAGGTGATTTTGTGCAAAACACTTGGCACATTCTGATTTACAGCTCAATATTGACACCATTGTAGCTCTCCTTGGCCCTTGGTCACTTTTCTTATTTTCAGATGTAAAGACACTGAAGAGGGAGAGGTTTTTGCCCTGAGGCTTGCACTGGGAACTAGCAGCTGCCCTGTATGTGTTGCCAGACTAGAGAACTTGTGGTGCCTGTCCATGTGGAGAGTGTCCTGGATGAGTTCCTTCTCGAGCCTTTTTCGCTCAGTCCCATTGGAGCTGCATATAGCTAATGATTTGGGGATTTTACTCTTTTGGACAATTCTTTTCCTGATGCTCCGTTTCTCTCCAGGTTTTAGCAATCAATTGTCTGAATGTCATATCGCATCCATTGTAGAAAATGACTACACCAGTGTCTTGCTCTCTCTCGCTCTCTCTCTCTCTCTCTCTCTCTATATATATATATATATATATATATACATATACATATACATATACATATACATATACATATACATATACATATACATATACATATACATATACATATACATATACATATATATATATATATATATAACTTGTAGAGGTCTGAAAATATATTTTAGCTAGAGACCTGCACAGCTCTGGATTTGGGTAGTAATGCGTATACACCTGGCCCTTCTGAGCCAGAGTCATGAGAGTCATCTCACAGAGTCATTCGTTTACTTTTTGTCACTCTACAAATTTCTCTAAGCACAAACTACAGCGGCCAAATCATCTACTTCACTCTTGCTATTTTGTCCACCGAGTCCTGTACCAAAACTGTAAATCAAAGAATAAATAGACAAAGTTCAGTTCCCTGCACACAGGACAGGCTGAGGCTGGACCTGGGAGATGAAATAAGCAAGCCTGCATTTGGCTGGAGCATCACTAAAACTACTTCCAATTTGGAGAGGCAAGGGCAGTTTTGGAGAGTGGGCTGCAGTCCGTGTGTTGTTTCTCAGAGTGTGCTAAGACCTGGATGTTCTAAGTGTAACTTTTCCTCATAAACGTAAAATAGCAATGCCACTTGTAAGAAGTATGCATGGGAATGGAGGGTTTGTCTTCAATGCTCTGGCACTGATCAACACAGGGACAGAATTTGTCCTTTTCAGTCACTGTCATTCTGTCTCTCTGACTGTCTCTACGTTCCTTCTTCCCTGGACCCTTCGTGGAAGTCAGTGCATGCATCGTGAACTCTGTCTTCCTGGTGTTGAAATTTTCCTTTCTTTGCCCTTTGGATTACTTAGTCTCGTGAATATGGCGTAGTACAGAGTGGAACTGAGGAGACAGTGTTCCTGCTGCAGGTAACAGGTATATGTCCTTCTTCAGATGCAGCTGTCCAGGCCCTCTGTGCTTGACTCCCATTCTCCAGGGCCCTGTGGCTGACACTCAGCCTAAATGCAGCCCACCTCAATTTCCTGCACCACATCCTTGTCCTTATTCCATGAGAGCCCAGGTCAAGAGAAGTGAAACTCTACCACACTGGCACACACATTGTGCTTTCCCTCTATTGGGCCGAATGTAAAGTATCTGTGGTACTGATGGCCACACTAGTGTCCAGATTTTCCATGCAAAACGGAAGCTTCCAGGGTTCAGAAAGAGGGTGTTTCGATGGCTGTGAAATGTCTTTTCCAAGTGCCTCCTGGGGTTTCAAATCCTTTTGAAACCTGAAGTTCGTTCTTGTATCTAGGGAATATTCTCACCTCTGATCCTAAGGCCCTACCAACTAGGAGCACAGCTCTCTGTAGGGAGGGAGGGATTCCTGAGTATGTCCTCAGGCCCTGGATGGGATTCCTGGAGGGATTCCTGAGGGATTCCTGAGTATGTCCTCAGGCCCCAAGTGGTAACAGGCGTTTCCAATTGCCTTTATTAGCAGCAGCCAGGCCCTCAGGTGATGACATAGCTGTGATCTCCATTGGAATTTCTAAATTCAGCCAGTGGAGGCATCCATCTTCCTTTTGTCTCTCCATAGCAAGGGTCCTGGGAGTTTGTGCTTCCTGCAAGCAGATCGACTTTGTATGGGACACACATGCATGCCTACTTCTGTGAATCTCTCTGAGCGTGATGTGTGGATACCAGGAAACCATGATCAGGGATTGTGAGGCCACAGGAGCAATTGCATTAGCTGGACCCTAAGGGTAGGTGTAAGGGTCCGGGTTCATCCACTATTGTTTGGTCAAACACAGTTCCCATCTATGTTGAAACACAGCTGTCTCTAGGTTCTTTCCAGGCTTGTAATCTGCTGCCCTGAGCAGTGGACTGAGGTCATGGAGGTTGAGTAGGCAGCCAAACATGACTGGACAGGCTCATAACCCTATATTCTAAGGGGTGCCCCAGCTACCCCATTGGCAGTGTTTGGATGATAGTGAGGCATGGGATTGAATGGGGAACTCAGGAGAGGGAGACATGAGAGTCCCTTTGAATATGCATTCTTGCTTAGCCACTATCTGGGCTAGCTGGCTTGCCCTGTCCAACTAGGTTATCTGTTCATAAGTTGCAGGTGAGGCTGGCTACCTTGACACCCATGCTGTGAGACTACTATAGTTGAGCTCAGAGCACAAACAGATACACACAGACGGACAGACACACACACACACACACACACACACACACACACACACACACACACACATTAATGTCAGGTCTGGTAGTACAGCATATATTGAAGGCTGGGGCTGTCTGGGTTCTGTGGGCATGAGAGCTGCTGCCTTACAATCTCTACAAGCCAGGTTTGAACCTGTCATCAATGAACACAGTGTAGGAGGTTATTGAATTCTGATCTCTTTCCAACTCATGTATTTCTCTTCTCGCCTTCTCTGTCTCTAACTCTCACATGCTCTCATACAGTCTGTCTTCACTCATTTATATTTTACTTATATACTTATTTTACTGACAGGCCCAGATATACAAAGAGAGTTACCAGAGCACTGCTAAGCTCTGGTTTGCTGTGTTGGCGATTTCTCCTAGGCTACTGGAGCCTCAGTTTGTAAGTCTTTCTGACACAAGCCATATTCTGTCTCCTCATTTCCATGCCAGTATCACTCAGAGTTTACAATAAAGATATACATACATATATATATATACATATATATATGTCATTTTTAGAATTGTTGACCTATGTATTTGACCTTAATTCAGAATTACACATTTATAACAGCCTAGTTTTTCAGAAATAATTGGCCATATAGTTGGAGCAGGATTCAATAAAATTATAAATAATAGAAGCTTCCAGTAGCATTTCTAATCGTGTTTCTATCAGCATCCTTATTGTAATTATCATAGCCCAGAACTTCCCTCCTTTTTCTAGTGTAAGCTTCAATACCTATGTGTTTGTTTTCTTTTTCCAGAAATCTTAATTTCCTTGGAACCTGAAGTGTTAGGGAATTTTTGAAGCAGCCCTCTGTTTTTCAGCAGATGGTTTCTATGTTTCTGCTGTAATCATGTCTTCTTGTGGTTTTTGTTTTTATTATTTTTTATTTTTTCAAGTCCTCCAAAATCATCCCCATTTATTTTCATATTTATTTATTTAGTCAGGTATCACATGAGGGTCATTTCTTCTGCTTGATATATTTTCTCTTATAATTGAAGGGGACTCTTGACGCACAATGCATTTCCTGGGGCAAATACTACACACATATGGTGAAGGTTTGGGTTGTCTGGGGTCTGTGGGCATTAGAGCTGCTGCCTCACAATCTCTACAACCCACGTTTGAACCTGTCATGAATGAACACAGTCTAGGGGGTTTTTGACTTCTGGTCTATTTCCAAATCCTCTATTTCTTTTCTCGCCTTCTCAGTCTCTACCTCTCAAAGGCTCTCACTCACTCTGTCTGCACTCAGTATTATTTTACTTATATCCTTATTTTATTGACAGGCCCAGATATACAAAGAGAGTTGCCAGAGCACTGCTGAGCTCTGGCTTGTTTTGTTGGTGATTTTACCTAGGCTACTACTGGAGCCTCAGCTTTTAAGTCTCTCTGACACAAGCCATATTCTGTCTCCTCATATCCATGGCAGTATCTCTCAGACTTAATAATAAAGATATACATCCATATACATATATAAATATACATATATATCTGTCATTTTTAGAATTGTCGACCAATGGTCTTCCTGTGGTTTTTATTATTTTTTTATTTTTTCAAATCCTCCTAGATCATCCCCATATATTTGCATATTTATTTATATATTGTTGCTGAGGAGTTATTCTGATGCAGTCTCTGCCCCCAGGTTTTTCTACACCCCGCAAAATCCTAGAGTGCCCCCTATCAACCAATCCTGGCCCTACACGTCACCCCTTATTGTCGCCCAATAAAAACCCCCCTCACTCACCCTCTCTCTGGGCTCTCAGCTCTCCCTCTCTGAGGTCTGGCTCCCTGTTCTCCCCCCCGTGGTCAGATAGTGGGGATGGTCATTGCCTACTGACTCCACGTGGTCTGAATCAACCCAGCCCTTCCTATAATAAAGATTTGTGTACCCCTTTGCTCTGGACGTCTGCTCTCTTCTCTGTGGTGCAGCCCGACACCAGACCACCACAACAACATCTGGTGCCATTCCTGTTCCGTACCCACACCATGCCTGGCCTGAGGTCTCCGAAACTGCCCAGACACAGGTAAGTGGCATCCGCCCACTTCTGTGGCCCTGTGTTTCCCTCCACCATGGGAAATTTCTTGTTTTATGAGGAGGTGTCCCAGTCATTATCTCTTGACCTGGGTCAGATTCGCGCTGTCATTAATGGTTTAATTTTCGCTACCCCTTGGATTTATTTAACTGTGGCCACCACTTTCAAGATATGTAAAACGTGGTATGCCATAAGGATAAGTGACCTTGAGGCTGAGGTACGAGAGTTAAATCACATGTGCTTAAGACTTAGACTTCCTAAGTGATCAGCAGCTAAACCCAAGAATTCCATTTCCACAGACAAGCACACGTGTTCGGATGCTCCTCCTCTGACCCCGCCCACTTCCACCCCGGTTTCAGCTCTGCCTGAGGTTTCTGCCTCCCTGAACCCCCCCCGCCCTTGCCTCCCCGGTTTCAGCTCCGCCTGAGGTTTCTGCCTCCCTGCCCCCACCCCTGCCTCCCTGGTTTCAGCTCCACCTGCAGCTTCCGTTTTCCTGACCTCGCCCCCAGCTCCTGCTGCTGCGGTTTCACCTCCACCTGAGGTTTCTGCGACCCTGAACCCCCTTGCCCCCGCTGCCCCGGTTTCAGCTCAGCCTGCAGCTTCCGTGTTCGTAACCCTGCCCCTAGCCCCTGCTGCCCTGGTTTCAGCTCTGCCTGAGGCTTCCTCGTCCCTGACCCCGCCCCCTGCTGATACGTCACCATTAAGGGACTTAGTGGCTGAGATATGAGAGCTAAAGGTTATTTTTTCAGCATCTAAGGATTTTAAATAATGTGCAGTCCACCCCGGGATCTCTGTCCCCGTAGATATGCGTTTAGTCTCCCCTGCAGCCACTACAGCAGTTTCTACGGCACTTTCCACTTCTGTAGCTCCCTCTCCAGCGCCATCGGACCAAATCCACACATTCCAGGTAAACTTGGCCCCTTCTAAACAAAACCCTCAGCCATGGCAGCCATATTCCTCTAAAAACTTTGGAACACTCAGACAAGTAGTCAGGGCGGACAGAATGCAATCTCCATGGACCAAGTACGTCTTGAGGAGTTTTTACCAGCATTTAAATACACCACAAAACTGGAAATATCTGGCTCATGCTGCACTCCCAGACCCACTCTATCTTCAGTGGCAGGCTTGCTTCCGCGATGAGTGCTCTAGGCAATCACAGGAAAATAGTAACAAACAGGTAGAATGGAATTCTGATGCTTTGTTTGGAGCAGGAGCTTATGAATCTGGAGCTCAGCAGGCAGAAGCCAGGTTTCCAACCGGTTATTTTGAACAGGTACACATCTGTGCAACACAAGCATGGGAAAGGGTTTCCACACCCGATGTAGACCCGTCAGATCCCATTAACTCTTTTCACCAAGGCTCTGATGAATCACTGGCGAGCTTCATCTCAAGGGTGAAGAGAAGCTTAGAGAGAAAGGTTTATAATCGTGAAGTCTGCACACTACTCCTGCGCTCTATTGTCTGGGAAGGCATGACACCACAGTTCCATCAGGTATGCCTTAATCTTAAACACCTACACCCAGATAATTGGATTCTAGCGACACAGGAACTTACATCAGGCAATTATGGGGCACCCGCTATGATGCAGGTCTATGCAGTTGCCCCACATAAGCAAAACGGGGCCTGCTTTCAGGGCGGTCGCCAAGGACATTGGTGTAACCAATGTCCTGATAAGTTGCGACTATGCCTCCAGTCAGGGAAACCATGCCTCTAGGCAGAGCAACCCCTCTTTCAGTCAGGGAGCCAGAGACCACGTAATGTTTGTCCAAAATGTCGTAAGGGGTTTCATTGGAAGAGAGATTGTTGGTCCCCATTTCATAAAGATGGTTCGCCCCTGAATGGTTCAAATTCGGGCCCTGATATATTGTGGACCACTCCTGTTTTAGAACAAGGTCACCCTTCTATGACAGTAAAGATTGGCAATATTCCTTTTAAATTTTTGATTGACATGGGGGCAGCAAAGACGATTTTAAGGTAAGAAGAGGTTCCCCAAGATTGGGAACTCATCCCTTGACCCAGTTTATATGGAATAGGAGGGATGACGAGAGCATTTTGCACACGAGACTTGCTTATGTGGGAAGACCCAGAAGGTTCTACCGGACACTTCCTCCATTTGGTAGCTAATATTAGCACCAACTTACTGGGCACGGATCTTCTTGAATTTCTTAATATTAGGATATCCACAGACACCTCTGCAGGGCGTAAAACTCATTCCTGAGATACCAGGTCTATTCAGCACCCCCAATACTAAATGCCAAAGTTCGTAGCCAAACAACCCGCTTAAGCTGGCTTTCTAATGAGCCTGTCTGGGTGGAACAGTGGTCTTTACCTAGGGATAAGCTAAAAATTTTAAAGAGCTCATCCGAGAGCAGTTGTCCTTGGGACACATTCGTCATTCTCGAAGCCCATGGAATACTCCTGTCTTTGTGATTAAAAAGCGCTCAGAAAAATGGCGCCTCCTTCAAGATCTCTGTGCAGTAAATAAAACCATGCAGGTCTGGGGCTCCCCCCAAAGGGGTTTGCCTCTTTCTTCTGCAATTCCCACGGGAATTCCAATCATAGCTATTGATATACAAGATTGTTTTTTCTCTATCCCCTTGCATCCGCGACATTGTAAATGTTTTGCCTTCTCTGTTCCGTCTATTAATAACGCCAGCCCCGCTGATAGATTTCAATGGGTGGTGCTGCCCCGGGGTATGGCCAATAGTCCTACAATTTGTCAGGAGGCTGTTAAATCTGCCCTTGTCCCATATATTCATAAGGGCCTTAATATTTTTCATTATACAGATGATATTTTAATATGGGGAAAATCAGATACAGATCTCTATGCCTTACGTGATTTTCTCACTCCTGCATTAAAGAAAAGTGGCCCTTAATGTAGCCCCTGAGAAGATACAGCTAATCCCTCCAATATCCTTCCTAGGTTCAGATTTTTCTCTAACGCATATTCGTCCCTTAAAACCTAGGGGGAGGGGGTGGGATATGGAGATTGGGCGGTGGGAATTGTGTGGAGTTGTACCCCTCCTACCCTATGGTTTTGTTAATTAATCCTTTCTTAAATAAAAAAAAATTAAAAAAAAAACCTAGGGAGTCGGGCTGTAGTGCAGCGGGTTAAGCGCAGGTGGTGCAAAGCACAAGGACCGGCATAAGGATTCTGGTTCGAACCCCGGCTCCCCACCTGCAGGGGAGTCACTTTACAGGCAGTGAAGCAGGTCTGCAGGTGTCTATCTTTTTCTCTTCCTCTCTGTATTCCCCTCCTCTCTCCATTTCTCTCTGTCCTATCCAACAACGACAACAACAATAATAACTACAACAATAAAAACAACAAGGGCAACAAAAGGGAATAAATAAATAAAATAAATAAAATTTTTAAAAAACCTAACGATACCTTCCCTTCTAACCTTACTCTTGCTTCTTTACAAAGTTTTCTAGGAAATTTAAATTGGCTTAGGCAGTATCTCTATCTGCCCACAAGCTGCCTCCAACCACTGTTTGACCTGTTGAAAGGAAACAAACAGCCCTCTTCAAAACATAAGTTAACTCCTGAGGCCTCCTTGTCACTGGAAATGGTTAACCAGGCCCTCCAGGACATGCTCCTTGTTCGATTCTCCCCCTCCTCTCCGGTAAACCTTCAAATCTTCAACTCCACCCCCACAATAGTAGGGGCACTGTGGCAAGACCATGGGGTACTCGAGTGTGGCTTCACACTCCAGTAGGAGGAGCTCCAAGACACCTCACTGAGATAGACGCATTAGCATTCATGGTTCGCCAAGGGAGAAATAGGTCTGTGCAGGTGCAGGTCTTAGGGAAAGAACCGGATTTAATCATTCTGCCCTTTTCTCTCACAGATACAGAGTGGCTTTTATGCCATCATTCCCGCTTTGCCATAAGCGTCGTGGGGTTTCCAGGACAAATAGATAACCATTTTCCTTCTAATAAATTGATAGCTTCTTTACCTCTTCTGCCTCTACTAGCACCTAAACTTTTCTTTCGGGATCCCATTACCTCTGCTCCTACAATCTTTACTGATGGCGGAAAAAGGGGACCTGCTGCCCTTATATATTACCCAGACAAACAATCTCCTAAACCTCTCTTTACTGAGCTTCCTGATAATTCCCCTCAGTGCAAATAACTTTATGCTGTTTTTCTTGCACTAAAAGCTTTACCAGAATCCTTCAACCTTTTTTCTGACAGTGTGTATACTGTTAACTTACTTCCATGGCTTGCTCATTCTTATGTGAAAATTGATGACAACCCACTTTCCCCTCTCTTGATTCAAATCGCCTCTATGCTCAGTTCTCGAACCCAACCACCTTATATTCAACACCTTCGTTACCTCTTCCTGGTTCCCTGTCCGAAGGGAATGCTGAAGTTGACCGCCTTGCCTCCATGGGAACTTTCCCAGTCTCTGTCTCTGATCCTGCTAATTTTCATTCTCTAACCCATGTTAATCTTAAAGGCCTTCGAGCTCGATTCCCTGATGTTCCTGTACCACAGTTAAAACATATCCTCACTACATGCTCTTCTTGTGCAAGTCTCATAAAGACACCTGCTATCCAGACCCTTGGGGTTAACCCCCAAGGTTTAAAAGCTAATGCTATTTGGCAAATTGATGTCACCCACATACCAAACTTTGGGAAACAAAAATATGTGTTTGTCTCAATTGATACCTTTTCTAAATTTATGTGGGCTACAGCTCAGACAGGAGAAAGTGCTAAAAAGCTTGTAAGCCATATGCTCTCTTGTTTTGCCGTTATGGGGGTCCCATTATTTTTGAAAACAGACAATACACCTATGTTTACAAGCAAACAATTTAAAGATTTTTGTTCCCTCTGGAATATTACTCATACCATGGGCATTCCCTACAATCCACAGGGACAAGACATTGTCGAGAAGGCCCATCAAACTCTGAAGGCTAAACTATAGAAAGATAAAGGAGGAACATATCCCCCTAATATCCAGCTAGCAAAAGCCTTAACTACGTTAAATCTCTTTAATATTTACAATAACTCGGCCTTACCCCCTATTATTCTTCACTGGCAAACACCATCTACCCTCCCATCTATTAAGGTCAAATGGAGAGACACACTCGATAAAATTTGGAAAGGGCCTGACCCATTATTGACCATGGGAAGGGGTTTTGCATGCATTTTTCCTCAAAATTTCTCCAAACCTGTCTGGGTTCCTGCCCGCCGTGTCCGATAATACCCGCAGGATGGCGCTGTTATTCCTGAAGAACAAGAAATACTACAAGAGGACCAGATGCAGGATACATCCCAGGACCCGTAATAAGACATGGCAGAACCTACAAAATCAGGCTCACAGAGACCTCTCTCCTACCCTTTCCCTGTATGTCTTATGTTATTACTGGCCAGTTGTTTTTGTGAATGAGTGTGTTGAATGATAAAAAAACACTTTTTTTTTGCATGACCCATCTGCTTGGAGTACTCTAAAAGGTAATTGGCTTTATATAAAAATGCTGGACACAGCCAAATTTTCTGGAGAAGTCCAGAAACATTCCAATTTTTTTTTCTTTCTCCCTCTTTTGAATTTTATATATAGTTTTGGTATATATGTAAGTGTTTAGTCTTAAACTGTGTGACTAATGACAGATTTAAATTTGTTTTTAAATAATGTGTTTTTATAACAAAAGTTCTTTTTCCTCCAGTTTGTTATAACTAAATGTTTATGGGTGTGTCTCAAGTTTGGTAACACTAAATTAACGGTCAAATGTGTAACCCTACAGCTACACTTTTACCAGACAAGGTAAAAATTAATTTGTTAAGGTAACTTACTATTTAGGTAAAAGTCTAAATGTGACTATTCATTCCCAAAAGTAAACAATATAAATTTTATATACAGGACACCTTTGAAGAGCCCCCAAAGGTGCCCTGTAAACTATCTTGTGGAAATTAATCCATAACAGATCTGTCATCAATCTGGCACTGTAAACATTAAAATCATTGTCACGAATATGTGTTAACTCCCTAAGCAATTTGACTCTGTTTAATATACATATTTTAGCTAAAATTGGTCTCAAGATCCTGCGGTAGAGGCTGCTACAGGAGGTCACATTAGATGACCTTTAAATAAAATCATAGAGATTCTAAACCAATTATAATCATCGAGGTATCAACTATAACAAACCTATAACTTGTTACAAGTTCAAATTAACCATGAGAAGCAGATTGTTTGTGTTTCTTTCACAGGAATCCCGTAAAAACCATCTGAACCCCTGCACACCCTGACATCACCCACTGGATGGGACGACTACCATGGCACACCCCCCAAAACCCTAGATGTCACTCAACGCGATATGAAGAACCTGATACACAGACTCCAAGGACAGAACTTTGTTCATGCCTGGTTACTGTTCCTGCTTCTGACCTGCTTGTCACATGTTGTCAGTTCCAGCTGGCTATCTACAGAAAAGCAACATTCCAGCGGCTGACCTCCCTCATGCAGTGTTGCATCCCCTGCCAATTCTTCCCCTAGCCATCTACTTCGGACTGAGACTTGTATCGGACTTTCTGACATACCCTATATACATTTTACACAATTTTGAAGCAGCTTATTTCCATTCACGCTGCTGGAGTTCCTTCTCGAGCCTTTTTCGATAGGTTCCCTTGGAGCTGCATATAGCTAATGATTTGGAGATTTTACTCCTTTGGACAATTCTTTTCCTGATGCACAGTTTCTCTCCAGGTTTTAGCAATCAATTGTCTGAATGTAATATCGCATCCATTGTAGAAAATGACTACATCAGTGTCTTGCTCTCTCTCTCTCTCTCCATATATATATATATATATATATATATATATATATATATATATATATATATATATATCATATAGAGGTCTCAAAATATATTTTAGCTAGAGACCTGCACAGCTCTAATTAGGGTATTAATGCGGATACACCTGGCCCTTCTGAGCCACAGTCATGAGAGACATCTCACAGAGCCATTCATATACCTCTTGCCACTCTACAAATCTCTCTCAGCACAAACTACAGCTTCCAAATCATCTACTTACCTCTTGCTCATTTGTCAACCGAGTCCTATCCCAAAATTGTAAATCTAATAAGAAATAATCATAGTGCAGTTCCCTGCACACAGGACAGGTTGAGCCTGGACCAGGGAGAAGAAATACGCCAGCCTGCATCTTGGCTAGAGCATCACTAAAACTACTTCCAATTTGGAGAGGCAAGGGCAGAGACTTTGTATGGGACACTCATGCATGCCTACTTCTGAGAATTTCTCTGAGTGTGATTTGTGGACATCAGGACTAGGGAGATGCAATACACCAACCTGCATCTTGGCTGGAGCATCACTAAGACTACTTTCAAATTGGAGAGGCAAGGGCAGTTTTGGAGAGTGGGTTGCAGGCCAAGTTTTGCTACTCAGAGTGGGCTAAACCTAGATGATCAAGTGTAACCTTTCCTCAGAAACATAAAATAGCAATTCCACTTTTAAGAAGTATGCATGGGCATGGAGGTTTGTGTTCAGTGCTCTGGCACTGATCAACACAGGGCCAGAATTTCAGTTCTTTTCTGTCTCTGTCATCCTGTCTCTCTGACTGTCTCTAAGTGTCTTCTTCACTGGGCCCTTATGGAAGTCAGGGCATGCATCGTGAACTCGGTCTTCCTGGTGTTGAAAATTTTCCACTCTTTTGCCCTTTGGATTATTCAGTCTCCTGCATATGGCATAGTACATTGGGGACTGAGGGGGCAGCGATCCTGCTGTAGGTAACAGGCATATGTCAATCTCCAGCTGCAGCTGTCCAGGCCCTCTGTGCTTGACTCCCATTCTCCAGGACCCTGAGGCTAACACTCAGCCTAATGCAGCCCTCTTCATTTTCCTGCACCGCATCCTTGTCTTTATTCCATGAAAGCCCAGGTAAAGAGAAGTGAAACTCTACCCCCCTGGCACACACATTGTGCTTTCCCTCTATTGGAACGAATACAAAGGATCTGTGGTACTAATGGCCACACCAGTGTCCAGATTTTCCACGCAAAAAGGAAGCTTCCAGGGTTCTGAAAGTGGGTATTCTGATGGCTGTGAAATGTCTTTTCCAAGTGCCTCCTGGGGTTTCAAATCCTTTTGAAACCTGAAGTTCTTTCTTGTATCTAGGGAATATTCTCACCTCTGGCCAGAAGGGCTCCCAACTAGGAGCACAGCTATCTTGGGCTCAGGAGGTCTGTCAGCCTGCTAGCTCCTGGAGGGATTCCTGAGTATTATGTCCTCAGGTCACAAGTGGTAACAGGTGTTTCCAACTGCCTTCATTAGCAGCCAGGCCCTCAGGTGAGGGGCGGGGTTGTGATATCCACTGGAACCTCCTAATTCAGCCAATGGAGGCATCCATCTTCCTTTTGTCTCTCCATAGCAAGGGCCCAGGGAGTTTGTGCTTCCTGCAAGCAGAGTGTCTTTGTATGGGACACTCATGGATGCCTACTTCTAGGAATCTCTCTGAGTGTGATGTGTGGACACCAGGACACCATGATCAGGGATTGTGAGGAAACAGGTGAAATTGCCTTAGCTGGACCCAAAGGGTAGGTGTGAGGGGCCGGGTTCATCCACTATTGCTTCTCAGAGTGGCTAAGACCTAGATGTTCTAAGTGTTACCTTTCCTCAAAAACATAAAATAGCAATGCCACTTGTAAGAAGTATGCATAGGCATGGCTGGTTTGTCTTCAGTGCTCTGTCACTGATTAACACAGGGCCAGAATTTCAGTCCTTTTTTGTCTCTGTCATTCTGTCTCTCTGACTGTCTCTATGTGCCTTCTTCCCTGGGCTCTTACTGGAAGTCAGTGCATGCTTCCTGAACTCAGTCATCCTGGTGTTGAAATTTTCCTGTCTTTGCCCTTTGCATTATTTAGTCTCCTGCACATGGTGTAGTACAGAGGGGAACTGCGGAGACAGTGTTGCTGATGCAGGTTCCAGGCATATGTCCATTTGGAGCTGCAGCTGTCCAGGCCCTCTGTGCTTGACTTCCATTCTCCAAGGCCTTGAGGCTGACACTCAGCCTAAATGAAGCCCTCCACACCTTCCTGCACAGCGTCCTTGTCCTTATTTCATGAGAGCCCAGGTCATGAGAAGTGAAACTCTATCCCCCTGGCAAACACATCGTGCTTTCCCTCTATTAAGCCAAATGTAAAGTATCTGTGGTACTTATGGCCACACCAGTGTCCAGACTTTCCACGCAAAACAGAAGCTTCCAGGGTTCAGAAAGAGGGTGTTTTTATGGCTGTGAAATGTGTTTTCCAAGTGCCTCATGGGGTTTCAAATCCTTTTGAAACCTGAAGTTCTTTCTTGTATCTAGGGAATATTATCACCTCTGGCCAGAAGGGCTGCCCAACTCAGAACACAACTATCCCAGTGTCAGGAGGTCTGCCAGCCTGCTAGCTCATGGAGGAATTCCTTAGTATGTCCTTAGGGCCCAGTGGTAACAGGTGTTTCCAATTGCCTTTATTAGCAGCAGCCAGGCCCTCAGGTGAGGGGTGGGGCTCTGATCTCTACTGGAAACTCTGAATTCAGCCAATGGAGGCATCCATCATTCTTTTGTCTGTCCATAGCAAGGGCCCGGGGAGTTTGTGATTCCTGCAAACAGAGCGACTTTGTATGGGACACTCATGCATGCCTACTTCTGGGAATCTCTCTGAGTGTGATGAGTGGACACCAGTACACCATGATCATGGATTGTGAGGCCACAGGAGCAATTGCCTTAGCCGGACCCAAAGGGTAGGTGTAAGGGACCTGTTCATTCACTATTGTTTGGATGAACAAAGTTCCCATCTATGTTGAAACACAGCTATTTCTGGGTACTTTCTGTGCTTGTAATCTGCTGCCATTAGCAGTGGACTGAGAGCCTGGAGGCTGAGTATGCAGCCAAACATGACTGGACAGGGTCCTGCCCCTGAATTCTGAGGGGTGCCCCAGCTTCCCCCGTTGGCAGTGTTTGGATTATAGATAGTGAGGCATGGGATTGAAAAGGGAACTCAGGAGATTTAGACATGAGAGTCCCTTTGCATATGCATTCTTGCTTAGCCAGAATCTGGGCTAGCTGGCTTGCCTTGACCAGCTAGGTTCTCTGTATATAAGTTGCAGGTGAGGCTGGATACCTTGCCACCCATTCTCTGAGACTACTACAGGTGAGCTCTGAGCACACACAGATACACATAGTCAGACAGACAGACAGACACACACACATTACTGTCAGGTCTGGTAGTACATCATATGATGAAGACTGGGGATGTCTTGGGTCTGTGGGCATGAGATCTGCTGCCTTACAATCTCTACAATCCAGGTTTGATCCTGTCATCAATGAACACAGTGTAGGAGGTTTTTGAATTCTGAGACACTGAAGAGAGAGAGGTTTTTGCCCTGAGGCTTGCACTGGGAATTAGCAGCTGCCCTGTGTGTGTTGCCAGACTAGGAAACTTGTGGTGCCAGTCGATATGGAGAGTCTCCTTTATGAGTTCCTTCTGGAGCATTTTTCGATTGGTACCGATGGAGCTGCATATAGCTAATGATTTGGAGATTTTATTCCTTTGGACAATTCTTTTCCTAATGCACAGTTTCTCTCCAGGTTTTAGCAATCAACTGTCTGAATGTCATATCGAATCCATTGTAGAACATGACTACATCAGTCTCTCTCTCTCCCTCTCCCTCCCTCTCTCTCTCTCTCCCTCTCCCTCCCTCTCTCTCTCTCTCTCTCTCTCTCTCTCTCTCTCTCTCTCTCTCTCTCTCTCTATATATATATATATATATATATATATATATATATATATATATATATATATAAAACATTTAGAGGTCTGAAAATATTTTTTAGCTAGAGACCTGCACAGCTCTGGATTAGGGTAGAAAAGTGGATACACCAGGTCTTTCTGAGCCACAGTTATGAGAGACATCTCACAGAGCCATTTGTATACCTCTTATCACTCTAGAAATCTATCTCAGCACAAATTACAGATGCCAAATCATCTACTTCCCTCTTGCTCTTTTCGTCCACGGAGTCCTATACCAAAACTGCAAATCAAAGAAGAAATAGACATAGTGCAGTTCCCTGCACACAGGACAGGCTGAGGCTGGAACAGGGAGATGAGATACTCCAGCCTGCATCTTGGCTGGAGCATCACTAAGATTACTTCCAATTTGGAGAGGCGAGGGCAGTTTTGGAGAGTGGGTTGCAGCTGTGTTGTTTCTCAGAGTAGTCTAAGACCTAGATGTTCTAAGTGTAACCTTTCCTCACAAGCATAAAATAACAATGTCACTTGTAAGAAGTGTGCATGGGCATGGAGGGTGTGTCTTCAGTGCTCTGGCACTGATCAAAAGTGGGCCAGAATTTCAGTCCATTTCTGTCTCTGTCATTCTGTCTCTCTGACTGTCTCTATGTGCCTTTATCACTGGGCCCTTACTGGAAGTCAGTGCATGCATTGTAGACTCAGTCTTCCTGGAGTTGAAATTTTCCATTCTTTGCCATTTTGGATTATTTAGTCTCATGGATATGGCATAGTACAGAGAGGAACTGAGAAGAAAGCGATCCTGCTGCAGGTAACAGGCATATGTCCATCTCCAGCTGCAGCTGTCCAGGCCCTCTGTGCTTTACTCCCATTAGCCAGGGCCCTTTGGCTGACACTCAGCATAAATGCAGCCCTCCTCAATTTCCTGCACCGCATCCTTGTCCTTATTCCATGAGAGCCCAGGTGAAGAGAAGTGAAACTCTACCACCCTGGCACACACATTGTGCTTTCCCTCTATTAAGCCAATGTAAAGGATCTGTGGTACTGTTGGCCACACCAGTGTCCAGATTTTGAACACAAAATGGAAGCTTCCAGGATTCTGAAAGAGTGTGTTTTGATGGCTGTGAAATGTCTTTTCCAAGTGCCTCCTGGGGTTTCAAATCCTTTTGAATCATGAAGTTCTTTCTTGTATCTAAGGAATATTCTCACCTCTGGCCCGAAGGCACTCCCAACTAGGAGCACAGCTATCCAGGGGTCAGGAGGTCTGCCAGGCTACTAGCTCCTGGAGGGATTCCTGAGGATGTCCTCAGGCCCCAAGTGGTAACAGGTGTTTCCAATTGCCTTTATTAGCAATAACCTGGCCGTCAGGTGAGCGGCGGTGCTGTGATCTCCACTGGAAGCTCCTAATTCAGCCAATGGAGGCATCCATCTACCTTTTGTCTCTCCATAGCAAGGGCCCGGGGAGTTTGTGCTTCCTGCATGCAGAGCGGCTTTGTATGGGACACTCATGCATGCCTACTTCTGGGAATCTCTCTGAGTGTGATGTGTGGACACCATGACACCATGATCAGGGATTGTGAGGCCACAGGAGCAATTGCCTTATCTGAACCCAAAGTGTAGGTGTAAGGGGACGGGTTCATCCAGTATTATTTGGTCAAACACAGTTCCCTTCTATGTTGAAACACAGCTCTTTCTGGGTTCATTCTGGGCTTGTAATCTGCTGTCCTGAGCAGTGGACTGAGAGTCTGGAGGCTCAGTAGGCAGCCAAACGTGACTGGACAGGCTCATTCCCCTGAATTCTGAGGGGTTCCCCAGCTTACCCCTTTGACAGTGTTTGGATGATATTGAGGGAAGAGATTGAATCGGGAACTCAGGAGAGGGAGACATGAGAGTCCCTTTGCATGATCATTGTTGCTTAGCCAGAATCTGGGCTAGCTGGCTTGACCTGACCAGCTAGGTTCTCTGTACATAAGTAGCAGGTGAGGCTCACGACCTTGCCACCCATGCTCTGAGACTACTATAGGTGAGCTCTAAGCGCACACAGACACAGAGAGACAGACAGACAGACAGACAGACATACACACATTACTGTCAGGTCTGGTAGTATAGCATATTGTGAAGGCTGGGGATGTCTGGGGTCTGTGGGCATGAGAGCTGTTGCCTTACAATCTCTACAAGCCAGGTTTGATCCTGTCATCAATGAACACAGTGTAGGAGGTTTTTGAATTCTGAGACACTGAAGAGGGAGAGGTTTTTGCCCTGAGGCTTGCAATGGGAATTAGCAGCTGTCCTGTGTGTGTTGCCAGACTAGTGGTGCCTGTCCATGTGGAGAGTCTCCTGGATGAGGTCCTTCTCGAGCCTTTTTCGATCTGTCCCATTGGAGCTGCATATAGCTAATGATTTGGAGATTTTACTCCTTTAGACAATTATTTTCTGATGCACAGTTTCTCTCCAAGTTTTAGCAATCAATTGTCTGAATGTCATATCGAATCCATTTTAGAAAATGACTATAATGACTATATCAGGGTCTCTCTCTCTCTCTCTCTCTCTCTCTCTCTATATATATATATATATATATATATATATATATATATATGTAACATGTAGAGGTCTGAAAATATTTTTTAGCTAGATACCTGCACAGCTCTGTATTAGGGTAGTAAAGTGGATACACCTGGCCGTTCTGAGCCACAGTCATGAGAGACATCTCACAGAGCCATATCATTTTTCACTCTACAAATCTCTCTCAGCACAAACTTCAGCTGCCAAATCATCTACTTCCCTCTTGCTCATTTTGTCCACTGAGTCCTATCCCAAAACTGTAAATCAAAGAAGAAATAGACATAGTGCAGTTCCCTGCACACATGACAGGCTTATTCTGGAACAGGGAGATGCAATACGCCAGCCTGCATCTTGGCTGGAGCATCACTAAGACTACTTTCAATTTGGAGAGGTGGGGGCAGTTTTGGAGAGTGGGCTGTTGGCCAAGTGTTGCTTCTCAGAGTGCCTAAGACCTAGATGTTCTATGTGGTACCTTTCCTCAAAAACATAAAATAGCAATGCCACTTGTAAGAAGTATGCATGGGCATGGAGCATTTGTCTTCAGTGCTCTGGCACTGATCAACACAGGGCCAGAATTTCAGTCATTTTCTGTCTCTATCATTCTGTCTCTCTGACTGTCTCTATGTGCCTTCTTCCCTGGGCCCTTAATGGTAGTCAGTGCATGCATTGTGAACTCAGTCATCCTGGTGTTGAAATTTACTTTCTATGCCCTTTGGATTATTTAGTCTCCTGCACATGGTTTAGTACAGAGATGAACTGCGGAGACAGCATTGCTGCTGCAGGTTCCAGGCATATGTCCATCTGCAGCTGCAGCTGTCCAGGTCCTCTGTGATTGACTCCCATTATCCAGGGCCCTGAGGCTGACACTCAGCCTAAATGCAGCCCTCCTAACCTTCCTTCACAGCGTCCTTGTCCTTATTCCATGAGAGCCCAGGTGAAGAGAAGTGAAACTCTATCCCCCTGGCACACACATTATGATTTCCCTCTATTAAGCCGAATGTAAAGTATCTGTGGTACTGCTGCCCACACCAGTGTCCATGCAAAACGGAAACTTCCAGGGTTCTGAAAGAGGGTGTTTTATGGCTGTGAAATGTCTTTTCCAAGTGCCTCATGGGGTTTCAAATCCTTTTGAAACCTGAAGTTCTTTCTTGTATCTAGGGAATATTCTCACCTCTGGCCAGAAGGGCCGCCCAACATGGACCACAGCTATCCTGGGGTCAGGAGGTCTGCCAGCCTGCTAGCTCCTGGAGGGATTCCTGGGTTCATCCACTATTGTTTGGTCGAACAGAGTTCCCATCTATGTTGAAACACAGCTCTTTCTGGATACTGTATGTGCTTGTAATCTGCTCCCCTGAGCAGTGAACTGAGAGCCTGGAGGCTGAGTAGGCAGCCAAAGGTGAGGGGACAGGCTCATGCCCCTGAATCCTGAGGGGTGCCCCAGCTTCTCCCTGATGATAGATGTGAGGCATGGAATTGAATAGGGAACTCAGGATATTTAGACATGAGAGTCCCTTTGCATATGCATTCTTGCTTAGCCAGAATCTGGGCTAGCTGGCTTGCACTGACCAGCTAGGTTCTCCGTATATAAGTTGCAGCTGAGGCTGTATACCTTGACACCCATGCTCTGAGAATACTATAGGTGAGCTCTGAGCACACACAGACACACACAGTCAGAAAGACAGACAGACAGACACACACACATTACTGTCAGGTCTGGTAGTACAGCATATGGTGAAGGCTGGGGCTATCTGGGGTCTGTGGGTTGAGAGCTGCTGCCTTACAATCTCTACAAGCCAGGTTTGAAACTGTCATCAATGAACACAGTTTAGAAGGATTTTGAATTCTGAGATTTTCCACACAAAATGGAAGCTTCCAGGGTTCTGAAAGAGGGTGATTTGATCGTTGTGAAATGACATTTACAAGTGCCTCATGGGGTATTCAAATCCTTTTGAAACCTGAAGTTCTTTCTTGTATCTAGGGAATATTCTCACCTCTGGCCAGAAGGGCCACCCAACTCAGAGCACAGCTATCCCGGGGTCAGGAGATCTGCCAGCCTGCTAGCTCCTGGAGGGATTCCTGAGTATGTCCTCAGGGCCCAAGTGATAACAGGTTTTTCCAATTGCCTTTATTAGCAGCAGCCAGGCCCTCAGGTGAGGTGCAGGGCTGTGATCTCCACTGGAAGCTCCGAATTCAGCCAATGGAGGCATCCTTCTTTCTTTTGTCTGTCCATAGCAAGGGCCAGGTGAGTTTGTGCTCCCTGCTAGCAGAGCGACTTTGGATGGGACACTCATGCATGCTTACTTCTGGGAATCTCTCTGAGTGTGATGTGTGTACACCAGGACACCATGATCATGGATGTGAGGCCACAGAAGCAATTGCCTTAGCCGGACCCAAAGGGTAGGTGTAAGGGACCGGGTTCATCCACTATTGTTTGGTCAAACACAGTTCCCACCTATGTTGAAATACAGCTCTTTCTGGGTACTTTCTGTGCTTGTAATCTGCTGCCTTGAGCAGTGGACTGAGAGCCTGGAGGCTGAGTTGGCAGCCAAATGTGACTGGACTGGCTCATGGCCCTGAATTCTGACGGGTGCCCCAGCATCACCAGGATGATAGATAGTGAGGCATGGGATTGAATAGGGAACTCAGGAGATTTAGACATGAGAGTCCCTTTGAATATGCATTCTTGGTAAGCTAGAATCTGGGCTAGCTAGCTTGCCCTGACCAGCTAGGTTCTCTGTACATAAGTTGCAGGAGAGGCTGGATACCTTGACACCCATGCTCTGAGACTATTACAGGTGAGCTCTGAGCACACACAGACACACACATTCAGACAGACAGACAGACACACACACACACATTACTGTCAGGTATGGTAGTACAGCATATGGTAAAGGCTGGGGCTGTCTGGGGTCTGTGGGCATGAGAGCTGCTGCCATACAATCTCTACAAGCCAGGTTTGAACCTGTCATCTATGAACACAGTGTTGGAGGTATTTGAATTCTGAGACACTGAAGAGGGAGAGGTTTTTTGCCCTGAGGATTGCACTGGGAACGAGCAGCTGCCCTGTGTGTGTTGCCAGACTAGGAAACTTGTGGTGCCTGTCCATGTGGAGAGTCTCCTGGATGAGTTCCTTCTCGAGCCTTTTTCGATCGGTCCCGTTGGAGCTGCATATAGCTAATGATTTGGAGATTTTACTCCTATGGACAATTCTTTTCCTGATGCACAGATTCTCTCCAGGTTTTAGCAATCAATTGTCTGAATGTGATATCGAATCCATTGTAGAAAATGAATATATGAGTGTCTCTCTCTCTGTCTCTCTCTCCATATATATATATATATATATATATATATATATATATATATATATATATATATAACATGTAGAGGTCTGAAAATATTTTTTAGCTGGAGACCTGCACAGCTCTGGATTAGGGTAGTAAAATGGATACACCTGGCTCTTCTGAGCCACAGTCATGAGAGACATCTCACAGAGCCATATCGTTTATTTAAGAAGAAATAGACATAGTGCAGTTCCCTGCACACATGACAGGCTGAGGCTGGACCATTCTGTCTCTGTAATTCTGTCTCTCTGACTGTCTCTACGTGCCTTCTTCCCTGGGCCCTTACTGGAAGTCAGTGCATGCATCGTGAACTCAGTCATCCTGGTGTTGAAATTTTCCTGTCTTTGCCCTTTGTTTTATTTAGTCTCCTGCACATGGTGTAGTACAGAGGGGAACTGCGGAGACAGCATTGCTGCTGCACGTTCCAGGCATATGTCCATCCGCAGCTGCAGCTCTCCAGGCCCTCTGTGCTTGACTCCCATTCTGAAGGGCCCTGAGGCTGGCACTCAGCCTAAATGCAGCCCTCCTCACCTTCCTACACAGCGTCCTTGTCCTTATTCCATGAGAGCCCAAGTGAAGAGAAGTGAAACTCTATCCCCTTGGCACACACAATGAGCTTTCCCTCTATTAAGCCGAATGTAAAGTATCTGTGGTACTGATAGCCACACCATTGTCCATATTTTCCACGCAAAATGGAAGCTTCCAGGGTTCTGAAAGAGGGTGTTTTGATGGCTGTGAAATGTCTTTTCCAAGTGCCTCCTGGGGTTTTCAAATCCTTTTGTAACCTTAAGTTCTTTCTTGTATCTAGGGAATATTCTCACCTCTGGCCAGAAGGGCCGCCCAACTCGGAGCATAGCTATCCCGGGGTCAGGAGGTCTGCCAGCCTGCTAGCTCCTGGAGGGATTCCTGAGTATGTCCTCAGGGCCCAAGTGGTAACAGTTGTTTCCAGTTGACTTTATTAGCAGCATCCAGGTCCTCAGTTGAGGTGAGGGGCTGTGATCTCCACTGGAAGCTCGAATTCAGCCAATGGAGGCATCCATCTTTCTTTTGTCTGTCCATAGCAAGGGCCCGTGGATTTTGTGCTTCCTGCAAGCAGAGCGACTTTGTATGGGACACTCATGCATGCCTACTTCTGGGAATCTCTATGAGTGTGATGTGTGGACACCAGGACACCATGATCAGGGATGTGAGGCCACAGGAGAAATTGCCTTTGCTGGACCCAAAGGGTAGGTGTAAGGGACCGGCTTCATCCACTATTGTTTGGTTGAACAGAGTTCCCATCTATGTTGAAACACAGCTCTTTCTGGGTACTGTCTGTGCTTGTAATCTGCTGCCCTGAGCAGGGGACTGAGAGCCTGGAGGCTGAGTAGGCAGCCAAATGTGATTGGACAGGCTCATGCCCCTGAATTCTGAGGGGTGCCCCAGCTTCCCCCTGATGATAGATGTGAGGCATGGGATTGAATAGGCAACTCAGGAGATTTAGACATGAGTGTCCCTTTGCATATGCATTCTTGCTTAGCGAGAATCTGGGCTAGCTGGCTTGCACTGACCAGCTAGGTTCTCCGTATATAAGTTGCAGCTGAGGCTGGCTACCTTGACACCCATGCTCTGAGACTACTACAGGTGAGCTCTGAGCACACACACACACATACACAGTCAGTCAGACAGACAGACAGACAGACAGACAGACACACACACACACACACACACACACACATTACTGTCAGGTCTGGTAGTACAGCATATGGTGAAGGCTGGGGCTGTCTGGGGTCTGAGGGCATGAGAGCTGCTGCCTTACAATCTCTACAAGCCAGGTTTGAACCTGTCATCAATGAACACAGTGTATAGGAGGTTTTTGAATTCTGAGACACTGAAGAGGGAGAGGTTTTTGCCCTGAGGCTTGCACTGGGAAATAGCAGCTGCCCTGTGTGTGTTGCCAGACTAGGAAACTTGTGGTGCCATTCGATGTGGAGAGTCTCATGGATGAGTTCATTCTCGAGCCTTTTTTGATCGGTCCCATTGGAGCTACATATAGCTAATGATTTGGACATTGTACTCCTATGGGCAATTCTTTTCCTGATGCACAGTTTCTCTCCAGGTTTTAACAATCAATTATTGAATGTCATATAGAATCCATTGTAGAAAATGAATACATCCGTCTCTCTCTCTCTCTCCATATATATATATATATATATATATATATATATATATATATATATATATATATAACATGTAGAGGTCTGAAAATATATTTTAGCTAGAGACCTGCACAGCTCTGGATTCTGGTAGTAATGCAGAAACACCTGGCCCTTCTGAGCCACAGTAATGAGAGAAATCTCCAGAGCTATTCGTTTACCTCTTTTCACTCTACAATCTCTCTCACCACAAACTACTGCTTCCAAAACATCTACTTCCCTCTTGCTCTTTTTGTCCACCAAGTCCTATACCAAAACTGTAAATCAAAGAAGAACTAGACATAGTGCACTTCCCTGCACACAGGACAGTCTGAGGCTGGACCAGGGAGATGAAATACGCCCACCTGCATTTGGCTGGAGCATCACTAAAACTACTTCCAATTTGAAGAGGCAAGGACAGTTTTGGAGAGTGGGCTGCAGGCCAAGTGTTGCTTCTCAGAGTGGACTAACACCTAGATGTTCTAAGTGTAACTTTTCCTCACAAACATAAAATAAAAATGCCACTTGTAAGAAGTATGCATGGGCATGGAGGGTTTGTCTTCAGTGCTCTGGCACTGATCAACACAGGGCCAGAATTTCTGTCCTTTTCAGTCACTGTCTATCTGTCTCTCAGACTGTCTCTGTGTGCCTTCTTCCCTGGACCCTTCCTGGAAGTCAGTGCATGCATCGTGAACTCGGTCTTCAAGGTGTTGAAATTTTCCTTTCTTTCCCCTTTGGATTATTTAGTCTCGTGCATATGGCGTAGTACATTGGGGAACTGAGGAGACAGCTATCCTGCTGCAGGTAACAGGCATATGTCCATCTCTAGCTGCAGCTGTCCAGGCCCTCTGTGCTTGACTCCCATTATCCAGGGCACTGAGGCTGACACTCAGCCTAAATGCAGCCCTCCTCAATTTCCTGCACCGCATCCTTATCCTTATTCCCTCAGAGCCCAGGTCAAGAGAAGTAAAACTCTATCCCCCTGGCAAACACATCGTGTTTTCCCTCTATTGGGCCAAATGTAAATGATCTGTGGTACTGATGGCCACACCAGTGTCCAGATTTTCCACGGAAAAAGGAAGCTTCCAGGGTTCAGAAAGAGGGTGTTTTGATGGCTGTGAAATGTGTTTTCCAAGTGCCTCATGGGGTTTCAAATCCTTTTGAAACCTGAAGTTCTTTCTTGTATCTAGGGAATACTCTCACCTCTGGCCAGAAGGGCTGCCCAATTCAGAGCACAGCTATCCTGGTGTCAGGAGGTTGCCAGCCTGCTAGGTCATGGAGGGATTCCTTAGTATGTCCTCAAGGCCCATGTGGTAACAGGTGTTTCCAATTGACTTTATTAGCAGCAGCCAGGCCCTCAGGTGAGGTGCGGGGCTGTGATCTCCACTGGAAACTCCGAATTCAGCCAATGGAGGCATCCATCATTCTTTTATCTGTCCATAGCAAGGGCCCAGGGAGTTTGTGATTCCTGCAAGCAGAGCGACTTTGTATGGGACACTCATGCATGCCTACTTCTGGGATTCTCTCTGAGTGTGATGAGTGGACACCAGTACACCATGATCAGGTATTGTGAGGCCACAGGAGCAATTGCCTTAGAAGGACCCAAAGGGTAGGTGTAAGGGACCGGGTTCATTCACTATTGTTCAGTCGAACACAGTTCCCATCTATGTTGAAAAGCAGCTCTTTCTGGGTACTTTCTGGGCTTGTAATATGCTGCCATGAGCAGTGGATGAGAGCCTGGAGGCTGAGTATGCAGCCAAACGTGACTGGACAGGCTCCTGCCACTGAATTCTGAGGGGTGCCCCAGCTTCCCCCGTTGGCAGTGTTTGGATGATAGATAGTGAGGCATGGGATTGAATAGGGAACTCAGGAGAGGGAGACATGAGAGTCCCTTTGCATATGCATTCTTGCTTAGCCAGAATCTGGGCTAGCTGGCTTGACCTGACCAGCTAGGTTCTCTGTACATAAGTTGCAGATGAGGCTGGCTACCTTGCCACCCATGCTCTGAGACTACTACAGGTGAGCTCTGAGCACACACAGACACACACAGTCAGACAGACAGACACACACACACACATTACTGTCAGGTCTGGTAGTACAGCATATGATGAAGACTGGGGCTGTCTGGGGTCTGTGGGCATGAGAGATTCTGCCTTACAATCTCTACAAGTCAGGTTTTATCCTGTCATCAATGAACACAGTGTAGGAGGTTTTTGAATTCTGAGACACTGAAGAGGGAGAGGTTTTTGCCCTGAGGCTTGCACTAGGAACTAGCAGCTGCCCTGTGTGTGTTGCCAGACTAGGAAACTTGTGGTGCCTGTCCATGTGGAAAGTCTCCTGGATGAGTTCCTTCTCGAGCCTTTTTCAATCGGTCCCATTGGAGCTGCATATAGCTAATGATTTGTAGATTTTACTCCTTTGGACAATTCTTTTCCTGATGCACAGTTTCTCTCCAGGTTTTAGCAATCAATTGTCTGAATGTCATATCGAATCCATTGTAGAAAATGAGCCACAGTCATGAGAGACATCTCACACTGACATTAGTATACCTCTTACCACTCTAGAAATCTATCTCAGCACAAACTACAGCTGCCAAATCATCTACTTCCCTCTTCCTCTTTTTGTCCCCTGCATCCTATCCAAAAACTGTATATTAAAGAAGAAATGGACATAGTGCAGTTCCCTGCACACAGGACAGGCTGAGGCTAGAACAGGGTGATGAGATACTCCAGCCTGCATCTTGGCTGGAGCATCACTAAGATGACTTCCAATTTGGAGAGACGAGGGCAGTTTTGCAGAGTGGGCTGCAGCCTGTGTTGTTTCTCAGAGTGGGCTAAGACCTAGATGTTCTAAGTGTAACCTTTCCTCACAAACATAAAATAACAATGCCACTTGTAAGAAGTGTGCATGGGCATGGAAGGTTTGTCTTCAGTGCTCTGGCACTGATCAAAATCGGGCCAGAATTTCAGTCCATTTCTGTCTCCGTCATTCTGTCTCTCTGACTGTCTCTACTTGCCTTCCTCACTGGGCCCTTACTGGAAGTCAGTGCATGCATTGTAGACTCAGTCTTCCTGGAGTTGAAATTTTCCATTCTTTGCCATTTTGGATTATTTAGTCTCATGGATATGGCATAGTACAGAGAGAAACTGAGAAGAAAGCTATCCTGCTTCAGGTAACAGGCATATATCCATCTCAAGCTGCAGCTGTCCAGGCCCTCTGTGCTTGACTCCCATTTTCCAGGGCCCTGAGGTTGACACTCAGCCTAAATGTAGCCCACCTCAATTGCCAGCACCACACTTGTCCTTATTCCATGAGAGCCCAGGTCAAGAGAAGTGAAACTCTATCCCCCTGCCACACACATTGTGCTTTCCCTCTATAGGGCCGAATGTAAAGGATCTGTGGTACTGATGGCCACACCAGTGTCCAGATATTCCACGCAAAACAGAAGCACTTAGGGTTCAGAAAGAGGGTGTATTAATGGGTGTGCAATGTCTTTTCCAAGTGCCTCATTGGGTTTCAAATCCTTTTGAAACCTGAAGTTGTTTCTTGTATCTAGGGAATATTCTCACCTCTGGCCAGAAGGCCTTCCCAACTAGGAGCACACCTATCCCGGGGTCAGGAGGTCTGACAGCCTGTTAGATCCTGGAGGGATTCCTGAGTATGTCCTCAGGGCCCAAGTGGTAACAACTGTTTCCAATTGCCTTTATTAGCAGCATCCAGGCCCTCAGATGAGGCGTGGGACTGTGATCTCCACTGGAAGCTACTAATTCAGCCAATGTAAGCATCCATCTTCCTTTTGTCTCTCCATAGCAAGGGCCTGGGGAGTTTGTGCTTCCTGCAAGCAGAGCGACTTTGTATGGGACACTCATGGATGCCTACTTCGGGGAATCTCGTGAGGCACGTGAGGCTGGCGATCTTGCCACCCATGCTCTGAGACTACTATAGGTGAATTCTGAGCACACACAGACACACAGTGACAGACAGACAGTCACACACACACACACACACACACATTACTGGCAGGTCTGGTAGTACAGCATATGGTGAAGGCTGGGGCTGTCTAGGTCTGTGGGCATGAGAACTGCTGCTTTACAATCTCTACAAGCCAGGTTTGAACCTGTCATCAATGAACACAGTGTAGGAGGTTTTTGAATTCTGGTCTCTTTCCAACTCATCTATTTCTCTTCTCGCCTTCTCTCTAACTCTCACATGCTGTCACACACTCTGTCTTCACTGATTGATATTTTACTTATATACTTATTTTACTGACAGGCCTAGATATACAAAGAGAGTTACCAGAGCACTGCTGAGCTCTGGCTTGCTGTGTTGGCGATATCACCTAGGCTACTGGAGCCTCAGTTTGAAAGTCTTTCTGATGCAAGCCATATTCTGTCTCCTCATTTCCATGCCAGTATCACTGACAGTTTATAATAAAGTGATTTTTTTGCAAAAAAATTGGTACATTCTGATTTACAGCTCAACATTCACACCAATGTAGCTCTCTTTGGCCCTTGGTCACTTTGCTTCTTTTCAGATGTAAAAACACTGAAGAGGGAGAGGTTTTTGCCCTGAGGCTTGCACTTGGAACTACCAGATGCACTGTGTCTGTTGCCAGAGTAGGAAACTTGTGATGCCTGTCCATGTGGAGAGTCTCCTTGATGAGTTCCTTCTCGAGCCTTTTTCGCTCTGTCCCGTTGGAGCTGCATATAGCGAATGATTTTGAGAGTTTACTCCTTAGTACAATTCTTTTCCTGATACAAAGTTTCTCTCCATGTTTTAGCAATCAATTGTCTGAATGTCATATCGAATCCATTGTAGAAAATGACTACATCAGTCTCTCTCTCTCTCTCTCTCTCTCTCTCTCTCTCTCTATATATATATATATATATATATATATATATATATATATATATATATATATGTAACATGTAGAGGTGTGAAAATATTTTGTAGCTAGAGACCTGCTCATCTCTGGATTAGGGTAAGAATGCGGATACAGAAGGCCCTTCTGAGCCACAGTCATGAGAGACATCTCACAGAGCCATCGGTATACCACTTATCACTCTACAAATCTCTCTCAGCACAAACTACCACTGCCAAATCATCTACTTCCCTCTTGCTCTTTTTGTCCACCGAGTCCTATACCATAACTGTAAATCAAAGAAGAAATAGACATACTGCATTTCCCTGCACACAGCACAGTCTGAGGCTGGAACAGGGAGATGCAATACACCAGCCTGCATCTTGGCTTGAGCATCACTAAGAATACTTCCAAATGGAGAGAGGAGGGCAGTTTTGGAGAGTGGGCTGCAGGCCAAGTGTTGCTTCTCAGAGTGGACTAACACCTAGATGTTCTAAGTGTAACTTTTCCTCACAAACATAAAATAACTATTCAACTTGTAAGAAGTATGCATGGGCATGGAGGGTTTGTCTTCAGTGCTCTGGCACTGATCAACACAGGGCCAGAATTTCAGTCCTTTTCTATCTCTGTCATCCTGTCTCTCTGACTGTCTCTACGTGTCTTCTTCACTGGGCCCTTTTGGGATGTCATTGCATGCATAGTGATCTCGAACTTCCTGGTGTTGAAATTTTCCTTTCTTTGCCCTTTGGAATATTTAGTCTCCTGCATATGGCGTAGTACATTGGGGAACTGAAGAGACAGCGATCCTGCTGCAGGTTACAGGCATATGACCATCTCCAGCTGCAGCTGTCCAGGCCCTCTGTGCTTGACTCCCATTCTCCAGGACCCTGAGTCTGACACTCACCTAAATGCAGCCCTCCTCAATTTCCTGCACCACATTCTTGTCCTTATTCATTGAGAGCCCAAGTCAAGAGAAGTGAAACACTATCACCCTGGCACACACATTGTGCTTTCCCTGTATTCTGCCCAATGTAAAGGATCTGTGGTACTGATGACCAAACCATGTCCAGATTTTCAACACAAAACGGACGCTTCCAGGGTTCTGAAAGAGGGTGTTTTGATGTCTGTGAAAAGTCTTTTCCAAGAGCCTCATGGGGTTTCAAATCCTTTTCAAATTTGAAGTTTTTTCTTGTATCTAGGGAATATTCTCACCTCTGGCCAGAATGCCCTCCCAACTAGGAGCACAGCTATCCCGGTGTCAGGAGGTCTGCCAGCCTGCTAGCTCCTGGAGGGATTTCTGAGTATGTCCTCAGGGCCCAAGTGGTAACAGGTGTTTCCAATTGACTTTATTAGCAGCAGCCAGGCCCTCAGGTGAGCTGCGGGGCTGTGATCTCCACTGGAAACTCTTAATTCAGCCAATGGAGGCATCCATATTCCTTTTGTCTCTCCATAGCAAGGTCCTGGGGAGTTTGTGCTTGCTGCAAGCAGAGCGACTTTGTATGGGACACTCATGGATGCCTACTTCGGGGAATATCTCTGAGTGTGATGTGTGGACACCAGGACACCATGATCAGGGATTGTGAGGCCACAGGAGCAATTGCCTTAGCCGGACCCAAAGGGGAGGTGTAAGGTGCCGGGTTCATCTACTATTGTTTGGTAAAACACAGTTCCCATCTATGTTGGAACTCTTTCTGGGTTCTTTCTGGGCTTGTAATCTGCTGCCCTGAGAAGTGGACTGGTATCCTGGAGGCTGAGTATGCAGCCAAATGTGACTGGACAGGGTCCTGCCCCTGAATTCTGAGGGGTGCCCCAGCTTCCCCCATTGGCAGTGTTTGGATGATAGTGAGGCATAAGATTGAATGGGGAACTCAGGAGAGCGAGACATGAGAATCCCTTTGCATATGCCTTCTTGCTGAGTCAGAATCTGGGCTAGCTGGCTTTCCCTATCGTTCTAGGTTCTCTGTATATAAGTTGCAGGCGAGGCTGGCTACCTTGCCACCCATGCTCTGAGAATACTATAGGCTACCTTGCCACCCATGCTCTGAGCACACACAGAAACACATAGACAGACAGACAGACACACACACACATTACTGTCAGGTCTGGTAGTACAGCATATGGTGAAGGCTGGGGCTGTCTGGCGTCTGTTGGCATGAAAGCTGCTGCCTTACAATCTCTACAAGCCAGATTTGAACCTGTCATCTATGAACACAATGTAGGAGGTGTTTCAATTCTGGTCTCTTTCCAACTCATCTATTCCTCTTCTCGCCTTCTATGTCTCTAACTCTCACATGCTCTCACATACTCTGTATTCTCTCATTAACATTTTACTTATATACGTATTTTAATGACGGGCCCAGATATACAAAGAGAGTTGCCAGAGCACTGCTGAGCTCTGGCTTGTTGTGTTGGCGATTTCACCTAGGCTACTGGAGCCTCAGTTTGTAAGTCTTTCTGACACAACTATATTCTATCTCCTCATTACCATGCCAATATAACTCAGAGTTTATATTAAAGATATACATACATAAATATATATATATATATATATTTATATATCTGTCATTTTTAGAATTGTTTACATATGTATTTGACCTTAATTCAGAAATACCACATTTATAACAGCCTATTTTTTCAGAAATAATTGGCCATATAGTTGGAGCAGCATTCAATTCAAATATAGATAATAGAACCTTCCAGTAGCATTTCTAATAGTGTTTCTATCAGCATCCTTACTGTAATTATCATAGCCCAAAACTTCCCTTCTTTTTCTAGTGTAAGCCACAATAGGTATGTGTTTGTTTTCTTTTTCTGGAAATCTTAATTTCCCTGGATCTTGAAGTGTTAGGGAATTTTTGAAGCAGGTCTTCTTGTGGTTTTTGTTTTCATTTTTTTATTTTTTAAAGTCCTCCTAGAACATCCCCATTTATTTGCATATTTACTTATTTGGTCAGCTATCACATGACTGGTCATTTTTTCTGCTTGATTGATTTTGTCTTATAATTGAAGGGAACTTTTGATGCACAATACATTTCCTGTGGGAAATAGTACACACATATGGTGAAGGCTTGGGTAGTCTGGGGTCTGTGGGCATTAAAGCTGCTGCCTTCCAATCTCTACAACCCAGGTTTGAACCTGTCGTGAATGAACACAGTCAAGGCGGGTTTGTCTTCTGGTCTATTTCCAACTCTTCTATTTCTCTTCTCGCCATCTCTGTCTCTGACTATCACAGGCTCTCACTCACTCTGTCTGCACTCAGTAATATTTTACTTATATCCTTATTTTATTGACAGGCCCAGATATACAAAGAGAGTTGCCAGAACACTGCTGAGCTCTGGCTTGTTTTGTTGGTGATTTCACCTAGGCTACTGGAGCCTCAGCTTTGTAAGTCTCTCTGACACAGGCCATATTCTGTCTCCTCATATCCATGGCAGTATGTCTCAGACTTTATAATAAAGATATAAATCCATATACATATATACATATTCAAGGCAGTATGTCTCAGACTTTATAAAAAATATATGAATCCATATACATATATATACACATATATAAATATACATATATATATGTCATTTTTGGAATTGTAAACCTATGTAATTGATCTTAATCAGAATTAACACAATTATAACAGCTTCCTTTTGCATTAATAATTGGCCACATAGTTGGAGCAGGATTCAATACAATTATAAATAATAGAACCTTCCAGTAGCATTTCTAATAGCATTCTATCAGCATCCTTATTGTAATTATTATAGTACAGAAATTGCCTCCTTTCTCTAGTGTAAGCTTCAATCTCCTTTTCAGGAGATTGAATCTTCTTTTCAATCTCCTGAAATCTTAATTTCCCTGGACTCAGAATTGTCTCGGAATTTTTGAAGCAGCACTCTGTTTCTCAGCAGATGGTTTCTATGTTTCTGCTCTAATCAGGTCTTCTTGTGCTTTTTGAATTTTTTTTCATTTTTTTCAAATCCTCCTAGATCATCCAAATTTATTTGCATATTTATTTATTTATTTATTTAGTCCTATATTACATGAAGAGTCATTTATTCTGCTTGATAGATTTTTTCTCTTATAATTGAAGGGAAGTTTACACTCACAATACATTTCCTGCGGTAAATACTATGCACATATGGAGAAGGCTGGGGTTGTCTGGGGTCTGTGGACATGAGACTGCTGCCTTACAATCTCTACAGCCCAGGTTTGAACCTGTCTTCAATGAACACAGTGTAGGAGGTTTTGGACTTCTGGTCTCTTTCCAACTCTTCTATTTCTCTTCTTGCCATCTCTGTCTCTGATTCTCACAGGCTCTCACTCACTCTGTCTGCACTCATTAATATTTTATTTATATATTATTTTACTGACAGGCCCAGATATGCAAAGCGAGTTGCCAGAGCACTGCTGAGTTCTGGCTTGTTTTGTTGGCGATTTCACCTAGGTTTCTGGAGCCTCAGCTTTGTAAGTCTCTCTGGCACAAGTCATACTCTGTCTCCTCTTAGCCACGCTAGTATCCCTCATAGTTGATAATAACGATACACATACATATATGTACATATATATATATATATATACATATATATCAGTTATTTTTAGAATTGTTGACTTTTTTATTTGATCTTAATGCAGAATTACCGCATTTATAACAGCCTCCTTATTCATAAATAATTGGTCTCATAGTTGGAGCAGGATTCACTACAATTTTAAATTAGAAACCTTCCAGGAGAATTTCCAATAGCCTTTCTATCAGTATCCTTATTGTAATTATCATAGCACAGAACTTGCCTCCATTTTCTAGTGTAAGCTTCAGTACGTATGCGTTTCTTTTCATTCTTGGTAATTCTTAATTTGCCAAGACCATGAAGTGTCAGAGAATTTTTGAAGCAGCCCTCTGTTTCTCAGCAGACGTTTTCTATATTTCTGCTGTAATCAGGTCTTCCTGTGGTCTTTGTTTTTATTTTTTATTTTTTTCAAATCCTCCTAGATCATCCCCATTTATTTGCATATTTATTTATTTATTTAGTCCAATATTACATGAGGGGTCATTTCTTCTGCCGGATAGATTTTCTCTTATAATTGAAGGGAACTTCTGACACACAATACATTTCCTTTTGATTATACTACACACTACTACAACTACTACTGCACTGTTTTTGACAGTGACATCCAATGCACAATGGATTAGTTTTGCATGGCTCTAGAGAATGCTCACTATTTAACCTACAATGTTTCTAACCTCCCAAATATTTATTCTGTTCTTTCTTGGGGGATGAATGGTTTACAGTCAACAGTTACATGTAATAGTGGGCAAGGGGGGTGATTTTTCCCACTTTCCCTGTATTTCTGTACATCACTTGTAGCTTTCTTATTGAGGAGAAGGAAACAGTCATAAATTGATAGAGCAGGGCGCAAGCAGGAATAGAGACAGAGAGACAGCTGCAGCTCTGATTTGCCACTAGCCCAGCTTTTCCCTAGCTGGGTAAGTGGTGACCAGGGGCTCAAAATGGGGTCCTGGGCTTCCACAAGTTCTTTGTCATTCTTCCTTAGCCAGAATCTGGGCTAGCTGGCTTGCCCTGACCAGCTAGCTTCTCTGTACATAAGTTGAAGTTGGGGTTGACTACCTTGATACCCATGCTCTGAGACTACTACAGGTGAGCTCTGAACACACACAGACACACAGAGAGAGAGAGACCGACACACACACAACACACACACACACACACACACACACACACATTACTGTCAGGTCTGGTAGTACAGCATATGGTGAAAGCTGGGGCTCTTTGGGTTCTGTGGGCATGAGAGCTGCTGCCTTACAATCTCTACAAGCCAGGTTTGAACCTGTCATTAATGAACACAGTGTAGGAGGTTTTTGAATTCTGGTCTCTTTCCAACTCATCTATTGCAATTCTTGCCTTCTCTGTCCCTAACTCTCACATGCTCTCTCACACTCTGTCTTCACTCATGGTATTCAAGGCTGCTGGCCTATCACTGAATAGAGGCCCTGACCCTCCTGGCCGTGTCCAAGCACACTGGCCAATGAGATTGCTGGCAGGGGTTCTGGGCGTGGCGTAGGCCTCTGGCCTATCAGAGCCTGGCTGGCACCCTTCTGAAGGAAGCCCGCCAATGGGAGCTCAGAGCTGGCCTTAAAAGGCTGGGCATGCTTCCAGGAAGTGCTAAGCAGGGTTCAGCACAGGGTCCTGCCTTGCAGAAGCTGTCCAGTGCGCATGTGTATAACTCCGTTTGTGCCTGTGCCTCTGTGGATGTGTGCGTGAGTGTGACTGTGAGAGTGTGTGTTTATGTGTGTGTGTGAGGGAGGGAGATAGAGAGAGAACAACAGAATCACTGTGGCACAGGTGATTTTGGGCAAAGCACTTGGCACATTCTGATTTACAGCTCAATATGACAGCATTATAGCTCTCCTTGGCCATTGGCCACTTTTATTCTTTTCAGATGTGAAGACACTGAAGAGGGAGAGGTTTTTGCCCTGAGGCTTGCATTGGGAACTAGCAGCTGCCCTGTGTGTGTTGCCAGACTAGGAAAATTGTGAGCCTGTCCATGTGGAGTGTCTCCTGGATAAGTTCCTACTCGAGCCTTTTTTGCTCAGTCCCGTTGGAGCTGCATATAGCTAATGATTTGGAGATTTTACTCCTTTGGACAATTCTTTTCCTGATGCACAGTTTCACTCCAGGTTTTAGCAATCAATTGTTTGAATGTCATATCGCATCCATTGTAGAAAATGACTACATCAGTATCTCGCTCTCTATATATATATATATGTAACATGTAGAGGTCTGAAAATATTTTTTAGCTAGAGAATTGCACAGCTCTGAATTAGGGTAGTAATGAGGAAACCCCTGACCCTTCTGAGCCACAGTCATGAGATACATCTCGCAGAGCCATTCTTATACCTCTTATCACTCTAAAAATCTCTCTCAGCACAAAAGACAGCTGCCAAATCATCTACTTCCCTCTTGCTCATTTTGTCCACCGAGTCCTATCCCAAAACTGTGAATCAAAGAACAAATAGACATAGTGGAGTTCCCTGCACACAGGACAGGCTGAGGCTGGACCAAGGAGATGCAATAAGTCAGCCTGCATCTTGGCTAGAGCATCACTAAGACTACTTCTAATTTAGAGAGGCAAGGGCAGTTTTGGAGAGTGGGCTGCAGGCCAAGTGTTGCTTCTCAGAGTGGGCTAAGATCTAGATGTTCTAAGTGTTACTTTCCTCACAAACATAAAATAGCAATGCCACTTGTCAGAAGTTTGCATGGGCATGGAGCATTTGTCTTCAGTGCTCTGGCACTGATCAACACAGGACCAGAATTTCAGTCCTTTTCTGGCTTGCCCTGAGCATCTAGGTTCTCTGTATATAAGTGGAACGTGAGGCTGGCTACCTTGCCACCTATGCTCTGAGACTACTATAGGTAAGTTCTGAGCACACAGAGACACACACACACACATTACTGTCAGGTCTGGTAGTACAGCATAATGTGAAGGCTGGGGCTGTCTGGGGTCTGTGGGCATGAGAGCTGCTGCCTTACAATATCAACAAGCCAGGTTTGAACCTCTCATCAATGAACACAGTGTAGGAGGTTTTTTAATTCTGGTATCTTTCCAACTCATCTATTTCTCTTCTCGCCTTATCTGTCTCTAACTCTCACATGCTCTCACACACTCTGTCTTCAATCATTAATATTTTATATACTTTTTTTACTGACAGGCCCAGATATACAAAGAGAGTTACCAGAGCACTACTGAGCTCTGGCTTGTTGTGTTGGCGATTTCACCTAGGATACTGGAGCCTCAATTTGTAAGTCTTTCTGAGACAAGCCATATTCTGTCTCCTCATTTCCATGCCAGTATCACTCACAGTTTATAATAAAGTGATTTTTTGCAAAACACTTGGTACATTCTGATTTACAGCTCAGTTTCTCCCCAGGTTTTAGCAATCAATTGTCTGAATGTCATATGTAATCCATTGTAGAAAATCACTACATCAGTGTCCCTCTCTCCATATATATATATATATATATATATATATATATATATATATATATATATATATATATGTAACATGTAGAGATCTGAAAATATTTTTTAGCTAGAGACCTGCACAGCTCCGGATTAGGGTAGTAATGTGGATACACCTGGCCCTTCTGAGCCACAGTCATGAGAGACATCTCACAGAGCCATTCGTATACCTCTTATCACTCTACAAATCTCTCTCAGCACAAACTACAGCTGTCAAATCATCTACTTCCCTCTTCCTCTTTTTGTCCACTGAATCCTATCCCAAAACTGTATATCAAAGAAGAAATCGACATAGTGCAGTTCCCTGCACATAGGACACTCTGATGCTGGACCAGGGAGATGCAATAAGCCAGCCTGCATCTTGGCTGGAGTATCACTAAGACTACTTCCAAATTGGAGAGGCGAGGGCAGTTTTGGAGAGTGGGCTGCAGGCCAAGTGTTACTTCTCAGAGTGGGCTAAGACCTAGATGTTCTAAGTGTAACCTTTCCTCACAAACATAAAATAATAATGCCACTTGTTAGAAGTTGCATGGGTATGGAGGGTTTGTCTTCAGTGTTCTGGCACTGATCAACACAGGGCCAGAATTTCAGTCCTTTTCTGTCTCTGTCATCCTGTCTCTCTGTCTGTCTCTATGTGCCTTCTTCACTGGGCCCTTATGGAATACAGTGCATGCATCGTGAACTCCAACTTCCTAGTGTTGAAATTTTCCTTTCTTTGCCCTTTGGATTATTCAGTCTCCTGCATATGGCATAGTGCATTGGGGAATTGATGAGACAACGATCCTGCTGCATGTAACAGGCATATGACCATCTCCAGCTGCAGCTGTCCAGGCCCTCTGTGCTTGACTTCCATTCTCCAGGGCCCTGAGGCTGACACTCAGCCTAATGCAGAACTCCACAATTTCCTGCACCACATCCTTGTCCTTATTCCATAAGAGCCCAGGTCAAGAGAAGTGAAACTCTATCCCACTGGCACACACATTGTGCTTTTTCTCTATTGGGCCGAATGTAAAGGATCTGTGGTACTGATGGCCACACCAGTGTCCAGATTTTCCACACAAAACTGAAGCTTCCAGGGTTCTGAAAGAGGGTTTTTTGATGGCTGTGAAATGTCTTTTCCAAGTGCCTCACGGGGATTCAAATCCTTTTGAAACCTGAAGTTCTTTCTTGTATCTAGGTAATATTCTCACCTCTGGCCAGAATGCCCTAGCAACTAGGAGCACAGCTTTCCTGGGGTCAGGAGGTCTGCCAGCCTTCTAGCTCCTGGAGGGATTCTTGAGTATGTCCTCAGGTCCCAAGTGGTAACAGGTGTTTCCAATTGCCTTTATTAGCAGCAGCCAGGCCCTCAGGTGAGGGCTGGTGCTGTGATCTCCACTGGAAACTCCTAATTCAGACAATGGAGGCATCCATCTTCCATTTGTCTCTCCATAGCAAGGGCCCAGGGAGTTTGTGCTTCCTGCAAGCAGAGCGACTTTGTATGGGACACTCATGGATGCCTACTTCTGGGAATCTCTCTGAGAGTGATGTGTTGACACCAGGACACCATGATCTGGGATTGTGAGGCCTCAGGATCATTTGCCTTAGCAGCACCCAAATGGGAGGTGTAAGGGGCTGGGTTCATCCTCTATTGTTTGGTCAAACACAGTTCTCATCTATGTTGAGACATAGCTCTTTCTGGGTTCTTTCTGGGCTTGTAATCTGCTGTCCACTGATAAGTGGACTGGGAACCTGGAGGCTGAGTATGCAGCCAAACGTGACTGGACAGGGTCCTGCCCCTGAATTCTGAGGGGTGCACCAGCTTCCCCCGTTGGCAGTGTTTGGATGATAGTGAGGCATGAGATTGAATCGGGAACTCAGCAGAGCAAGACATGAGAGTCCCGTTGCATATGCATTCTTGCATAGCCAGAATCTGGGCTAGCTGGCTTTCCCTAACCAGCTAGGTTCTCTGTACATAAGTTGCAGGTGAGGCTGCTGCTTTGCCATCCATGCTCTAGACTACTATAGGTGAGTTCTGAGCACGCACAGACACACACACACACACATTACTCTCAGGTCTGGTAGTACAGCATATGGTGAAGGCTGGAGCTGTCTGTTGTCTTTGGGCATGAGAGTTGCTGCCTTACAATCTCTACAAGCCAGGTTTGAACCTGTCATCAATGAACACAGTGTAGGAGGTTTTTGAATTCTGGTCTCTTTCCAACTCATCTATGTCTCTTCTCTCCTTCTCTGTCTCTAACTCTCACATGCTCTCACACACTCTGTTTCAATCATTAATATTTTACTTATATACTTATTTTACTGACAGGCCCTGATATACAAAGAGAGTTAACAGAGCACTGCTGAGCTCTGGCTTGTTGTATTGGCGATTTCACCTAGGCTACAGGAGCCTCAGTTTGTGAGTCTTTCTGACCCAAGCCATATTATGTCTCCTCATTTCCATGCCAGTATCACTCAGAGTTTATAGTAAAGTGATTTTTTTGCAAAACACTTGGTACATTCTGATTTACAGCTCAATATTGACACACAAAACACTTGGTACATTCTGATTTACAGCTCAATATTGACACCATTACAGCTCTCTTTAGCCCTTGATCACTTTTCTTCTTTTCAGATGTAAAAACACTGAAGAGGGAGAGGTTTTTCCCTGAGGCTTGCACTGGGAACTACCAGATGGAATGTGTCTGTTGCCAGACTAGGAAACTTGTGGTGCCTGTCCATGTGGAGAGTCTCCTTGATGAGTTCCTTCTCAAGCCTTTTTCTCTCTGTCCCATTGGAGCAGCATATAGCTAATGATTTTGAGATTTTACTCCTTTGGAAAATTCTTTTTCCGATGCACAGTTTCTCTCCAGGTTTTAGCAATCAATTGTCTGAATTTTATATGGAATCCATTGTAGAAAATGACTACATCAGTGACTCTCTCTCTCTCTCTCTCTCTCTCTCTCTATATATATATATATATATATATATATATATATATATATATATATAACATGTAGAGATCTGAAAATATTTTTTAGCTAGAGACCTGCACAGCTCTAGATTAGGGTAGTAAGGAGGATACACCTGGCCCTTCTGAGCCATAGTCATGAGAGACATCTCACAGAGCCATTCATATACCTCTTATCACTCAACAAATCTCTCTCAGCACAAACTACCGCTGCCAAATCATCTACTTCCCTCTTGCTCTTTTTGTCCACGGAGTCCTATCCCAAAACTGTAAATCAAAGAAGGACACCATGATCAGGGATTGTGAGTCCACAGGAGCCATTGCCTTAGCCGGACACAAAGGATAGGTGTAAGGGGACCAGTTCATCCACTACTGTTTGGTCAAACACAGTTTCCATCTATGTTGAAACACAGCTCTTTCTGGGTTCATTCTGGGCTTGTAATCTGCTGCCCTGAGCATTGGACTGAGAGTCTGGAGATTGAGTAGGCAGCCAAACTTGACGGGACAGGCTCCTGTCCTTAAAATCTGAGAGGTGCCCCAGCTTACCCTGTTGGCAGTGTTTGGATGATAGTGAGGCATGAGATTGAATCAGGAACTCAAGAGAGGGAGACATGAGAGTCCCTTTGCATGTGCATTCTTGCTTAGCCAGAATCTGGGCTGGCTGGCTTGCCCTGACCAGCTAGGTTCTCTGTACGTAAGTTGCAGGTGAGGCTGGCTACCTTCCCACCCATGCTCTGAGACCTCTATAGGTGAGCTCTGAGCACACAGAGACACAGACAGACAGACAGACACACACACACACACACATTACTGTCAGGTCTGGTAGTACAGCATATGGTGAAGGCTGGGGCTGTCTGGGGTCTGTGGGCATGAGAGCTGCAGCCTTACATCTCGACAAGCCAGCTTAAAACCTGTCATCAATGAACACAGTGTAGGTGATTTTGTGCAAAACACTTGGCACATTCTGATTTACAGCTCAATATAGACACCATTGTAGCTCTCCTTGGCCCTTGGTCACTTTTCTTATTTTCAGATGTAAAGACACTGAAGAGTGAGAGGTTTTTGCCATGAGGCTTGCCCTGGGAACTAGCAGTCTCTCTGACACAAGCCATATTCTGTCTCCTCATATCCATGGCGTATCTCTCAGACTTTATAATAAAGATATACATCCATATACATATATAAATATACATATGTATCTGTCATTTTTAGAATTGTTTACCTGTGGTCTTCCTGTGGTTTTTATTATTTTTTTATTTTTTCAAATCCTCCTAGATCATCCCCATATATTTGCATATTTATTTATATATTGTTGCTGAGGAGTTATTCTGATGCAGTCTTCGCCCCCAGGTTTTTCTACACCCTGCAAAATCCTAGAGTGCCCCCTTTCAACCACTCCTGGCCCTACACGTCATCCCTGGTTGTCGCCCAATAAAAAGCCCCCTCACTCCCCCTCTCTCTGGGCTCTCAGCTCTCCCTCTCTGAGGTCTGGCTCCCTGTTCTCCCCCCGTGGTCAGATAGTGGGGATGGCCATTGCCTGCTGGCTCCATGTTGTCTGAATCAAACCCCCCATCCTATAATAAAGATGTGTGTACCCCTTTGCTCTGGATGTCTGCTCTCTTCTCCTCGGTGCAGCCCGACACGAGACCACCACAACAACATCTGGTGCCCATCGTGTTCCGTACCCACACCATGCCCGGCCTGAGGTCTCCGAAACCGCCCAGACACAGGTAAGTGGCATCCGCCCACCTTTGTGGCCCTGTGTTTCCCTCCACCATGGGAAATTTCTCGTTTTATGAGGAGGTGTCCCAGTCATTATCTCTTGACTTGGGACAGATTGGCGCTGTCATTAATGGTTTAATTTTCGCTACCCCTTGGATTTTTTTAACTGTGATCGCCACTTTCAAGATATGTAAAACGTGCTATGCCATAAGGTTAAGTGAGCTTGAGGCTGAGGTACGAGAGTTAAATCACATGTGCTTACAACTTAGACGTCCTAAGCAATCAGTGGCTAAACCCAAGAATTCCATTCCCACAGACACGCACACGTGTTCAGATGCTCCTCCTCTGACCCCGCCCCCTTCCGCCCCGGTTTCAGATCTGCCTGAGGTTTCTGCCTCCCTGAACCCGCCCCCGGCCCCTGCCACCCCGGTTTCAGCTCCGCCTGAGGTTTCTGCCTCCCTGAACCCCCCCTGGCCCCTGCCTCCCCGGTTTCAGCTCCGCCTGCAGCTTCCATTTTCCGGACCCCGCCCCCGGCCCCTGCTGCTGCGGTTTCAGCTCCACCTGAGGTTTCTGTGACCCTGAACCCCCCTGCCCCTGCTGCCCCGGTTTCAGCTCCGCCTGCAGCTTCCGTGTTCCTGACCCTGCCCCTAGCCCCTGCCGCACTGGTTTCAGCTCTGCCTGAGGCTTCCTCGACCCTAACCCTGCCCCCTGATGATACGTCACCATTAACGGACCTAGTGGCTAAGATACGAGAGATAAAGGATATTTTTTCAGCATTTAAGGATTTTAAACAATGTGCAGTCCACCCTGGGAGCTCCATCCCCGTAGATAAGTATTTAGTCTCCCCTGCAGCCACTACAGCAGTTTATATGGCACTTTCCAATTCTGTAGCTCCCTCTCCTGCGCCATCGGACCAAATCCACACATTCTAGGTAATCTTGGCCCCTTCTAAACAAAACCCTCAGCCATGGCAGCCATATTCCTCTAAAAATCATAGGACACTCAGAGAAGAAGTCAGGGAGGACGGAATACAATCTCCCTGGACCAAGTCCATCTTGAGGAGTTTTTACCAGCATTTAAATACACCACAAGACTGGAAATATCTGGCTCGTGCTGCACTCCCAGACCCACTCTATCTTCAGTGGCAGGCATGCTTACATGATGAGTGCTCTAGGCAATCACAGGAAAATAGTAACAAACAAGTAGAATGGAATTCTGATGCTTTGTTTGGAGCAGGAGCTTATGAATCTGGAGCTCAGCAGGCAGAAGCCAGGTTTCCAACCGGTTATTTTGAACAGGTACGCATCTGTGCAACACAAGCATGGGAAAGGGTTTCCACACCAGATGAAGATCTGTCAGCTCCCATTAACTCTTTTCACCAAGGCTCTGATGAATCATTGGCGAGCTTCATCTCAAGGGTGAAGAGAAGCTTAGAGAGAAAGGTATATAATCCTGAAGTCCTCACACTACTCCTGTGCTCTATTGTCTGGGAAGGCATGACACCACAGTTCCGTCAGGTATGCCTTAATCTTAAAGACCTACACCCAGATAATTGGATTCTACCGACACAGGAACTTACATCATGCAGTTATGGGGCACCCGCTATGATGCAGGTCTATGCAGTTGCCCCACGTAAGCAAAACGGGGCCTGATTGATTCCCTGATGTTCCTGTACCACAGTTAAAACATATCCTCGCTACATGCTCTTCTTGTGCAAGTCTCATAAAGACACCTGCTATCCAGACCCTTGGGGTTAACCCCCGAGGTTTAAAAGCTAATGAATGCTATTTGGCAAATTGATGTCACCCACATACCAATCTTTGGCAAACAAAAATATGTGTTTGTCTCAATTGATACCTTTTCTACATTTATGTGGGCTACAGCTCAGACAGGAGAAAGTGCTAAAAAGCTTGTAAGCCATATGCTCTCTTGTTTTGCCGTTATGGGGGTCCCATTATTTTTGAAAACAGACAATTCACCTATGTTTACAAGCAAACAATTTAAAGATTTTTGTTCCCTCTGGAATATTACTCATACCATGTGCATTCCCTAAAATCCACAGGGACAAGGCATTGTCGAGAGGGCCCATCAAACTCTGAAGGCTCAACTAAAGAAAGATAAAGGAGGAACATATCCCCCCAATATCCAGCTAGCAAAAGCCTTAACTATGTTAAATCTCTTTAATATTTACAATAACTCGGCCTTACCCCCTATTATTCTTCACTGGCAAACACCATCTACCCTCCCATCTATTAAGGTCAAATGGAGAGACCCACTCAATAAAATTTGGAAAGGGCCTGACCCATTATTGACCATGGGAAGGGGTTTCGCATGCATTTTTCCTCAAAAATTCTCTAACCCTGTCTGGGTTCCTGCCCGCCATGTCCGACAATACCAGCAGGATGGCACTGTTATTCCTGAAGAACAAGAAATACTACAAGAGGACCAGATGCAGGATACATCCCAGGACCTGTAATACGACATGGCAGAACCTACAAAATCTGGCTCGCAGAGACCTCTATCCTACCCTTTCCCTGTATGTCTTATGTTATTACTGGCCAGTTGTTTTTGTGAGTGAGTGTGTTGAATGACAAAAAAAAAAACTTTTTTTTGCATGACCCATCTGCTTGGAGTAATCTAAAAGGTAATTGGCTTTATATAAAAATGCTGGACGCAGCCAAAGTTTTTGGGGACGTCCAGAAACATTCCAAATTTTTTTTCTTTCTCCCTCTTTTGAATTTTATATATAGTTTTGGTATGTATGTAAGTGTTTAGTCTTAAACTGTGTGACTAATGACAGATTTAATTTTTTTTAAATAATGTGTTTTTATAACAAAAATTCTTTTTCCTCCAGTTTGTTATAACTAAATGTTTATGGGTATGTCTCAAGTTTGGTAACACTAAATTAACGGTCAAAAGTGTAACACTACAGCTACACTTTTACCAGACAAGGTAAAATTAATTTGTTAAGGTAACTTACTATTTAGGTAAAAGTCTAAATGTTCAATGTGACTATTCATTCCCAAAACTAAACTATATAAATTTTATATACAGGACACCTTTGAAGGGCCCCCAAAGGTGCCCTGTAAACTATCTTGTGGAAATTAATCCACAACAGATCTGGCATCAATCTGGCACTGTAAACGTTAAAATCATTGTCATGAATATGCGTTAACTCTCTAAGCAATTTGAGTCTGTTTAAAATACATATTTTAGCTAAAATTGGTCTCAAGATCCAGCGGTAGAGGCTGCTACAGGAGGTCACATTATATGGCCTTTAAATAAAATCATAAAGAGATTCTAAACCAATTATAATCATCGAGGTATCAACTATAACAAACCTATAACTTGTTACAAGCTCAAATTAACCATGAGAAGCAGATTGTTTATGTTTCTTTCACAGGAATCCTGGAAAAACCATCTGAACCCCTGCACACCCTGACATCACCCACTAGATGGCATGACTACTGTGGCACACCCCCCGAAACCCTAGATGTCACTCAACACGATCTGAATAACCTGATACACAGACTACAAGGACAGAACTTTCTTCATGCCTGGTTACCGTTCCTGCTTCTGACCTGCTTGTCACGTGTTGGCAGTTCCAGCTGGCTATCTACAGAAAAGCAACATTCCAGCGGCTGACCTCCATCATGCAGCATTGCATCCCCTGCCAATTCTTCCCCAAGCCATCTACTTCGGACTGAGACTTTTATGGGACTTTCTGACATAACCTATATATATTTTACGCAATTTTGAAGCAGCTTATTTCCTTTCACGCTGCTGGTTTTTCATAGACTGATCCTGAGTAATTCATAGACTTTACTGACTGTTGCCTTGAGGACTATACAATGCCAAATAGCCCCTCTGTTTGGTGGGTCATGCCTCCTGCCTCCCCCTCATTATGTACCCTTGCCCCTTTCCCCACCCAAATGGGGAATGTTCCTTTACACACCAACCCTTCCTTTCACACCACACTGGCTTTTACTACTACCCTACTTGTCCCTTCCTATTTTGTTATATCATTTAGGCTTATGCCCAAAAGGTTTCTGTCCCATGATAGTCTTTTACAGACTTTGCACATCTTATGCAATTACTAGATAGAAAGATAGAAAAGATGTAGAGATATTGTAAAGAGATGGTTGAGCAGGCTGCACTTAAACCTATGAGATGAGTCTCTCCAGGTAAGTCTCTCTCTCTCTAAAGAGGGGTTGAGCACAGGAGGACGCATAAATCTCACAAGGTTAGCAGCCATTTAAGCCTTCCCTCCTCCACAGAAAGTCCTACATCTTCCCACTTGAGAATGGCATTCCTCTAAAACATTTAAGCCTGCTCCATTCCATTTTTTTACTGTGTCCATTTAAATATAAAGGGATAGGAGGAGATGTTGCTGAGGAGTTATTCTGATAGTCTCCGCCCCCAGGTTTTTCTACACCCCGCAAAATCCTAGAGTGCACCCTTTGAACAAATCCTGGCCCTACACGTCACCCCTGGTTGTCGCCCAATAAAAAGCCCCCTCACCCCCCACTCTCTGGGCTCTCAGCTCTCCCTCTCTGAGGTCTGGCTCCCTGCTCTCCCCCCCTTGGTCAGATAGTGGGGACGGTCATTGCTGGCTGGCTCCACGTGGTCTGGACCAAACCCCCCATCCTATAATAAAGATTTGTCTACCCCTTTGTTCTGCACATCCGCTCTCTTCTCCGTGGTGCAGCCCGAAACCAGACCACCACCACAACAATATATTTAGTCCGATATCACATGAGGGGTCATTTCTTCTGCCTGATAGATTTTCTCTTATAATTAAAGGGAACTTTGGACACACAATACATTTACTTTTGCAGATACTACACACTACTACAACTACTACTGCACTGTTCTTTACAGTGACATCCAATGCAAAATGGATTAGTATTACATGTCTCTAAAGAATGTTCCCTATTTAACCTACAATGTTTTTAACCTCACAACTATTTACTCTGTTCTTGCTTGGGGGATGAGTGGTTTACAGTCAACAGTTACATGTAATAATGGCTACGGGGGTAATTTTTACCACTTTCCTTGTATTTCTGTACATCATTTGTAAATTTCCTATTGAGGAGATGGAAACTGTCATAAATTGAGAGAGCAGGGCCCAAGCAGGAAGAGAGACAGAGACAGCTGCAGCTCTGATTTGCCACTAGCCCAGCTTTTCCCTAATTGGGTAAGTGGTGAACAGGGGCTCAAAATGGGGTCTTGGTCTTCCACATAATTCTCTGGCATTCTTGCTTAGCCAGAATCTGGGCTATCTGGCTTGCCATGACCAGCTAGGTTCTCTGTACATAAGTTGCAGGTGAGGCTGGCTACCTTGACACCCATGCTCTGAGACTATTACAGGTGAGCTCTAAGCACACACAGACACACACACATTACTGTCAGGTCTGGTAGTACGGCATATGGTGAAGACTGGGGCTGTCTGGGGTCTGTGGGCATGAGAGCTGCTGCCTTACAATCACGACAAGCCAGCTTTGAACCTGTCATCAATGAACACAGTGTAGGAGGTTTTTGAATTCTGGTCTCTTTCCAACTCATATATTTCTCTTCTCGCCTTCTCTAACTCTCTCATTTTCTGGATGGCAAGGGGCGTGTCCCTGGGACAACAGGCCAATCAGAGTGGAGCTGATGTGGCTGGTGGGCGGGCCTTCCACAGGCTTCCCAATGAGTGTGCTCCAAGGCCAGGTTGGTGGTGCTCAAGGCCGCTGGCCAAAAACTGACTAGGGGCCCGGACCCTCCTGCCTCCTGGACGTATCCAAGCACACTGGCCAATGATATTGCTTACAGGGGTTCTGGGCGTGGCGTAGGCCTCTGGACTATCAGAGCATGGCTGGCGCCCTGTGGGCAGGCCTTTTGAAGGAAGCCCGACTATGGGAGCACAGAGCTGGCCTTAAAAGCCTGGGCGTGCTTCCAGGAAGTGCGAAGCAGGGTTCAGCCCAGGGCCCTGCCTTGCAGAAGCTGTCCAGTGCGCATGTGTATAACTCCGTTTGTGCCTGTGCCTCTGTGGATGTGTGTGTGTGTGTGTGTGACTGTGACAGTGTGTGTTTGTGTGTGTGTGTGTGTGTGTGTGTGTGTGTGTGTGAGGGAGAGACAGAGAGAACAACAGAATCACTGTGGCACAGGTGATTTTGTGCAAAACACTTGGCACATTCTGATTTACAGCTCAATATTGACACCATTGTAGCTCTCCTTGGCCCTTCGTCACTTTTCATATTTTCAGATGTAAAGAAACTGAAGAGGGAGAGGTTTTTGCCCTGAGGCTTGCACTGGGAACTAGCAGATGCCCTGTGTGTGTTGCCAGACTAGGAAACTCGTGAGCCTGTCCAAGTGGAGAGTCTACTGGATGAGTTCCTTCTCGAGCCTATTTCGCTCGGTACCATGGGAGCTGCATATAGCTAATGATTTGGAGATTTTACTCCTTTAGAAAATTCATTTCCTGATCAACAGTATCTATCCAGGTTTTATCAATTAATTGTTTGAATGTCATATCGAATCCATTGTAGAAAATGACTACATCAGTCTCTCTCTCTCTCTCTCTCTCTCTCTCTCTCTCTCTATATATATATATATATATATATATATATATATATATATATATGTAACATGTAGCGGTCTGAAAATATTTTAGCTAGAGACCTGCACAGCTCTAGATTATTGTAGTAATGCAGATACACCTAGCCCTTATGAGCCACAGTCATAAGAGACATCTCACAGAGCCATTCATTTACCTCTAGTCACTCTACAAATCTCTCTCAGCACAAACTACTGCTACCAAATGATCTACGTCCCTCTTGCTCTTTTTCTCCACCGAATCCTATCCCAAAACAGTAAATCAAAGAAGAAATAAACATAGTGCAGTTCCCTGCACACAGGACAGGCTGAGGCTGGAACAGGGAGATGCAAAACGCCAGCCTGCATCTTGGCTGGAGCATCATTAAGACTACTTCCAATTTGGAGAGGCGAGGGCAGTTTTGGAGAGTGGGCTGCAGGCCAAGTGTTGCTACTCAGAGTGGGCTAATACCTAGATGTTCTAAGTGTAAACTTTCCTCACAAACATAAAATGACAATGCCACTTGTAAGAAGTATGCATGGGCATGGAGGATTTGTCTTCAGTGCTCTGGCACTGATCAACACAGGTCCAGAATATTTGTACTTTTCTGTCACTGTCATTCTGTCTCTATGACTGTCTCTACGTGCCTTCTTCACTGGGCCCTTACTGGAAGTCAGTGCATGCATCCTGAACTCGGACCTCCTGGTGTTGAAATTTTCCTTTCTTTGCCCTTTGGATTATTCAGTCTCCTGCATATGGCGTAGTACATTGGGAAACTGAGGAGACAGCGATCCTGCTGCAGGTAACAGGCATATGTCCATTTCCAGCTGCAGCTGTCCAGGCACTATGTGCTTGACTCCCATTCTCCAGAGCCCTGAGTATGACACTCAGCCTAAATGCAGCCCTCCTCACCTTCCTGCAGAGCATCCTAGTCCTTATTCCATGAGAGCCCAGGTCAAAAGAAGTGGAACTCTATGCCTCTGGCACACACATTGTGCTTTCCCTCTATTGGGCCGAATGTAAAGGATCTGTGGTACTGATGGCCACACCATTGTCCAGATTTTCCACGCAAAACGAAAGTTTACGGGGTTCAGAAAGTCGGTGTTTTGATGGCTGTGAAATGTCTTTTCCAAGTGCCTCCTGGTGTTTCAAATCCTTTTGAAATCTGAAGTTCTTTCTTTTATCTAGGGGATATTCTCACCTCTGGCCAGAAGGGCCACCCAACTAGGAGCACAGCTATCCTGGGGTCAGGAGGTCTGCCTCTGCTAGCTCCTGGAGGGATTCCTGAGTATGTACTCAGGGCCCAAGTGGTAACAGCTGTTTCCGATTGCCTTTATTAGCAACAGCCAGGCCCTCAGGTGAAGGGCAGGGCTGTGATCTCCAGTGGAAGCTCCGAATTCAGCCAACGGAGGCATCCATCTTTCTTTTGTCTGTCCATAGCAAGGGCCCGGGGAGTTTGTGCTTCCTGTAAGCAGAGCTACTTTGAATGGGACACTCATGCATGCCTACTTCTGGGAATCTCTCTGAGTGTAATGTGTGGACACCAGGACACCATGATCAGGGATTGTGAGGCCACAGGAGCAATTGCTTTAGCCGTACCCAAAGAGTAGGTGTAAGGGGCCAGTTCATCCACTATTGTTTGGTCAAACACAGTTCCCATCTCTGTTGAAACACAGCTCTTTCTGGGTTTATAATCTGCTGCCGTGAGCAGTAGACTGAGAGTCTGGAGGCTGAGTAGGCAGCCAAACATGACTGGACAGGGTCCTGACCCTGAATTCTGAGGGGTGCCCCAGCTACTCCCATTGGCAGTGTTTGCATGATAGTGAGGCATGAGATTGAATCGGGATCAGGAGAGTGAGACTTGAGAGTCACTTTGCATATGCATTCTTGCTTAGCCAGAATCTGGGTTAGCTGGATTTCCCTAACCAGCTAGGTTCTCTGTACATAAGTTGCAGGTGAGGTTGGCTACCTTGTCACCCATGCACTGGGACTACTATAGGTGAGTTCTGAGCACACACAGACACACACTGATAGACAGACACACATACACACACACATTACTGTCAGGTATGGTAGTACAGCATATGGTGAAGGCTGGGGTTGTCTGGGGTCTGTGGGCATGAGAGCTGCTGCCTTACAATCTCTACAAGCCAGGTTTGAACCTGTCATCAATGAACACAATGTAGGAGGTTTTTCAATTCTGGTCTCTTTCCAACTCATCTATTCCTCTTCTCGCCTTCTCTGTCTCTAACTCTCACATGATCTCACACACTCTGTCTTCACTCATTAATATTTTACTTATATACTTATTTTACTGACAGGCCCAGATATACAAAGAGAGTTACCAGTGCACTGCTGAGCTCTGGCTTGTTGTGTTGGCGATTTCACCAAGGCTACTGGAGCCTCAGTTTGTAAGTCTTTCTGACACAAGCCATATTCTGTCTCCTCATTTCCATGCCAGTATCACTCAGAGTTTATAGTAAAGATATATATACATATATAAATATATACATATATATATCTGTCATTTTTAGAATTGTTGACATATGTATTTGACCTTAATTCAGAAATGCCACATTTATAACAGCCTAGTTTTTCAGAAATAATTGGCCATATAGTTGGAGCTGCATTCAATACAAATATAAATAATAGAACCTTCCAGTAGTATTTCTAATAGTGTTTCTATCAGCATCCTTATTGTAATTATCATAGCCCAGAACTTCCCTTCTTTTTCTAGTGTAAGCCACAGTACATATGTGTTTGTTTCCTTTTTCTGGAAATCTTAATTTCCCTGGATGCTGAAGTGTTAGAGAATTTTTGAAGCAGCCCTGTGTTTCTCAACAGATGGTTTCTATGTTTCTGCTGTAATCAGGTCTTCTTGTGGTGTTTGTTTTCATTTTTTTTTTATTTTTGAAGTCCTCCTAGATCATCCCCATTTATTTTCATATTTATTTATTTGGTCAGATATCACATGAGGGGTCATTTCTTCTGCCTGATAGATTTTCTCTTATAATTGAAGGGAAGTTTTGACGCACAATATATTTCCTGGGAAAAATACTACACACATATGGTGAAGTCATGGGTTATCTGGGGTCTGTGGGCATTAGAGCTGCTGCCTTACAATCTCTACAACCCAGGTTTGAACCTGTCATGAATGAACACAGTCTAGGGGGGTTTTGTCTTCTGGTCTATTTCCAACTCTTCTATTTCTCTTCTTGCCATCTCTGTCTCTGACACTCACAGGTTCTCTCTCACTCTGTCTGCACTCAGTAGTATTTTACTTATATCCTTATTTTATTGAAAGGCCCAGATATAAAAAGAGAGTTTCTAGAGCACTGCTGAGCTCTGCTTGTTTTGTTGGTGATTTCACCTAGGTTTCTGGAGCCTCAGCTTTGTAAGTCTCTCTGACACAAGGCATATTCTGTCTCCTCATATCCATGGCATTTTGTCTCAGACTTATAATAAAGATATAAATCCATATACATATATGTACACATATAGATATATATATCTGTCATTTTTGGAATTGTCAACCTATGTAATTGACCTTTATCAGAATTAACACATTTATAACAGCTTCCTTTTTCATTAATAATTGGCCACATAGTTGGAGCAGGATTCAATACAATTATAAATAATAGAACCTTCCAGTAGCATTTATAATAGCATTTCTATCAGCATCCTTATTGTAATTCTTATAGTACAGAACTTGCCTCCTTTCTCTAGTGTAAGCTTCAATACATATGAGTTTCTTTTCAATCTCCTGAAATCTTAATTTTCCTGGACTCTGAAGTGTCTCAGAATATTTGAAGCAGCCCTCTGTTTCTCAGCAGATGGTTTCTATGTTTCTGCTCTAATCAGGTCTTCTTGTGCTTTTTGTATTCATTTTTCATTTTTGTCAAATCCTCCTACATCATCCAAATTTATTTGCATATTTATTTATTTAGTCCTATATTACATGAGGGGTCATTTCTTCTGCTTGATAGATTTTTCTCTTATAATTGAAGGGAAGTTTACACTCACAATACATTTCCTGTGGTAAATACTACACACATATGGTGAAGGCTGGGGTTGCTGGGGTCTGTGTACATGAGACTGCTGCCTTACAATCTCTACAACCCAGGATTGAACCTGTCATGTATGAACACAGTGTGGGAGGTTTTGGACTTCTGGTCACTTTCCAAATCTTCTATTTCTCTTCTTGTCATCTCTGTCTCTGAGTCTCACAGGCTCTCACTCACTCTGTCTGCACTCATTAATATTTTACTTATATATTATTTTACTGACAGGTCCAGATATACAAAGAGAGTCACCAGGGCACTGCTGAGCTCTGGCTTGTTTTGTTGGCGATTTCACCTAGGTTTCTGGAGCCTCAGCTTTGTAAGTCTCTCTGGCACAAACCATACTCTGTCTCCTCATAGCCATGCCAGTATCCCTCATAGTTGATAAAAAAGATACACATACATATATGTACATATATATACATATATATATTAGTTATTTTTAGAATTGTTGACCTTTTTATTTGATCTTAACACAGAATTACCACATTTATAACAGCCTCCTTATTCATAAATAATTGGTCACATAGTTGGAGCAGGATTCACTACAATTTTAAATTAGAAACGTTCCAGGAGCATTTCCAATAGCCTTTCTATCAGTATCCTTATTGTAATTATCATAGCACAGAACTTGCCTCCATTTTCTAGTGTAAGCTTCAATATGTATGTGTTTCTTTTTTATCTTGTTGTTGTCTTTATTTACATTTCTCTGACAGTCAGAGTCTTGGAGCATTTGTTCATGTGTTTCTCTGCCTTTTGGATCTCTTCTGTGGTGAATATTCTGTCCATGTCCTCCCCCCATTTTTGGATGGGGTTTGAAAACACTATTCTAGTCTCTCTTCTAGTCAAAAATCTAAATATAAAGGGGATCAATAAATCGGGTGCATATTTTATCCTATGTGAGACCCTGACTTCTGTTATTGGCCCCACAACGAAATTCTCTGGATGGTCTAGTGGGAATTCCATGGGTGGTGAATCACCCTGAACACACACTATCTGGTGGAGTTAGGTAACACTAGGATTGGAGAAAACATCATTCATTCTAAATGAAATATGCCTGACAGACAATCGCAATTATTATGCAACTTATTTATATGCAATGTCTAGAATAGGCTAATTCAGAGGCAGAAAGTAGATCAAAGATTTCTAAATATGGGTGGAAAGCGTGGAAATTATTGCTTAATGGTTCCAGAGTTCTTGTTTAGATCATGAAGAAGTCTTAGAAATATACAGTAGTGATAGTTGCACAACATCGTGAACATACTTTTTTTTAAAAGATTTTATTTATGAGAAAGGAAGGAGAGAGAAAGAAGGAACCAGACATCACTCTGGTACATGTGCTGCTAAGGATTGAACTCGGAACCTCATGCTTGAGAGTCCAGTGCTTTATTCACTGTGTCACCCAGACCACACAGCCAGCATATTCTATCTATTTCCAGAAGCCAGAGAGTAAATTTCAGAGAGCCTAGTACGATGATGTGTTGGGTGTTGAATGATTTATGTTTAGTGTCTTCACTTGTCTATATAACAGACTCAGCTCTCTAGTTTACATCTCTTCTTTTTAATTTAAGAAAGGATTAATTAACAAAACCATATGGTAGGAGGGGTACAACTCCACACAATACCCACCGCCCAATCTCCATATCCCACCCCCTACCCCGATAGCTTTCCCATTCTCTATCCCACTGGGAGCATGGACCCATTGTATGCGTTTCTTTTCATTCTTGGTAATTCTTAATTTTCCTGGACCCTGAAGTGTCAGGGAATTTTTGAAGCAGCCCTCTGTTTCTCAGCAGATGTTTTCTATATTTCTGCTGTAATCAGGTCTTCCTGTGGTCTTTGTTTTTATTTTTTATTTTTTTCAAATACTCCTAGATCATCCCCATTTATTTGCATATTTATTTATTTATTTATTTAGTCCAATATTACATGAGGGGTCATTTCTTCTGCCTGATAGATTTTCTCTTATAATTTAAGGGAACTTCTGACACACAATACATTTCCGTTTTCAGATACTACACACTACTACAACTACTACTGCACTGCTTTTGACAGTGACATCCAATGCACAATGGATTAGTATTGCGTGGGTCTAGAGAATGCTCACTATTTAACCTACAATGTTTCTAACCTCCCAAATATTTTTTCTGTTCGTTCTTGGGGGATGAATGGTGTACAGTCAACAGTTCCATGTAATAGTGGGCAAGGGGGTAATTTTTCCCACTTTCCCTGTATTTCTGTACATCACTTGTAACTTTATTGAGGAGAAGGAAACAGTCATAAATTTTTAGAGCAGGTCCCAAGAAGGAAGAGAGACAGAGAGACAGCTGCAGCTCTGATTTGCCACTAGCCCAGCTTTTCCCTAGCTGGGTAAGTGGTGACCAGGGGCTCAAAATGGTGTCCTGGGATTCCACATAGTTCTCTGGCATTCTTGCTTAGCCAGAATCTGGGCTATCTGGCTTGCCCTGACCAGCTAGGTTCTCTGTATATAAGTTGCAATTGGGTTGGCTACCTTGACACCCATGCTCTGAGACTACTACAGGTGAGCTATGAACACACACAGACACACAGAGAGAGAGAGAGAGACCGACACACACAAACACACACACACACACATTACTGTCAGGTCTGGTAGTACAGCATATGGTGAAAGCTGGGGCTGTTTGGGGTCTGTGGGCATGAGAGCTGCTGCCTTACAATATCTACAAGCAAGGTTTGAACCTGTCATCAATGAAACAGTGTAGGAGGTTTTTGAATTCTGTTCTCTTTCCAACTCATCTATTTCTCTTCTTGCATTCTCTGTCCCTAACTCTCACATGCTCTCACACATTCTGTCTTCATTCATGGTACTCAAAGCTGCTGGCCTATCACTGACTAGGGGCCCTGACCCTCCTGGGAGTGTCCAAGCACACTGGCCAATAAGATTGCTGGCAGGGGTTGTGGGCGTGGCCTAGGCCTCTGGCCTATCAGAGCCTGGCTGACGCCCTGTGTGCAGGCCTTCTGAAGGAAGCCCGCCAATGAGAGCTCAGAGCTGCCCTTAAAAGGCTGGGCGTGCTTCCAGGAAATGCAAAGCAGGGTTCAGGACAGGGCCCTGCGTTGCAGAAGCTGTCCAGTGCGCATGTGTATAACTCCGTTTGTGCCTGTGCCTCTGTGGATGTGTGAGTGTGTGTAACTGTGAGAGTGTGTGTTTGTGTGTGTGTGTGTGTATGAGGGAGGGAGGGAGAGAGAGAGAGAACAACAGAATCACTGTGGCATAGGTGATTATGTGCAAAACACTTGGCACATTCTGATTTACAGCTAAATATGACACCATTATAGCTCTCCTTGGCCATAGCCACTTTTCTTCTTTTCAGATGTGAAGACACTGAAGAGGGAGAGTTTTTTGCCCTTTGGCTTGCACTGGGAACTAGCAGCTGCCCTGTGTGTGTTGCCAGACTAGGAAACGTGTGAGCCTGTCCATGTGGAGTGTCTCCTGGATGAGTTCCTACTGGATCCTTTTTTGCTCAGTCCCGTTGGAGCTGCATATAGCTAATGATTTGGAGATTTTACTCCTTTGGACAATTTTTTTTCCTGATGCGCAGTTTCCCTCCAGGTTTTAGCAATCAATTGTTTGAATGTCATATCGAATCCATTGTAGAAAATGACTACATCAGTATCTCATTCTCTCTCTCTATATATATATATGTAACATGTAGAGGTCTGAAAATATTTTTTAGATAGAGTCCTGCACAGCTCTATAGTAATGGTAGTAGAGCTCTGCACAGCGCTAGGGTAGTAATGAGGATACACCTGGCCTTTCTGAGCCACAGTCATGAGAGACATCTCTCAGAGCCATTCATATACCTCTTATCACTACATATCTGTCTCAGCAAAACTACCACTGCCAAATCATCTACTTCCCTCTTATTCTTTTTGTCCACCTAGTCCTATCCCAAAACTGTAAATCAAAGAAGAAATAGACATTGTGCAGTTCCCTGCACACAGGACAGTCTGAGGCTGGACCAGGGAGATGCAATACACCAGCCTGCATCTTGGCTGGAGCATCACTAAGACTACTTCCAAATTGGAGAGGCGAGGGCAGTTTTGGAGAGTGGGCTGCAGGCCAAGTGTTGCTACTCAGAGTGGGCTAAGACCTAGATGTTCTAAGTGTAACCTTTCCTCACAAACATAAAATAACAATGCCACTTGTTAGAAGTATGCATTGGCATGGAGGGTTTGTCTTCAGTGCTCTGGCACTGATCAACACGGGACCAGAATTTCAGTTCTTTTCTGTCTCTGTCATCCTGGGTCTCTTTGACTGTCTCTACATGCTTTCTTCACTGGGCCCTTATGGAAGTCAGTGCATGCATCGTGAACTCGGACTTCCTGGTGTTGAAATTTTACTTTCTTTGCCCCTTGGATTATTCAGTCTCCTGCATATGGCGTAGTACATTGGGGAACTGAGGAGACAGCGATTCTGCTGCATGTAACAGGCATATGTCCATCTCCAGCTGCAGCTGTCCAGGCCCTCTGTGCTTGACTCCCGTTCTCCAGAGACCTGAGGCTGACACTCAGCCTAAATGCAGCCCTCCTCAATTTCCTGCACCACATCCTTGTCCTTATTCCATGAGAGCCCAGGTCAAGAGAAGTGAAACTCTATCCCCCTGGCACACTCATTGTGCTTTCCCTCTATTGGGCCAAATGTAAAGGATCTGTGGTACTGATGGCCCCACCAGTGTCCAGATTTTCCACGCAAAACAGAAGCTTCCAGGGTTCAGAAAGAGGGTTTAATGTGGATGTGAAATGTCTTTTCAAAGTGCCTCATGGGGTTTCAAATCGTTTTGAAATCTGAAGTTCTTTCTTGTATCTAGGGAATATTTTCACCTCTGGCCAGAATGCCCTCCCAACTAGGAGCACAGCTATCCTGGTGTCAGGAGGTCTGCCAACCTGCAAGCTCCTGGAGGGATTCCTGAGTATGTCCTCAGGGCCCAAGTGGTAACAGGTGTTTCCAATTGCCTTTATAAGCAGCAGCCAGGCCCTCAGGTGAGGGGCGGGGCTGTTATCTCCACTGGAAACTCCTAATTATGCCAATGGAGGCATCCATCTTCCTTTTGTCTCTCCATAGCAAGGCCCCAGGGAGTTTGTGCTTCCTGCAAGCAGAATGACTTTGTATGGGACACTCATGGATGCCTACTTCTGGGAATCTCTATGAGTGTGATGTGTGGACAAAAGGACACTGTGATCAGGGATTGTGAGGCCAAAGGTGCAATTCCCTTAGCAGCACACAAAGGGGAGGTGTAAGAGGCTGGGTTCATCCACTATTGTTTGGTCAAACACAGTTCCCATCTATGTTGAGAGACAGCTCTTTCTGGGTTCTTTCTGGGCTTGTAATCTGCTGTCCACTGAGAAGTGGACTGGGAACCTGGAGGCTGAATATGCCGCCAAACGTGACTCGACAGGGTCCTGCCCCTGAATTCTGAGGGGTGCCCCAGCTTTCCCCGTTGGCAGTGTTTGGATGATAGTGAGGTATGTGATTGAATCGGGAACTCAGGAGAGCAAGACATGAGAGTCCCTTTGCATATGCATTCTTGCTTAGCATGAATCTGGGCTAGCTGGCTTTCCCTAACCAGCTAGGTTCTCTGTACATGAGTTGCAGGTGAGGCTGGCTACCTTGCCACCCATGCTCTTAGACTACTATAGGTGAGTTCTGAGCACACAAAGACAGAGACAGACAGACAGACAGACACACACACACATTACTGTAAGGTCTGGTAGTACAGCATATGGTGAAGGCTGGGGCTGTCTGGGTCTGTGGGCATCAGAGCTGCTGCCTTACAATCTCTACAAGCCAGGTTTTAACCTATCATCAATGAACACAGTGTAGGAGGTTATTGAATTCTGGTCTCTTTCCAACTCATCTATTTCTCTTCCTGCCTTCTCTGTCTCTAACTCTCACATACTCTCACACACTCTGTCTTTAATCATTAATATTTTACTTATATACTTATTTTAATGACAGGCCCAGATATACAAAGAGAGTTACCAGAACACTGCTTTGCTCTGGCTTGTTGTGTTGGCGATTTCACCTAGGCTACTGGAGCCTCAGTTTGTAAGTCTTTCTGACACAAGCCATATTCTGTCTCCTCATTTCCATGCCAGCATCACTCAGAGTTTATAATAAAGTGATTTTTTTGCAAAACACTTGGTACATTCTGATTTACAGATCAATATTGACACCATTGTAGCTCTCTTTGGCCCTTGGTCACTTTGCTTCTTTTCAGATGTAAAAACACTGAAGATGGAGAGATTTTTGCCCTAAGGCTTGCAATGGCAACTACCAGATGCACTGTGTCTGTTGCCAGACTAGGAAACTTGTGGTGCCTGTCCATGTGGAGAGTCTCCTTGATGAGTTCCTTCTCAATCCTTTTTCGCTATGTCCCGTTGGAGCTGCATATAGCTAATGATTTTGAGATTTTACTCCTTTGGACAATTATTTTCCTCATGCACAGATTCTCTCCAAGTTTTAGCAATCAATTGTCTGAATGCCATATCGAATCCATTGTTAGAAAATAACTACATCAGTGTCCCGCTCTCTCTCTCTCTCTCTTTATATATATATATATCATGTAGAGATCTGAAAATATTTTTTAGCTAGAGACCTGCACAGCTCTGGATTAAGGTAGTAATGCCGATAGACGTGGTCCTTCTGAGCCAGAGTCATGAGAGACTTCTCACAGAGCCATTCATATACCTCTTATCACTCTAACAAATCACTCTCAGGACAAACTATAGCTGCCAAATCATCTACTTCCCTCTTGCTCTTTTTGTCCACCTAGTCCTATCCCAAAACTGTAAATCAAAGAAGAAATAGACATATTGCAGTTCCCTGCACACAGTACAGTCTGAGGCTGGACCAGGGAGATGCAATACACCAGCCTGCATCTTGGCTGGAGCATCACTAAGACTACTTCCAAATTGGAGAGGCGATAGCAGTTTTGGAGAGTGGGCTGCAGGCCAAGTGTTGCTTCTCAGAGTGGGCTAAGACCTAGATGTTCTATGTGTAACCTTTCCTCAAAAACATAAAATACCAATGCCACTTGTTAGAAGTATGCATGGCATGGAGGGTTTGTTTTCATTGTTCTGGAACTGATCAACACAGGGCCAAAATTTCAGTCCTTTTCTGTCTCTGTCATCCTATCCCTCTGACTGTCTCTACTGCCTTCTTTACTGGGCCCCTATGGAAGTCAGTGCATGCATCATGAACTCGGACTACCTGGTGTTGAAAATTTCCTTTCTTTGCCCTTTGGATTACTTAGTCTCATGCATATGGCATAGTACAGAGGGGAACTGAGGATACAGCGTTCCTGCTGCAAGTAACAGGCATATGTCCATCTCCAGCTGCAGCTGTCCAGGCCCTCTGTGCTTGACTACCATTCTCCAGAGACCTGTGGCTGACACTCTTCCTAAATGCAGCCCTCCTCAATTTCTGGCACTGCATCCTTGTTCTTAATCCATGAGAGCCCTGGTGAAGAGAAGTGAAACTCTACCACCCTGGCACACGCATTGTGCTTTCTCTCTATTGGGTCAAATGTAAAGGATCAGTGGTACTGATGGCCACACCAGTGTCCAGATTTGCAAGCAAAATGGAAACTTCCAGCATTCAGAAAGCGGGTGTTTTGATGGCTGTGAAATGTCTTTTCCAAGTGCCTCCTGTGGTTTAAAATCCTTTTGAAACCTGAAGTTCGTTATTGTATCTAGGGAATATTCTCACATCTGGCCCGAAGGCCCTACAACTAGGAGCACAACTATCCCGGGGTCAGGAGGTCTGACAGCCTGCTAGCTCTTGGTGGGATTCCTGACTATGTCCTCAGGCCCCAAGTGGTAACAGGTGTTTCCAATTGCCTTTATTAGCAGCAGCCAGGCCCTCAGGTGAGGGGCGGGTCTGTGATCTCCACAGGAAGCTCCAAATTCCGCCAATGGAGGCATCCATCTTCCTTTTGTCTCTCCATAACAAGGGCACAGGAGTTTGTGCTTCCTGCAAGCAGAGCGACTTTGTATGGGACACTCATGCATGCCTACTTTTGGGAATCTCTCTGAGTGTGATGTGTGGACACCAGACACCATGATCAGGGATTGTGAGGCCACAGGAGCAATTGCCTTAGCCGGACCCAAAGGGTAGGTTTAAGGGGCCGGGTTCATCCACTATTGTTTGGTCATACACAGTTCCCATCTATGTTGAAACACAGCTCTATCTGGTTTCTTTCTGGTCTTGTAATCAGCTGCCCTGAGCAGTGGACTGAGATTCAGGAGGCTGATTAGGCAGCCAAACGTGACTGGACAGACTCATGCCCCTGTATTCTGAGGGGTGCCCCAGCTTACCCCATTGTCAGTGTTTGGATGATAGTGAGGCCTGGGATTGAATCGGGAACTCAGGAGAGGGAGACATGAGAATCCCTTTGGATATGCATTCTTGCTTAGCCAGAATCTGGGCTAGCTGGCTTACCTTGTCCAGCTAGGTTCTTTGTACATAATTTGCAGATGAGGCTGGCTACCTTGACACCCAAGCTCTGAGACTATGATAGGTGAGCTCTGAGCACACACACACACACACACACACAGACAGACAGACAGACACACACTCACACACACATTACTGTCAGGTCTGGTAGTACAGCATATGGTGAAGTCTGAGGCTGTCTGGGGTCTGTGGGCATGAGAGCTGCTGCCTTACAATCTCTACAAGCCAGGTTTGAACCTGCCATCAATGAACACAGTGTAGGAGGTTTTTGACTTCTGGTCTCTTTCCAACTCATCTATTTCTCTTCTCGCCTTCTCTGTCTCTAACTCTCACAGGCTCTCACACACTCTGTCTTCACTCATTGATATTTTATTTATATACTTATTTTACTGACAGGCCCAGATATACAAAGAGATTTACCAGAGCACTGCTGAGATCTGGCTTGTTTTGTTGTTGATATCACCTAGGCTACTGGAGCCACAGCTTTGTAAATCTCTCTGACACAAGCTATATTCTGTCTCCTCATATCCATGGCAGTATCTCTTAGACTTTATTATAAACATATACATCCATATATATATATATCTGATATTTTTAGAATTGTCGACCTATGTAATTAATCTTTATCAGAATTAACACATTTATAACAGCTCCCTTTTTCATTAATAATTGTCCACCTAGCTGGAACAGGATTCATTACAATTATAAATAATAGTACCTTCCAGTAGCATTTCTAATAGCATTTCTATCAGCATCCTTATTGTAATTATCATAGTACAGAACTTGCCTCCTTTCTCTAGTGTAAGCTTCAGTACATATAAGTTTCTTCTCATTCTCCTGAAATCTTAATTTCCCTGGACTCTGAAGTGTCTAGGAATTTTTGAAGCAGCCCTCTGTTTCTCAGCAGGTGGTTTTCATTATCTGCTGTAATCAGGTCTTCTTGTGCTTTTTGTTTTTATTTTTCATTTATTTCAAATCCTCCTAGATCATCCCCATTTATTTGCATATTTATTTATTTATTTAGTACTATATTACACGAGGGGTCATTTCTTCTGCTTGATAGATTTTTATCTTATATTTGAAGGGAAGTTTACACTCACAATACATTTCGTGTGGTAAATACTACAAACATATGGTGAAGGCTGGGTTGGTCTGGTTTCTGTGGACTTGAGACTTCTGCCTTACAATCTCTACGACCCAGGTTTGAACCTGTCATGTGTGAACACAGTGTGGGAGGCTTTGGACTTCTGGTCTCTTTCCAACTCTTCTGTTTCTCTTCTTACCTTCTCTGTCTCTGACTCTCACAGGCTCTCACTCACACTGTTGGCACTCATTAATATTTTACTTATACATTATTTTACTGACAGGCCCAGATATACAAAGGCAATCACCAGGACACTGCTGAGCTCTGGCTAGTTTTGTTGGCGATTTCACCTAGGTTTCTGGAGCCTCATCTTTGTAAGTCTCTCTGGCACAAGCCATACTCTGTCTCCTCATAGCCATGCCAGTATCCCTCAGAGTTTACAATAAAGATACACATACATATATGTACATATATATACATATATATATATATCAGTCATTTTTAGAATTTTTGACCTTTTTATTTGATCTTAATGCAGAATTACCACATTTATAACAGCCTCCGTATTCATATATAATTGGTCACATAGTTGGAGCAGGATTCACTACAATTATAAATTATAAGCATTCCAGGAGCATTTCCAATAGCCTTTCTATCAGTATCCTCATTGTAATTATCATAGCACAGAACTTGCCTCCATTTTCTAGTGTAAGCTTCAATACATATGCCGTTCTTTTCATTCTCGGGAATTCTTAATTTGCCTGGACCCTGAAGTATCAGGGAAGTTTTTAAGCAGCCCTCTGTTTCTCAGCAGACGTTTTCCATATTTCTGCTGTAATCAGGTCTTCCTGTGGTTTTTGTTTTTATTTTTTTCAAATCCTCCTGGATCATCCGATTCATTTGCATATTTATTTATTTATTTAGTCCCATATCACATGACTGGTCATTTCTTCTGCCTCATAGATTTTCTCTTATAATTGAAGGGAACTTTCTTTATTTTTTTATTTTTTATTAAAGAAAGCATTAATTAACAAAACCATAGGGTAGGAGGGGTACAACTCCACAGAATTCCCACTGTGCAATCTGCATATCCCACCCCCTCCCCTGATAGCTTTCCCATTCTCTATCCCTCTGGGAGCATGGACCCAGGGTCATTGAGGGTTGCAGAAGGTAGAAGGTCTGGCTTCTGTAATTGCTTCCTCGCTGAACATGGGCATTGACTGGTCGGTCCATACTCCTAGTCTGCCTCTCTCTTTCCCTAGTAGGATGGGTCTCTGGGGAAGCTGAGCTCCAGGACACATTGGTGGTGTCTTCAATCCAGAGAAGTCTGGCCGGCATCCTGATGACACCTGAAGGGAACTTTTGACACACAATACATTTCCTTTTGCACATACTACACACTACTACAACTACTACTGCACTGTTTTTGACAGTGACATCCAATGCACAATGGATTAGTATTGCATGGCTCTAAAGAATGTTCACAAATTAACCTACAATGTTTTTAACCTCACAAATATTTATTCTGTTCTTTCTTGGGGGATGAATGATTTACTGTCAACAGTTACATGTAATAGTGGGCACAGGGATAATTTTCCCAATTTCCCTGTATTTCTGTACATCATTTGTAACTTTCTTACTGAGTAGAAGGAAACAGTCATAAATTGAGAGAGTAGGGCCCAAGCAGGAAGAGAGACAGAGAAACAGCTGCAGTTCTGATTTGACACTAGCCCTGCTTTTCCCTAGCTGGGTATGTGGTGAGCAGGGGCTCAAAAAGCGGTCCTGGGCTTCAACATAGTTCCCTGGCATCTGGACCAACTGTGCCTCCAACCCAAGCTCCCTTCGTTGTCCATGTAACTATCGATCTGCTCTAGGCACTTCTCACCTTCATATGCCAGAAACTTAACACTTCTCCACTCCACCCATGAAACTTTGACCTTTTACTTTAGTGCAAAGCAGTAACCCCAATCCACGTTATTTCAGGGAAAAGTGTGTGCGTCTCTGTGGGAGGTTGTGTGTCTGTGTGTGTGTGTGTAAGTGTACATAAGTGTGTTTCAGTTATGATTACCACTGTTGTTTCTTTATTCCTGATGCAGATTCTTAGGAACTGGGTTGTGCTATGACAAAAAAGTTTCCACTTCACAAGTGGTTTTTCAAATATGAATTGCACATTGGATATTCTGGACACTGATGTCCATTCTCCCAGGTGGTCCTCAGATGGGTTGTTTCCTTTCTATTCCCATGCTCTGTGTAATTTTCTGTGTAGACTCAAAGAGGAGTGGCATGGGGGAGCTCAGCTGCATTCTGCTGTGTGTCCACAAGGTGGCAGCAAAGCCCATAGTTGAGTGTAGTGATTCTGTGGAATGAGGAGAACTCTGGGATTTGTGGCCCATGGACAGCAAGGTTGAAATAGACGTAGAAGGCCCTAGACATCTGTTCTTTACTGTGGGGTGAGGGGATCCCCCATTTGGCTTTGCAAGTGAAAGGGGTTTCTCTCTTTGTCTGGGATGACTCTACTGGGAGCTTGTGAATCCCTATGCTCAGCTGCATTCTGCTGGGTGTCCACAAGAGTGCAGCATCAGTGGGGGACTAAGGCTCCATGGGGCAAGTGCCCTGAGGCACTGGGCTACGTGATTGGAGACTGTGTTTCTGGGTGTGCCCCAAGAGCATGGCCAGCCTAGCTCAAGCAGGCAGTGTCCTAAGGTCGGGTACATACAGGAGCTGTGTGGGTCTTGTTGGCAGAAACAGGGCCTTCAGAGGATAGCAGACAGTCCCATGGGACGGGTCTAAGAGACTGTGCCCTCTGAGCCAGTGTGTACTCATAGAAATGGCTGGCCAATTAGAGATGAAGAACATCACCCTCAGGTGCATGAACCAAGAGCTGGCCAATGAGAACAGAGGAGAAGTTTCAAGTGCGGGACAAAGAGAGCAGCCTTCTGAAGGAAGCCAGCCAATTGGAGCTCAGAGCTGGCCTTGAAAATCTGGGCGTGCTTCCCTGAAGTACTAAGCAGGGTTCAGTCCAGGGCCCTGCCTTGCAGAAGCTGTCCACTGCGCATGTGTATAACTCCGTTTGTGCCTGTGCCTCTGTGGATGTGTGCGTGTGTGGCTGTGAGAGTGTGTGTTTGTTTTGTTTGTGTGTGTATATGTGTGGTAGGGAGAGAGAGAACAACAGAATCACTTTGGCACAGGTGATTTTGTGCAAAACACTTGGCACATTCTGATTTACCGCTCAATATTGACACCATTGAAGCTCTCCTTGGCCCTTGGACACTTTTTTCTTTTCAGATGTAAAGACTCTGAAGAGGGAGAGGTTTTTGCTCTGAGGCTTGCACTGGGAACTAGCAGCTGCCCTGTGTGTGTTGCCAGACTATGAAACATGTGGTTACTGTCCATGTGGAGAGTCTCCTGGATGAGATCCTTCTCAATTCTTTTTCTCTAGGTCCCGTTGGAGCTGCATATAGCTAATGATTTGGAGATTTTACTCCTTTGGACAATTCTTTTCCTGATGCACGGTTTCTCTCCAGGTTTTAGCAATCAATTGTCTGAATGTCATATCACATCCATTGTAGAAAATGACTACATCAGTGTCTTGCTCTCTCTCTCTCTCTCTCTCTCTCTCTCTCTCTCTCTCTATATATATATATATATATATATATATATACATATATGTAAGATGTAGAGGTCTGAAAATATATTTTAGCTAGAGACCTGCACAGCTCTGGTTTCGGGTAGTAATGCAGAAACACCTGGCCCTTCAGATCCACAGACATGAGAGACATCTCACAGAGCATTCGTTTACCTCTTGTCACTCTACAAATCTCTCTCAGCACAAACTAAAGCTGCCAAATCATCTACTTCCCTCTTGCTCTTTTTGTCCACAGAGTCCTATCCCAAAACTGTAAATCAAAGAAGAAATAGACATAGTGCAGTTTCCTGCACACAGGACAGGCTGAGGCTGGACCAGGGAGATGAAATGCGCCAGCCTGCATCTTGGCTGGATCATCACTAAAACTACTTCCAATTTGGAGAGGCGAGGGCAATTTTTGAGAGTGGGCTGCAGGCCTAGTGTTGCTTCTCAGAGTGGGCTAAGACCTAGATATTCTAAGTGTAACCTTTCCTCACAAACATAAAATAACAATGCCACATGGAAGAAGTATGCATGGGCATGGAGGGTTTGTCTTCAGTGCTCTGGCACTGATCAACACAGGGTCAGAATTTCTGTCCTTTTCCGTCACTGTCATTCTGTCTCTCTGACTGTCTTTGTGTGCCTTCTTCCCTGGACCCTTTGTGGAAGTCAGTGCATGCATAGTGAACTCCATCTTCCTGATGTAGAAATTATCCTTTCTTTGGAGGTATAAGGGGACGGGTTCTTCCATTATTGTTTGTTCAAAAACAGTTCCCATCTATGTTGAAACACTGCTCTTTCTGGGTTCATTCTGGGCTTGTAATCCGCTGCCCTGAGAAGTGGACTGAGAGTCTGGAGGCTGAGTAGGCAGCCAAACGTGACTGGACAGGCTCCTTCCCTTGAATTCTGAGGGGTGCTCCAGCTTACCCCGTTGAAAGTGTTTGGATGATAGTGAGGCATGTTTTGAATCAGGAACTCAGGAGAGGGAGACATGAGAGTCCTATTGCATGTGCATTCTTACTTAGCCAGAAACTGGGTAGCTGGCTTGCCCTGACCAGCTAGGTTCTCTGTACATAAGTTGAGGTGAGGCTGGCTACCTTCCCACCCATGCTCTGAGACTACTATAGGTGAGTTCTGAGCACACACAGACATACACAGACAGACAGACACACACACACACACACATTAGTGTCAGGTCTGGTAGTACAACATCTGGTGAAGGCTTGGGATGTCTGGGGTCTGTGGGCATGAGAGCTGTTGCCTTAAAATCTCTACAAGCCAGCTTTGAACGTGTCATCAATGAACACAGTGTAGGAGGTTTTTGACTTCTGGTCTCTTTCCAACTCATCTATTTCTCTTCTCGCCTTCTCTGTCTCTAACTCTCACATGCTATCACACACTCTGTCTTCACTCATTGATATTTTACTTAATAATTATTTTACTGACAGGCCTAGATATACAAAGAGAATTACCAGAGCATGGCTGATCTCTGGCTTGTTTAGCTGGTGATATCACCTAGGCTACTGGAGCCACAGCTTTGTAAATCTCTCTGACACAAGCCATATTCTGTCTCATCATTTCCATGGCAGTATCTCTCAGACTTTATAATAAACATACACATATATATATATATATATATATATATATATATATATATATATATATATATATATATATATCTGTCATTTTCAGAATTGTCGACCTATGTTGATCTTTATCAGAATTAACACATTTATAACAGCTTCCTTTTTCATTAATAATTGGCCACCTAGTTGGAGCAGGATTCAATACAATTATAAATAATAGAACCTTCCATTAGCATTTCTAATAGCATTTCTATCAGCATCCTTATTGTAACTATCATAGTACAGAACTTGCCTCCTTTCTCTGGTGTAAGCTTCAGTACATATGAGTTTCTTTTCATTCTCCTGAAATCTTAATTTCCCTGGACTCTGAAGTGTCTAGGAATTTTTGAAGCAGCCCTCTGTTTCTCAGCAGGTGGTTTTCATTATCTGCTGTAATCAGGTCTTCTTGTGCTTTTTGTTTTTATTTTTCATTTTTTTCAATCCTCCTAGATCATCCCCATTTATTGGCATACTTAGTTAGTTATTTAGTCCTATATTACATGAGGGGTCATGTCTCCTGCTTGATAGATTTTTCTCTTATAATTGAAGGGGAGTTTACACTCACAATACATTTCGTGTTGTATATACTATACACATCTGGTGAAGGCTGGGGTTGTCTGGGGTCTGTGGACGTGAGACTGCTGCTTTACAATCTCGACAACCCAGGTTTGAACCTGTTATGTATGAACACAGTGTGGGAGGTTTTTGACTTCTGGTCTCATTCCCACTCTTCTATTTCTATTCTTGCCATCTCTGTCTCTCTCACAGGCTCTCACTCACTCTGTCTGCACTCATTAATATTTTACTTATATACTTATTTTACTGACAGGCCCTGATATATAAAGCGAGTCACCAGGGCACTGCTGAGCTCTGGCTAGTTTTGTTGGCAATTTCACCTAGGTTTCTGGAGCCTCAGCTTTGTAAGTCTCTCTGGCACAAGCCATACTCTGTCTCCTCATAGCCATGCCTGTATCCCTCAGAGTCTATAATAAAGATACACTTACATATATGTACATATATATACATATATATATCAGTCATTTTTAGAATTGTTGACCTTTTTATTTGATCTTAATGCAGAATTACCATATTTATAACAGCCTCCTTATTCATAAATAATTGATCACATAGTTGGAGCAGGATTCTCTACAATTATAAATTATAAACCTTCCAATAGCATTTCCAATAGCCTTTCTATTAGTATCCTCATTGTAATTATCATAGCACAGAACTTGTCTCCATTTTCTAGTGTAAGCTTCAATAAGTATGCCTTTCTTTTCATTCTCAGGAATTTTTAATTTGCCTGGACCCTGAAGTGTCAGAGAAGTTTTGAAGCAGCCCATTGTTTCTCAGCAGACATTTTCTATATTTCAGCTGTAATCAGGTCATCCTGTGGTTTTTGTTTTTATATTTTTCATATCCTCCTAGATCATCCCCATTTATTTGCATATTTATTTATTTATTTAGTCCAATATCACATGAGGGGTCATTTCTTCTGCCTGATAGATTTTCTCTTATAATTGAAGGGAACTTTTGACACACAATACATTTCCTTTTGCAGATACTACACACTACTACAACTACTACAACACTGTTTTTGACAGTGACATCCAATGCACAATGGATTAGTATTGCATGGCTCTAAAGAATGTTCACTATTTATCCTACAATGTTTTTAACTTCACAAATATTTATTATGTTCTTTCTTTGGTGATGAATGCTTTACAGTCAACTGTTACATAAAATATTGGGCAGGGGGTAGTTTCTCCCACTTTCCCTGTATTTCTGTACATCATTTGTAACTTTCTTATTAAGGAGGTGGAAACAGTCATAAATTGAAAGAGCAGGACCCAAGCAGGAAGAGACAGAGAGACAGCTGCAGTTCTGATTTGACACTAGCCCAGCATTTCCCTATCTGGGTAAGTGGTGACCAGGGGCTCAAAACGGGGTCCTGGGCTTCAACATAGTTCCCTGGCATCTCAACCAACTGTGCCTCCAACCCAAGCTCCCTTCATTGTCCATGTAACTATCGATCTGCTCTAGGCACTTCTCACCTTCATATGCCAGAAACTTAACACTTCTCCACTCCACCCATGAAACTTTGACCTTTTACTTGAGTGCAAAACAGCAACCCCAATCCACGTTATTTCAGGGAAAAGTGTGTGCGTCTCTGTGGGAGGGTATGTGTGTGTGTATGTTTACATAAGTGTGTTTCTGTTATGATTACCACTGTTGTTTCTTTATTCCTGATGCAGGGTCTTAGGAACTGGGTTGTGCTATGACAAAGAAAGTTTCTGCACAAGTGGTTTTTCAAATATGAATGTCACATTAGATATTCTGGACACTGTTGTGCATTCTCCCAGGTGGTGCTCAGATGGGTTCTTTCCTTTGCTATTTCCATGCTGTGTGTTATTTTCTGTGTAGACTCAAAGAGGAGTGGCATGGGGGAGCTCAGCTGCATTCTGCTGTGTGTACACAAGGTGGCAGCAAAGCCCATAGTTGAGTGTAGTGATTCTGTGGAATGAAGAGAACTCTGGGATTTGTGCCCCATGGACAGCAAGGTTGAAATTGACGTAGAGTGCCCTAGACATCTCTTCTTTACTGTGGGGTGGGGGGATCCCCCATTTGGCTTTGCAAGTGGAAGGGGTTTCTCTCTTTGTCTAGGATGACTCTACTGGGAGCTTGTGAATCCCTATGCTCAGCTGCATTCTGCTGGGTGTCCACAAGAGGGCAGCACCTTGGGGGACTAAGGCTCCATGGGGCAAGTGCCCTGAGTCACTGGGATACGAGAGTGGAGACAGTGTTTCTGGGTGTGCCCCAAAAGCATGGCCAGCCTAGCGCAATCAGGCAGTGTCCTAAGGACGGGTCCATACAGGAGCTGTGTGGGTCGTGTTGGCAGAAACAGGGCCTTCAGAGGAAGACAGACAGTCCCAGGGGGCGAGTCTTAGAGACCGTGCCCACTGAGCCTGAGCGGAGGGTACCGTGTGTATTCATAGACACAGCTGGCCAATTAGAGAAGAGGAACATCACACTCAGGGGCGTGAACCAAGAGCTGGCGAATGAGAACAGAGGAGGAGTTTCGAGGGTGGGACGCAGAGAGCAGCCTTAGGAAGGAAGCCCGCCAATGGGAGCTCAGATTGGCCTTAAAAGGCTGGGCATGCTTCCAGGAAGTGCGAAGAAGGGTTCAGCCCAGGGCCCTGCCTTGCAGAAGCTTTCCAGTTTGCATGTGTATAACTCCGTTTGTGCCTGTGCCTCTGTGGAATTGTGTGTGACTGTGAGAGTGTGTGTTTGTGTGTGTTTGTGTGTGTGTGTGTGTGTGTGTGTGTGTGGGAGGGAGAAAGAGAGAACAACAGAATGACTGTGGCACAGGTGATTTTGTTCAAAACACTTGGCACATTCTGATTTACCTCTCAATATTGACACCATTGTAGGTCTCCTTGGCCCTTGGTCACTTTTTTTCTTTTCAGATGTAAAAACACTGAAGACAGAGAGATTTTTTGCCCTGAGGCTTCCCCAAGGAACTAGCAGCTGCCCTGTGTGTGTTGCCAGACTAGGAAACTTGTGGTGCCTGTCCATGTGGAGAGTCTCCTGGATGAGTTCCTTCTCGAGCCTTTTTCGCTTGTTCCCGCTGGAGCTGCATCTAGCTAATGATTTGCAGATTTTACTCCTTTGGACAATTCTCCTGATGCACAGTTTCTCTCCAGGTTTTAGCCATCAATTGTCTGAATGTCATATCTAATCCACTGTAGAAAATGACTACATCAGTGTCTTTCTCTCTCTCTCTCTCTCTCTCTCTCTCTATATATATATATATATATATATATATATATATATATATATATATACATACATACATACATATATGTATGTATATATATAACATGTAGAGGTCTGAAAATATATTTTAGCTAGAGACATGCACAGATCTGGATTAGGGTAGTAATATGGATACACCTGGCCCTTCTGAACCACAGTCATGAGAGACATCTCACGTAGCCATTCGTATACCTCTTGTCACTCTACAAATCTCTCTCAGCAGTAACTACAGCTGCCAAATCATCTACTTCCCTCTTACTCTTTTTGTCCACAGATCCTATCCCAAAATTGTAAATAAAATAATAAATAAACATACTTCAGTTCCCTGCACACAGAACAGGCTGAGCCTGGACCAGGGAGATGCAATACACCAGCCTACATATGGCTGGAGCATCAATAAAATTACTTCCAATTTGGAGAGGCAAGGGAAGTTTTGGAGAGTGGGCTGCAGGCTAAGTGTTGCCTCTCAGAGTGGGCTAAGACCTAGATGTTCTAAGTGTAACCTTTCCTCACAAACATAAAATAACAATGCCACTTGTAAGAAGTATGCATGGGCATGGAGGGTTGTCTTCAGTGCTCTGGCACTGATCAAACTAGGGCCAGAATTTCTGTCATTTTCAGTCACTGTCATACTGTCTCTCTGACTGTCTCTGTGTGCCTTCTTCCCTGGACCCTTCTTGGAAGTCAGTGCATGCATAGTGAACTCGGTCTTTCTGGTGTTGAAATTTTCCTTTCTTTGCCCTTTGGATTATTTAGTCTTTTGCACATGGCATAGTACAGAGGGGAACTGAGGAGACAGTGTTCCTGCTGCAGGTAACAGGCAGATGTCCATCTCCAGCTGCAGCTGTCCAGTCCCTCTGTTCTTGACTCCCATTCTCCAGGGCCCTGTGGCTGACACTCAGCCTTAATTCAGCCCTCCTTAATTTCCTGCACTGCATCCTTGTCCTTATTCCATGATAGCCCACGTCAAGAGAAGTGAAACTCTATCCCCCTGGCACACACATTGTGCTTTCCCTCCTTTGGGCCGAATGTAAAGTATCTGTGGTACTTATGGCCACAGCAGTGTCCAGATTTTCCATGAAAAATGGAAGCTTCCAGGGTTCTGAAAGTGGGTGTTTTGATGGCTGTGAAATGTCTTTTCCAAGTTCCTCATGGGGTTTCAAATCCTTTTGAAACCTGAAGTTCTTTTTTGTATCTAGGGAATATTCTCACCTCTGGCCAGAAGGGCAGCCCAACTAGGAGCACAGCTATCCTGGTGTCAGGAGGTCTGCCAGCCTGCTAGCTCCTGGAGGGATTCCTGAGTATGTCCTCAGGGCCCAAGTGGTAACCGGTGTTTCCAATTGCCTTTATTAGCAGCAGCCAGGCCCTCAGGTGAGGTGTGGGGCTGTGATCTCCACTGGAAACTCCTAATTCAGCCAATGGAGGCATCCATATTTCTTTTGTCTGTCCATAGCAAGGGCCCGGGGAGTTTGTGCTTCCTGCAAGCAGAGCGACTTTGTATAGGACACTCATGCATGCCTACTTCTGGGAATCTCTCTGAGTGTGATGAGTGGACACCAGTACACCATGATCAGGGATTGTGAGGCCACAGCAGCAATTGCCTTAGCCGGACTCAAATGGTAGGTGTAAGTGTCCGGGTTCATTCTCTATTGTTTGGTCAAACAAAGTATCCATCTATGTTGAAATACAGCTGTTTTTGGGTTCATTCTGGGCTTGTAATCTGCTGCCCTGAGCAGTGGACTGAGAGTCTGGAGGCTCAGTAGACAGCCAAACGTGACTGGACAGGCTCCTTCCCTTGAATTCTGAGGGGTGCCCAAGCTTACCCTGTTGACAGTGTTTGGATGATAGTGAGGCATGAGATTGAATCGGGAACTCAGGAGAGGGAGACATGAGAGTCCCTTTGCATGTACATTCTTGCTTAGCCAGAATCTGGGCTTGCTGGCTTTCCCTAATCAGCTAGGATCTCTGTACATAAGTTGCAGGTGAGGCTGGCTACCTTGCCACCCATGCTCTTAGACTACTATAGTAGAGCTCTGAGCACACACAGACACAGACAAACACACACACACATACACACACACACACATTACTGTCAGGTCTGGTAGTACAGCAAAGGGTGAAGGCTGAGGCTGTCTGGGGTCTGTGGGCATGAGAGCTGCTGCCTTATATTCTCTACAAGTCACCTTTGAACCTGTCATCAATGAACACAGTGTAGGATGTTTTTTTAATTCTCATCTCTTTCCAGCAGAAGTGGCTGGTGGGCGGGCCTTCCAGAGGCTGCCCAATGAGCGTGCTGCAGGGCTGTGTGGGCAGTGATCAATGTTGCTGCCCAATCACTGACTAGGGTCCTTGACACCCCTGGGCGTGTCCTAACACACTGGCCAATGATATTGCTGGCAGGGGTACTGGGCATGGCCTAGGCCTCTGGCATATCAGAGCATGGCTGGTGCCCTGTCTGCGGGCCTTCTGAAGTAAGCCTGATAATGGGAGCTCAGAGCTGGCCTTAAAAGACTGGGCCTGCTTCGAGGAAGTGAGAAGCAGGGTTCACCCAGGGCCCTGATTTGGAGAAGATGTCCAGTGTGCATGTGTATAACTCCGCTTGTGCCTGTGCCTATGTGGATGTGTGCCTGTGTGTAGCTGTGAGAGTGTGTGTTTGTATGTGGGAGGGAGAAAGAGACAGAAAAACAGAATAACTGTGGCACAGGTGATTTAGTGCAAAACACTTGGCACACTCTGATTTACAGCTCAATATTGACACCATTGTAGCTCTCCTTGGCCCTGGTCACTTTTCTTATTTTCAGATGTAAAGACACTGAAGAGGGAGAGGTATTTGCCCTGAGGCTTGCACTGGGAACTAGCAGCTGCCCTGTGTGTGTTGCCACACTAGGAAACTTGTGGTGCCTGTCCATGTGGAGAGTCTCCTGGATGAGTTCCTTCTCGAGCCTTTTTCGCTAAGTCCCGTTGGAGCTGCATATAGCTAATGATTTGGAGATTTTACTCCTTTGGACAATTCTTTTCCTGATGCAGAGTTTCTCTCCAGGTTTTAGCAATCAATTGTCTGAATGTCATATCGCATCCATTGTAGAAAATGACTACATCAGTGTCTTGCTCTCTCTCTCTCTCTCTCTCTCTCTCTCTCTCTCTCTCTATATATATATATATATATATATATATATATATATATATATATAACATGTAGAGGTCTGAAAATATATTTTAGCTTGAGACATGCACAGCTCTGGATTTGGGTAGTAATGCATATACACCTGGCCCTTCTGAGCCAGAGTCATGAGAGACATCTCACAGAGCCATTCGTTTACTTCGTGTCACTCTACAAATTTCTCTCAGCACAAACTACAGCTGCCAAATCATCTCCTTCACTCTTGCTCTTTTTGTCCACCGAGTCCTATCCCAAAACTGTAAATCAAAGAAGAAATAGACAAAGTTCAGTTCCCTGCACACAGAACAGGATGAGGCTGGACCAGGGAGATGAAATACGCCAGCCTGCATTTGGCTGCAGCATCACTAAAACTACTTCCTTTTTGGAGGGGCAAGGGCAGTTTTTTAGAGTGGGCTGCAGGCCATGTGTTGCTTCTCAGAGTGGGCTAAGACCTAGATGTTCTAAGTGTAACCTTTCCTCACAAACATAAAATAACAATGCCACTTGTAAGACGTATGCATGGGCATGGAGGGTTTGTCTTCAGTGCTCTGGCACTGATCAACACAGGGACAGAATTTGTCCTTTTCAGTCACTGTCACTCTGTCTCTCTGACTGTCTCTACTTGCCTTCTTCCCTGGACCCTTCATGGAAGTCAGTGCATGCATCGTGAAATCAGTCTTCCTGGTGTTGAAATTTTCCTTTCTTTGCCCTTTGGATTACTTAGTCTCCTGCATATGGCGTAGTATAGAGGAGAACTTAGGAGACAGAGTTCCTGCTGCAGGTAACAGGTATATGTCCATCTTCAGCTGCAGCTGTCCTGGCCCTCTGTGCTTGACTCCCATTCTCCATGGCCCTGTAGCTGGCACTCAGCCTAAATGCAGCCCTCCTCAATTTCCTGCACCACATCCTTGTCCTTATTCCATGAGAGCCTAGGTCAAGAGAAGTGAAACTCTACCACCCTGGCACACATTGTGCTTTCCCTCTATTGGTCCGAATGTAAAGGATCTGTGGTACTTATGGCCACACCAGTGTCCAGATTTTCCATGCAAAACGAAAGCTTCCAGGGTTCAGAAAGAAGGTGTCTTGATGGCTGTGAAATGTCTTTTCCAAGTGCTTCCTGGGCTTTCAAATGTTTTTGAAACCTGAAGTTCGTTCTTGTAACTAGGGAATATTCTCACCTCTGGCCCAAGGCCCTCCCAAGTAGGAGCACAGCTATCCCGGGGTCAGGAGGTCTGCCAGCCTGCTAGCTACTGGAGGGATTCCTGAGTATGTCCTCAGGCCCAAAGTGGTAACAGGTGTTTCCAATTGCCTTTAAGCAGCAGCCAGGCCCTCAGGTGCAACCAGCTCCCCTCGCCATCACTCCATTTACTCGAAGGTTGTCAAGAGACTTTTTTTCATGCTGTAAGGGAGGGAGTTGAGACAGTCCAATGTCCTGGGGAGCAAGAACTGCAAACAGTCCATCTACAATGTAACATTTGGGTCTCAGGCCGCCCAATCCCTAGTGCGCTGTGCAGACTTTTGACTGGCACAAACACCCCATCTGAGCATGAGATCTGGCTGGGCTAGTGGCTCTTTCTGTGTACTAGGAGACAAACAGACAGAGTTTTCAGGTTCAAAACCTGTACTTCCCACAAGATGGTCATTCGCTACGGTTAAAAAAAAAAGGCTATTTATTTATTTTTCCCCCTGCCTGGGTAACCTGCCTGCTGATTGTTTCTCAGTGAAAAACGGGAAAGATCTTTTTTGGAGGAAAAAGGACCAAAATGCAGGCAGGTGGATTCCGTGGAGGGTGGATGGGGAGTTGCTGCTGCCCTGGCACTAGAGCCCCAGCTGCTGTTCCAGGTGCTCTCTGATACCAGAGATCTCCATGTGTCTTGTCATGACACTGTCACCAGGACTGACCCTCAGGATAATGAGATTCAAAACGAGGCAGGTCATATTGCCTTCAAAAGTAAATCCAGGGAGGTTTGGCGGTATGTCAAAGGGTTAAGGTATTGTGACACTCACGAAAAGAGGGGACAGGTGGAAGAGTCTGGGGTCTGGCGCCCAGACCCCCACCTGCAGGGGAGTCGCTTTACAGGTGGTGAAGCCGGTCTTTAGGGGCTCTATCTTTCTCTCCCACTCTGTATTTCCCCTGCTCTCTCCTTTTCTCTCTGTCTGATGCAAGGTCAAAACAACAACAACAACCGCAACAATAACCACCACAGTGACCAAGCAAAAAGGGCAGCGAAAGGGGAACAAATGGAGTGCAGGAGCTTGGATTATTCGTGGAGCAGGCATTGAGCTGAGGCAATAATCCCTTGAGGCAATCAATCAATCAATGAATAAGTAGTACAGGTAACAGAGATATATATGTCCCTGTGTGTTTCCACAGAGTTAATGTAAATGCACTTTTATTTATTTCTTCATTTAATTATTACCTTGCCATGAGAATTTCTTTTCAATTCTAAAAAAAGTGTCCCATCAAGGGTACCAGGTGGTGCCACACCCAGTTAAGCACTCATGTTACAATGCAGGGGGACTGGGTTTCAAGACCCTGGTCGCCACCTGCCTGGGGAAATCTTTACAAGTGGTGCAGAAGTGCTGCAGGTGACTCTCTCTGTGTCTCAAACTCTCTATCCCTCCCTTCCCTGTCTATTTATTCCAATAAATAATCAAGAAAACAGAAAGTAAAAAAAGGAAAAGGAAAAGGAAATATTCCACTACTTCAATGGGGCTACTCAGGACAATGCTTTCCTTGTGAAGATCCTCACAGCATACCATATGCAGAAAGGCAAAGACGCCATGTATTTTTAACCCAGTTTTTATATTTATTTATTTATTTTTAGGTGCTTATTCATTTTTGTTATTGATGAATTAATGTTTTACATTTGACATAGACTCGGGCTCTGACACCAGCGGTCTCAATACCCCTAGATGGTACTCTGCCTCTACAAAACCGATCCATTGACCTGTCCATGCATCCATCCACCCATAAATCTATCCATCCATCCATGCATCCATCCATCTATCCATCCACCAGTCAACCAAGCTAAGTACAAAAGGAGATCTCTCCTTGAATGGTGAAGACAAACAACGATGCATAGGTAGGTTGCAAAGGGGCCAGTTCGGCTGAATAGGGCAGAGGAGCTGAACCAGGGAATGTGTTTGGGGGTGTGGGTGTGGGTGGGGTGAGCCGGTGACCCTGTGAGCTGGGTCACATCATGGGCAGGGAGGGGGTGGAAGGGGTTGCGAACAGCTGTCACTGGAGAACCATCACAAGTGCTGGAGCTGTTGAGCAGGGCACCCGGAAGAGAAGACAGACAAAGGAGAGAAGCAAAATGCAGAGGAGAGGAGAGGAGAGGGGAGAGGATGGTGAGGACAGGAGAGGACAGGAGTGGAGGGGACCTGAGAAACCTACCTGGACAAAGGCAGCATACAGACATCTAGGAAGGCAGGCAAGCATGCAGGCAGCTCTGGCCTGGACTCCCTGGATCCCGGGCACACCTCCACCTGTCTCCTCTTGGCTGCCAGCCCTGAGGTCCCTCGTCGGTCAGCACTGACTTCCCATTCTTCCGTCCCTCTGTGCCAGGGCCCAGGCGTCTGGGCGCTGCTGGCTGACCTACTGGCTGGGCAGTTGGGCTGCCCAGTGCCAGTGTGGCCAGCACAGAATGCCAGGGGCTAGGACATCACTGAGGGCTCCTGTGGTTGCTAGGCCACGGGGACCCCACCCATCCAGTTGACCAGCAGCCATGACCCCCACCCTGAACTTGACCTTGAGGGGTGGTGGCCAGCCACCAGAGCCAAAGCCCGAGGCCAAAGCTGGTGCAGGTTGGCCGGGCCAAGTGGATATGCGCAGATTGGTGTGTTTATAATAAAGAAACACATACATATATGTACCTATATATACATATATATAGATATCAGTCATTTCTAGAATTTTTGACCTTTTTATTTTATCTTAATGCAGAATTAACACATTTATAACAGCCTCCTTATTCACAAATAATTGGTCACATAGTTGGAGCAGGATTCACTACAATTATAAATTATAAACCTTCCAGGAGCATTTCCAATAGCCTTTCTATCAGCATCCTTATTGTAATTATCATAGTACAGAACTTGACTCCTTTCTCTAGTGTAAGCTTCAATAAGTATGTGTTTCTTTTCATTCTCCAGAATTCTTAATTTGCCTGGACCCTGAAGTGTCAGGGTATTTTTGAAGCAGCCCTCTGTTTCTCAGCAGACGTTTTCTATATTTCTGCTGTAATCAGGTCTTCCTGTGGTTTTTGTTTTTATTTTTTTCAAATCCTCCTAGATCATCCCCATTTATTTGCATATTTATTTATTTATTTAGTCCCATATCACATAAGGGGTCATTTCTTCTGCCTGGTAGATTTTCTCTTATAATTGACTGGAACTTTGACACACAATACATTTCCTTTTGCAGATACTACACACTACTATAACGATTACTGTACTGTTTTTGACAGTGACATCCAATGCACAATGGATTCCTATTGCATGGCTCTAAAGAATGTTCCCTATTTAACCTACAATGATTTTAACCTCACAAATATTTATTCTGTTAATGCTTGGGGGATGAATGGTTTATAGTCAACAGTTACATGTAATAGTCGGCACAGGGGTAATTTTTTCCACTTTCCCTGTATTTCTGTACATCATTTGTAACTTTCTTATTGAGGAGAAGGAAACAGTCATAAATTGAGAGAGCAGGGCCCAAGCAGGAAGAGAGACAGAGAGACAGCTGCAGTTCTGATTTAACACTAGCCCAGCTTTTCCCTAGCTGGGCAAGTGGTGATCAGGGGCTTAAAACGGGTTGCTGGGCTTCCACATAGTTCACTGGCATATCCACCAGCTGTGTCTCCAACCCATGCTCCCTTCGTTGTCCAAGTAACTATCTATCTTCTCTAGGCACTTCTCACCTTCATAGGCCAGAAATTTATCACCTCTTCCCTCCACCCATGAAACTTTGACCTTTTACTTGAGTGCAAAATAGCAACCCCAATCCACGTTATTTCAAGGAAAAGTGTGTGCGTCTCTGTGGGAGGGTGTGTGTGTGATTGTGTGTAAGTGTACATAAGTGTGTTTCAGTTATGATTACCGCTGTTTCTTTATTCCTGACGCAGGGTCTTAGGAACTGGGTTGTTCTATGACAAAGGAAGTTTCCACTCCACAAGTGGTTGTTCAAATATGAGTGTCACATTGGATATTCTGGACACTGTTGTGCATTCTCCCAGCTGGTCTTCAGATGGGTTCTTTCCTTTGCTATTCCCATGCTGTGTGTAATTTTCTGTGTAGACTCAAAGAGGAGTGGCATGGGGGAGCTCAGCTGCATTCTGCTGTGTGGCATCAAAGCCCATAGTTGAGTGTAGTGATTCTGTGGAATGAGGAGAACTCTGGGATTTGTGGCCCATGGACAGCAAGGTTGAAATTGACTTAGAGTGCCCTAGACATCTGTTCTTTCCTGTGGGGTGGGGGGATCCCCCATTTGGCTTTGCAAGTGGAAGGGGTTTCTCTCTTTGTCTGGGATGACTCTACTTGGAGGTTGTGAATCCCTGTGCTCAGCAGGAAGAGAGAAAGAGAGACAGCTGAACCTCTGGTTTGCCACTAGCCCAGCTTTTCCCTAATTCGGTAAGTGGTGACTAGGGGCTCAAAATGGGGTCTTGGGCTTCAACATAGTTCTCTGGCATTCTTGCTTAGCCAGAATCTGGGCTAGCTGACTTGCCCTGACCAGCTAGGTTCTCTGTACATAAGTTGCAGGTGAGGCTGGCTACCTTGACACTCATGCTCTGAGACTACTTTAGGTGAGCTCTGAGCACACATAGACACACACAGACAGACACACACACACACATTACTGTCAGGTCTGGTAGTACAGCATATGGTGAAGACTGGGGCTGTCTGGATTCTGTGGGCATGAGAACTGCTGCCTTACAATCTCTACAAGCCAGCTTTGAACCTATCATCAATGAACACAGTGTAGGAGATTTTTGAATTCTGGTCTTTTTCCAACTCATCTATTTCTCTTCTCGCCTTCTCTAACTCTCACATTCTCTGCCTGGCTGGGGGCATTTCCCTGGGACAACAGTCCAATCAGCGTCGAGCTAATGTGGCTTCTGGGCGGGCCTTCCAGAGACTGCCCAATGAGCGTGCTCCAAGGCCGTGTTGGCAGTGTTCAAGGCCACTGGCCAATCACTGACTAGGGGCCCAGACCCTCCTGGGCGTGTCCAAGCACACTGGCCAATGAGGGGGTTCTGGACGAGGCCTAGGCTTCTGGCCTATCAGTGCACGGCTTGCGCCCTGTGGGTGGGCCATTTGAGGGAAGCCCGACTATGGGAGCTCAGAGCTGGCCTTAAAAGGCTGGTCGTGCTTGAGGAAGTATGAAGCAGGGTTCAGCCCAGTGCCCTGCCTTGCAGAAGCTGTCCAGTGAGCATGTATATAACTCCATTTGTGCCTGTGCCTCTGTGGATGTGTGCATGTGTGTGACTGTGAGAGTGTGTGTTTGTGTGTGTGTGTGTGTGAGAGAGGGAGAGACAGAGAGAACAAAAGAATCACTGTGCTACAGGTGATTTTGTGCAAAACACTTGGCACATTCTGATTTACAGCTCAATATTGACACCATTGTAGCTCTCCTTGGTCCTTGGTCACTTTTCTTATTTTCAGGTGTAAAGACACTGAAGAGGGAGAGGTTTTTGCCCTGAGGCTTGCACTGGGAACTAGCAGCTGCCCTGTGTGTGTTGCCAGACGAGGAAACTTGTGGTGCCTGTCCATGTGGAGAGTCTCCTGGTTGAGTTCCTTCTAGAGCCTATTTCGCTCAGTACAGTTGGAACTGCATATAGCTAATGATTTGGAGATTTTACTACTTTGGACAATTCTTTTCCTGATGCACAGTTCCTCTCCAGGTTTTAGCAATCGATTATTTGAATGTCATATTGAATCCATTATAGAAAATGACTACATCAGTGTCTCTCTCTCTCTCTCTCTCTCTCGCTCTCTCTCTCTATATATATACATACATATATATATATATATATGTATATATATATATATATATATATATATGTAACATGTAGAGTTCTGAAAATATTTTTTAGCTGGATACCTGCACAGCTCTGTATTATTGTAGTAATGCGGATACACCTGGCCCTTCTGAGCCACAGTTATGAGAAACATTTCACAAAGCCATTCCTATATCTCTTGTCACTCTACAAATCTCTGTCAGCACAAACTACCGCTGCCAAATGATCTACTTCCCTCTCGCTCTTTTTCTCTATGGAGTCCTATCCCAAAACTGTAAATCAAAGAAGAAATAAACATAATGCTGTTCCCTGCACACAAGACAGACTGAGGCTGGACCAGGGAGATGCAATAAGCCAGCCTGCATCTTGGCTGGAGCATCACTAAGACTACTTCCAATTTGGAGAGGCGAGGGCAGTTTTGGAGAGTGGGCTGCTGGCCAAGTGGTGCTTCTCAGAGTGGTGTAATACCTAGATGTTCTAAGTTTAACCTTTCCTCACAAACATAAAATAACAATGCCACTTGTAAGAAGTATGCATGGGCATGGAGGATTTGTCTTCAGTGCTCTGGCACTGATCAACACACGTCCAGAATTTCTGTACTTTACGGTCACTGTCATTCTGTCTATCTGACTGTCTCTGCGTGCTTTCTTCACTGGGCCCTTACTGGAAGTCAGTGCATCGTTAACTTGGGCTTCCTGGTGTGAAATTTTCCTTTCTTTGCCCTTTGGATTATTTAATCTCCTGCATATGGCATAGTACAGTGGGGAATTGAGGAGGCAGTGATCCTACTGTAGGTGACAGGCATATGTCCATCTCCAGCTGCAGCTGTCCAGGCCCTCTGTACTTGATTCCCTTTCTCCAGGGCCTGTGGCTGACACTCTGCCTAAATGCAGCCCTCATCACCTTCCTGCACAGCATCCTATCCCTTATTCTATGAGAGCCCAGGTCAAGAGAAGTGAAACTCTATCCCCCTGGCACACACATTGTGCTTTCCCTCATTTGGGCCGAATGTAAAGGATCTGTGGTACTTATAGTCACACCAGTGTCCAGATTTTCCATGCAAAATGGAAGCTTCCAGGGTTCAGAAAGAGGGTGTCTTGATGGCTGTGAAATGTCTTTTACAAGAGCCTCATGGGGATTCAAATCCTTTTGAAACCTGAAGTTCTTTCTTGTATCTAGGGAATATTCTCACCTCTGGCCAGAAGGCCTTCCCAACTAGGAGCAAAGCTATCCCGGGGTCAGGAGGTCTGCCAGCCTGCTAGCTCCTGGAGGGATTCCTGAGTATGTCCTCAGGCCCCAATTGGTAACAGGTGTTTCCAATTGCCTTTTTTAGCAGCATCCAGGCCCTTAGGTGAGGGGCGGGACTGTGATCTCCACTGGAAGCTCCTAATTCAGCCAATGGAGGCATCCATCTTCCTTTTGTCTCTCCATAGCAAGGGCCCGGGGAGTTTGTGTTTACTGCAAGCAGAGAGACTTTGTATGGGACACTCATGCATGCCTACTTCTGGGAATCTCTCTGAGTGTGATGAGGGGACACCAGTACACCATGTTCAGGGATTGTGAGGCCACAGCAGCAATTGCCTTAGCCGGACCCAAAGGGTAGGAGTAAGTGGCTGGGTTCATCCACTATTGTTTGCTCAAACACAGTTCCCATCTATATTGAAACAGAGCTCTTTCTGGGTTCATTCTGGGCTTGTAATCTGCTGCCCTGAGCAGTGGACTGAGAGTCTGGAGGCTCAGTAGACAGCCAAACGTGACTGGACAGGCTCCTTCCCTTGAATTCTGAGGGGTGCCCAAGCTTACCCTGTTGACAGTGTTTGGATGATAGTGAGGCATGAGATTGAATCGGGAACTCAGGAGAGGGAGACATGAGAGTCCCTTTGCATGTACATTCTTGCTTAGCCAGAATCTGGGCTTGCTGGCTTTCCCTAACCAGCTAGGATCTCTGTCCATAAGTTGCAGGTGAGGCTGGCTACCTTGCCACCCATGCTCTTAGACTACTATAGTAGAGCTCTGAGCACACAAAGACACACACACACACACACACACACACACACACACACACACACACACACACACATTACTGTCAGGCCTGGTAGTACAGCAAAGGGTGAAGGCTGGGGCTGTCTGGGGTCTGTGGGCATGAGAGCTGCTGCCTTACAATCTGTACAAGCCAGGTTTGAACCTGTCATCAATGAACACAGTTTAGGAGGTTTTTGAATTCTGGTCTCTTTCCAACTCATGCATTTCTCTTCTCGCCTTCTCTGTCTGTAACTCTCACATGCTCTCATACACTCTGTCTTCACTCACTTATATTTTACTTATATACTTATTTTACTGACAGGCCCAGATATACAAAGAGAGGTACCAGAGCACTGCTGAGCTCTGGCTTGTTGTGTTGGCGATTTCACCCAGACTACTGGAGAATCAGTTTGTAAGTCTTTCTGACAGAAGCCATATTCTGTCTCCACATTTCCATGCCAGTATCACTCAGAGTTTATAAAAAAGAGATACATACATATATATATAAAGATATATATTTATATATCTGTCAATTTTTGAGTTGTCGACCTATGTATTTGACCTTAATTCAGAATTACCACATTTATAACAGCCTAGTTTTTCAGAAATAATTGGACATATAGTTGGAGAAGGATTCAATACAGTTATAAATAATAGAACCTTCCAGTAGCATTTCTAATCGTGTTTCTATCAGCATCCTTATTGTAATTATAGTAGCCCAGAACTTCCCTCCTTTTTATAGTGTAAGCTTCAATACGTATGTGTTTGTTTTCTTTTTCCAGAAACCTTAATTTCCTTGGACCCTAAAGTGTTAGGGAATTTTTGAAGCAGCCCTCTGTTTCTCAGCAGATGGTTTCTTTGTTTCTTCTGTAATCAGGTCTTCTTGTGGTTTTAGTTTTCATTATTTTTTTTTTCAAGTCCTCCTAAATCATCCCCATTTTTTGCATATTTATTTATTTAGTCAGGTATCTCATGAGGGTCATTTCTTCTGCTTGATAGATTTTATCTATAATTGAAGGGAACTCTTGACTGACAATGCATTTCCTGGGTCAAATACTACACACGTATTGTGAAGTCTTGGGTTGTCTGGGGTCTGTGGGCATTAGAGCTTCTGCCTTACAATCTCTACAACCCAGGTTAGAACCTGTCATGAATGAATATAGTCTATGGTGTTTTTGACTTCTGGTCTATTTCCAACTCCTCTATTTATTTTCTCGCCTTCTCTGTCTCTGACTCTCACAGGCTCTCACTCACTCTGTCTGCACTCAGTAATATTTTACTTATATCCTTATTTTATTGACAGGCCCAGATATACAAAGAGAGTTCCCAGAGCACTGCTGAGCTCTGGCTTGTTTTGTTGCTGATTTCATGTAGGCTTTTTGAGCCTCAGCTTTGTAAGTCTCTCTGACACAAGCCATATTCTGTCTCCTCATATCCATGGCAGTATCTTTCAGACTTTATAATAAAGATATACATCCATATACATATATAAATATACATATATATCTGTCATTTTTAGAATTGTCGACCTAGGGTCTTCCTGTGGTTTTTATTATTTTTTTATTTTTCCAAATCATCCTAGATCATCCCCATATATTTGCATATTTATTTATATATTTAGTCCGATGGCACATGAGGGTCATTTCTTCTGTCTGATAGATTTTCTCTTATAATTTAAGGGAACTTTGGACACACAATACATTTCCTTTTGCAGATACTACACACTACTACATCTACTACTGCACTGTTTTTGAGAGTGACATCCAGTGCACAATGGATTAGTATTGCATGGCTCTAAAGAATGTTGCCTATTTAACCTACAATGTTTTTAACCTCACAAATATTTATTCTGTTCTTTCTTGGTGGATGAAAGTTTTACAGTCAATAGTTACATGTAATAGTGGCTATGGGGGTAATATTTCCCACCTTCCCTGTATTTCTGTACATCATTTGTAACTTTTCTATTGAGGAGAAGGAAACAGTCATAAATTGAGAGAGCAGGGCCCAAGCAGTAAGAGATACAGAGAGACAGCTGCAGCTCTGATTTGCCACTAGCCCAGCTTTTCCCTAGCTGGGTAAGTGGTGAACAGGGGCTCAAAATGGTGTCCTGGGATTCCACATAGTTCTCTGGCATTCTTTCTTGGCCAGAATCTGGGCTAGCTGGCTTGCCCTGACCAGCTAGGTTCTCAGTACATAAGTAGCAGGTGAGGCTGGCTACCTTGACACCAATGCTCTGAGACTACTATAGGTGAGCTCAGAGCACACACAGACAAACACAGACAGACAGACACACACACACACACACACACACACACACACATTACTGTCAGGTCTGGTAATACAGCATATGATGAAGACTGGGGCTGTCTGGCGTCTGTGGGCATGAGAGCTGCTGCCTTACAATATCTACAAGCCAGCTTTGAACCTGTGACCAATGAACACAGTGTAGGAGGTTTTTGAATTCTGGTCTCTTTCCAACTCATCTATTTCTCTACTCGCCTTCTCTAACTCTCACATTCTCTGGCTGGCTGGGGGCGTGTTCCTGGGACAACAGGCCAATCAGAGTCGAGCTGATGTGGCTGGTGGGCGGGCCTTCCAGAGGCGGCCCAATGAGCGTGCTCCAATGCCTTGTTGGCGGTGCTCAAGGCCGCTGGCCAATCACTGACTAAGGGCCCGGACCTTCCTGGGCGTGTCCAAGCACACTGGCCAATGATATTGCTGGCAGGGGTTCTGGGAGTTGCCTAGGCGTCTGGCCTATCAGAGCATGGCTGGCACCCTGTGGGCGGGCCTTTTGAGGGAAGCCCGAATATGGGAGCTCAGAGCTGGCCTTAAAAGCCTGGGTGTGCTTACAGGAAGTGCGAAGCAGGGTTCAGCCCAGGGCCCTGTCTTGCAGAAGCTATCCAGTGTGCATGTGTATAACTCCGTGTGTGCCTGTTCCTCTGTGAATGTGTGCGTGTGTGTGACTGTGAGAATGTGTGTTTTTATGTGTTTGTGTGTGTGTGTGAATCAGGTAGAGACAGAGAGAACAACAGAATCACTGTGGCACAGGTGATTTTGTGCAAATCACTCGGCACATTTTGATTACAGCTCAATATTGACACCATTATAGCTCTCCTTGGAACTTGGTCAGTTTTCTTCTTTTCAGATGTGAAGACACTGAAGAGGGACAGGTTTTTGCGCTGAGGCTTGCACTGGGAACTAGCAGCTGCCCTGTGTGTGTTGCCAGACTAGGAAACTTGTGGTGCCTGTCCATGTGGAGAGTCTCCTGGATGACTTCCTTCTCCAGCCTATTTCTCTCAATACCGTTGGAGCTGCATATAGCTAATGATTTGGAGATTTAACTCCTTTGGACAATTCTTTTCCTGATGCACAGTTTGTCTCCAGGATTTAGCAATCAATTGTTTGAATGTCATATCGAATCCATTGTAGAAAATGACTACATCATTGTCTCGCTATCTCTCTCTCTCTCTCTCTATATATATATATATATATATAGATATAGATATAGATATATATGTAACATGTAGAGGTCTGAAAATATTTAAGCTAGAGACCTGCACAGCTCTGGATTATGGTAGTAATGTGGATACACCTGGCCCTTCTGAGCCACAGTCATGAGAGACTTCTCACAGAGCCATTCCTATACCATTATCACTGTACAAATCTCTCTCAGCACAAACTACGGCTGCCAAATGATCTACTTCCCTCTTGCTATTTTTCTCCACCGAGTCCTATCCAAAAACTATAAATCAAAGAAGAAATAAACATAGTGCAGTTCCAAGCACACAGGACAGGCTGAGGCTGTACCAGGGAGATGCAATACGTCACCCTGCATCTTGGCTGGAGCATCACTAATACTAATTCCAATTTGGAGAAGCAAGGGCAATTTTGGAGAGTGGGCTGCAGGCCGAGTGTTGCTTCTCAGAGTGGGGTAAGACCTAGATTTTCTAAGTGTAACCTTTCCTCACAAACATAAAATAACAATGCCACTTGTAAGAAGTATGCATGGGCATGGAGGATTTGTCTTCAGTGCTCTGGCACTGATCAACACAGGTCCAGAATTTCTGTCCTTTTCTGTCACTGTCATTCTGACTCTCTGACTGTCTCTATGTGCCTTCTTCACTGGGCCCTTACTGGAAGTCAGTGCATGCAACTTTAACTCGGTCTTCCTGGTGTTGAAATTTTCCTTTCTTTGCCCTTTGGATTATTTAATCTCGTGCATAAGGTGTAGTACAGTGGGGAACTGAGGAGGTGGCGATCCTACTGCAGTTAACAGTCATGTGTCCATTTCCAGCTGCAGCTGTCCAGACCCTGTGTGCATGACTCCCATTATTCAGGGCCCTAAGGCTGACACTCAGCCTAAATGCAGCCCTCCTCACCTTCCTGCACAGCATCCTAGTCCTTATTCCATGAGAGCCCAGGTCAAGAGAAGTGAAACTCTATCCCCCTGGAACACACATTGTGCTTTCTTTCCCTCTATTGGGCCAAATGTAAAGGATCTGTGGTACTGATAGCCACACCAGTTTCCAGATTTTCCATGCAAAACGAAAGCTTCCAGTGTTCAGGAAGAGGGTGTTTTGATGACTGTGAAATGTCTTTTCCAAGTGCCTCATGGTGTTTCAAATCCTTTTGAAACCTGAAGTTCTTTCTGTGGACATGAGAGCTGCTGCCTTACAATCTCTACAAGCGAGGTTTGAACCTGTCATCAATGAACACAGTGTAGGAGGTTTTTGAATTCTGAGACACTGAAGAGGGAGAGGTTTTTGCCCTGAGGCTTGCACTGGGAACTAGCAGCTGACCTGTGTGTGTTGCCAGACAAGGAAACTTGTGGTGCCTGTCCATGTGGGGAGTCTCCTGGATGAGTTCCTTCTCGAGCCTTTTTCGATTGGTCCCGTTGGAGTTGCACTGACTAGGGGCCTTGACACTCCTGGGCGTGTCCTAGCACACTGCCAAATGATATTGCTTGCAGGGGTTCTGGACGTGGCCTAGGCCTCTGGCATATCAGAGCATGGCTGTTGCCCTGTCTGCGGGCCTTCTGAAGTAAGCCCGACATTATGAGCTCAGGGCTGGCCTTATAAGGCTGGGCGTGCTTCCAGGAAGTTCGAAGCAGAGTTCACCCAAGGCCCTGCCTTGCAGAAGCTGTCCAGTGTGCATTTGTATAACTCCGTTTGTGCCTGTGCCTCTGTGGATGTGTGCGTGTGTAACTGTGAGAGTGTGTGTTTGTGTGCATTGTGTGTGTGTGTGTGACATGTAGAGGTCTGAAAATATATTTTAGCTAGAGACCTGCACAGCTCTGGATTCAGGTAGTAATGCGGATACACCTGGCCCTTCAGAGCCATAGTCATGAGAGACATCTCACAGAGCCAAGTTCTTTCACAAGTTCTTTTCTTGTATCTAGGGAATATTCTCACCTCTGGCCAGAATGCCCTCCCAACTAGGAGCACAGCTATCCTGGGGTCAGGAGGTCTGCTAGCCTGCTAGCTCCTGGAGGGATTCCTGAATATTATGTCCTCAGGTCCTAAGTGCTAACAGGTGTTTCCAATTGCCTGTATTAGCAGCAGCCAGGCCCGCAGGTGAGGGGCAGGGATGTGATCTCCACTGGAAACTCCTAATTCAGCCAATGGAGGCATCCATCTTCCTTTTGTCTCTCCATAGCAAGGGCCCGGGAAGTTTGTGCTTCCTGCAAGCAGAGCAACTTTGTATGGGGCACTCATGGATGCCTACTTCTGGGAATCTCTCTGAGTGTGATGTGTGGACACCAAGACACCATGATCAGGGATTGTGAGGCCACAGGAGCCATTGCCTTAGCAGGACCCAAAGGGGAGTTGTAAGTGGCTGGGTTCATCCACTATTGTTTGGTCAAACACAGTCCCCATCTATGTTGAGACACAGCTCTTTCTGGGTTCTTTCTGGGCTTGTAATCTGCTGTCCACTGAGAAGTGGATTGGGAGCATGGAGTCTGAGTATGCAGCCAAAGGTGACTGAACAGCGTGCTAACCCTGAATTCTGAGTGGTGCCCCAGCTTCCCCCATTGGCAGTGTTTGGATGATAGATAGTGAGGCATGAGATTGAATAGGGAACTCAGGAGATTTACACATGAGAGTCCCTTTACATATGCATGCTTGCTTAGCCAGAATCTGGGCTAGCTGGCTTTCTCTAACCAGCTGGGTTCTCTGTACATAAGTTGCACGTGAGGCTGGCTACCTTGGCAGCCATGGTCTTAGACTACTATAGGTGAGTTCTGAACACACACAGACACACACAGACAGATAGACAGACACACACACACACACACACACACACACACACACACACATTACTGTCAGGTCTGGTAGTACAGCATATGGTGAAGGCTGGGGATGTCTGGGGTCTGTGGGCATGAGAGCTGCTGCCTTACAATCTCTACAAGCGAGGTTTGAGCATGTCATCAATGAACACAGTGTAGGAGGTTTTTGAATTCTGAGACACTGAAGATGGTGAGGTTTTTGCCCTGAGGCTTGCACTGGGAACTAGCAGCTGCCCTGTTTGTGTTGCCAGACTAGGAAACTTGTGGTGCCTGTCCATGTGGAGAGTCTCCTAGATGAGTTTCTTCTCAAGCCTTTTTCGATCGGTACCGTTGGAGCTGCTTATAGCTAATGATTTGGAGATTTTACTCCTTTGGACAATTCTTTTCCTGATGCACAGTTTCTCTCCAGGATTTAGCAATCAATTGTCTGAATGTCATATCTAATCCATTGTAGAAAATGTCTACATCAGTGTCTCTCTCTCAATCTCTCTCTCTCTCTCTCTCTCTCTCTCTCTCTATATATATATATATATATATATATATATATATATATATATATATGTAACATGTAGAGGTCTGAAAATATTTTTTAGCTAGAGACTGGCACAGCTCTGGATTAGGGTAGTAAAGTGGATACACCTGGCCCTTCTGAGCCACAGTCATGAGAGACATCTCACAGAGCCATATCGTTTATCACTCTACAAATATCTCTCAGCACAAACTAACGCTGACAAATCATCTACTTCCCTCTTGCACATTTTGTCCACTGAGTCCTATCCCAAAACTGAAAATCAAAGAAGAAATAGACATAGCGCAGTTGCCTGCACACAGGACAGGCTGAGGCTGGCCCAGGGAGATGCAATAAGCCAGCCTGCATCTTGGCTGGAGCATCACTAAGACAAATACCAATTTGGAGAGGCGGGGGCAGTTTTGGAGACTGGGCTGCCGGCCAAGTGTTGCTTCTCAGAGTGCCTAAGACCTAGATGTTCTAAGTGTTACCTTTCCTCAAAAACATAAAATAGCAATGCCACTCGTAAGAAGTATGCATGCGCATGAAGGTTTTGTCTTCATTGCTCTGGCACTGATCAAAAGAGGGCCAGAATTTCAGTCCTTTTCTGTCTCTGTCATTCTATCTCTCTGACTGTCTTTATGTGCCTTCCTCACTGGGCCCTTACTGGAAGTCAGTGCATGCATTGAAGACTCGGTCTTCCTGGAGTTGGAATTTTCCTTTCTTTGTCCTTTGGATTATTTAGTCTCCTGCATATGGCGTAGTACAGAGGGGAACTGAGAAGAAAGCGATCCTGCTGCAGTTAACAGGCATATGTCCATCTCATGCTGCAGCTGTCCAGGCCCTCTGTGCTTGACTCCCATTCTCCAGGGCCCTGAGGCTGACACTCAGCCTAAATGCAGCCCTCCTCAATTGCCTACACCACACTTGACCTTATTCCATAAGAGCCCAGGTCAAGAGAAGTGAAACTCTATCCATCTGGCACACACATTGTGCTTTCCCTCTATTGGGCCGAATGTAAAGGATCTGTGGTACTGATGGCCACACCAGTGTCCATACTTTCCTCGCAAAACGGAAGCTTTTATGGTTCAGAAAGAGAGTGTTTTGATGGCTGTGCAATGTCTTTTCCAATTTCCTCATGGGGTTTCAAATCCTTTTGAAACCTGAAGTTCTTTCTTGTATCTAGGGAAAATTCTCACCTCTGGCCAGAAGGGCCGCCCAACTAGGAGCACAGCTATCCCGGGGTCAGGAGGTCTGCCAGCCTGCTAGCTCCTGGAGGGATTCCTTAGTATTATGTCCTCAGGTCAGCATATGGTGAAGGCTGGGGCTGTATGGGGTCTCTGGGCATGAGAGCTGCTGCCTTACAATCTCTACTAGCCAGGTTTGAACCAGTCATCAATGAACACAGTGTAGAAGGCTTTTGACTTCTGGTCACTTTCCAACTCATCTACTTCTCTTCTCGCCTTCTCTGTCTCTAATTCTCACATGCTCTCACACACTCTGTATTCACTTATTGATTTTTACTTATATACTTATTTTACTGACAGGCCCAGATATACAAAGAGAGTTACCAGAGCACTGCTGAGCTCTGGCATGTTTTGTTGGTGATATCACCTAGTCTACTGGAGCCACAGCTTTGTAAGTCTCTCTGACACAAGCCATATTCTGTCTCCTCATATCCATGGCAGTATCTCTCAGACTTTATAATAAATATATACATCCATATATGTATATATAAATATACATATATATATCTGTCATTTTTAGAATTGTCGTCCTATGTTGATCTTTATCAGAATTCACACATTTATAACAGCTTCCTTTTTCATTAATAATTGGCCACCTAGTTGGAGCAGGATGCAATACAATTATAAATAATAGAACCTTCCAGTAGCATTTCTAATAGCATTTCTATCAGCATCCTTATTGTAATTATCATAGTACAGAACTTGCCTCCTTTCTCTAGTGTAAGCTTCAGTACATATGAGTTTCTTTTTATTCTCCTGACATCTTAATTTCCCTGGACTCTGAAGTGTCTCGGAATTTTTGAAGCAGCCCTCTGTTTCTCAGTAGACGGTTTCCATTTTCTACTGTAATCAGGTCTTCTTGTGCTTTTTGTTTTTATTTTTCATTTTTTTCAAATCCTCCTAGATCATCCCCATTTATTTGCATATTTATTTATTTATTTAGTCCTATATGACATGAGGGGTCATTTCTTCTGCTTGATAGATTTTTCTCTTATAATTGAAGGGAAGTTTACACTCACAATACATTTCGTGTCTTAAATACTACACACATATGGTAAAGGCTGGGGTGGTCTGGGGTCTGTGGATGTGAGACTTCTGCCTTACAATCTAGATAACCCAGGTTTGAACCTGTCATGTATGAACACAGTGTAGGAGGTTTTTGACTTCTGGTCTCTTTCCCACTCTTCTATTTCTCTTCTTGCCTTTTCTGTCTCTGACTCTCACAGGCTCTCACTCTCTCTGTCTGCACTCATTAATATTTTACTTATATACTTATTTTACTGACAGGCCCTGATATACAAAGAGAGTCGCTTGTTTTTTTGGCGATTTCACCTAGGTTTCTGGAGCCTCAGCTTTGTAAGTCTCTCTGACTCAAGCCATACTTTGTCTCCGCATAGCCAGCCAGTATCCCTCAGAGTTTATAATAAATATACACATACATATATGTACATATATATACATATATATCAGTCATTTTTAGAATTGTTGACGTTTTTATTTGATCTTAATGCACAATTACCACATTTATAACAGCCTACTTATTCATAAATAATTGGTCACATAGTTGGAGCAGGATTCACTACAATTATAAATTATAAGTTTTCCAGGAGCATTTTCAGTAGCCTTTCTATCAGTATCCTCATTGTAATTATTATAGCACAGAACTTGCCTCCATTTTCTTGTGTAAGCTTCAATACGTATGGCTTTCTTTTCATTCTAGGGAATTCTTAATTTGCCTGGACCCTGAAGTTTCAGGGAAGTTTTGAAGCAGCCCTCTGTTTCTCAGCAGACATTTTCTATATTTCTGCTGTAATCAGGTCTTCCTGTGGTTTTTGTTTTTATTTTTTTCAAATCCTCCTTCAATCATCCCCATTTATTTGCATATTTATTTATTTATTTAGTCCCATATCACATGAGGGGTCATTTCTTCTGTCTGATAGATTTTCTCTTATAATTGAAGGGAACTTTTGACACACAATACATTTCCTTTTGCAGATACTACACACTACTACAACTACTACTGCACTGTTTTTGACAGTGACATCCAATGCACAATGGATTAGTATTGCATGGCTCTAAAGAATGTTCACTATTTAAACTACAATTTTTTTAACTTCACAAATATTTAATCTGTTCTTTCTTGGGGGGTGAATGCTTTACAGTCAACTGTTACATATAATAGTGGGCAGGGGGGTAATTTTTCCCACTTTCCCTGTATATCTGTACATCATTTGTAACTTTCTTATTGAGGAAGTGGAAACAATCATAAATTGAGAGAGCAGGGCCCAAGTAGGAAGAGAGACAGAGAGACAGCTGAAGTTCTGATTTGACACTAGCCCAGCTTTTCCCTAGCTGGGTAAGTGGTGACCAGGGGCTCAAAACGGGTTCCTGGGCTTCCACATAGTTCCCTGGCATCTCGACCAACTGTGCCTCAAACCCAAGCTACCTTGGTTGTCCATGTAACTATCGATCTTCTCTAGGCACTTCTCACCTTCATATGCCAGAAACTTAACACTTATCCCCTCCACCTATGAAACTTTGACCTTTTACTTGAGTGCAAAACAGCAACCCCAGTCCAAGTTATTTCAGGGAAAAGTGTGTGCATCTCTGTGGGAGGGTATGTGTGTGTATGTGTACATAAGTGGGTTTCAGTTATGATTACCACTGTTGTTTCTTTATTCCTGACGCAGGGTCTTAGGAACTGGGTTGTGCTATGACAAAGGAAGTTTCCACTGCACAAGTGGTTTTTCAAATATGAATGGCACATTGGATATTCTGGACACTGTTGTGCATTCTCCCAGGTGGTCCTCAGATGGGTTCTTTCCTTTGCTATTCCCATGCTGTGTGTAATTTTCTGCTTAGACTCAAAGAGGACAAGCATGGGGGAGCTCAGCTGCATTCTGCTGTGTGTACACAAGGTGGCAGCAAAGCCCATAGTTGAGTGTATTGATTCTGTGGAATGAGGAGAACTCTGGGATTTGTGGCCCATGGACAGCAAGGTTAAAATTGACGTAGAGTGCCCTAGACATCTGTTCTTTCCTGTGGGGTGGGGGATGCCCCATTTGGCTTTGCAAGTGGAAGGGGTTTCTCTCTTTGTCTGGGATGACTCTACTGGGAGCTTGTGAATCCCTGTGCTCAGATGCATTCTGCTGGGTGTCCACAAGAGGGAAGCACCATTGTGGGACTAAGGCTCCATGGGTCACGTGCCCTGAGGCACTGGGCTACGAGAGTGGAGACAGTGTTTCTGGGTGTGCCCCAAGAGCATGGCCAGCCTAGCGCAAGCAGGCAGTGTCCTAAGGGCGTGTCCAGACAGGAGCTGTGTGGGTCGTGTTGGCAGAAACAGGGCCTTCAGAGGAAGACAGACAGTCCCAGGGGGCGAGTCTAAGAGCCCGTGCCCACTGAGCCTGAGGGAAGGGCCCAGTGTGTATTCATAGAGAACATCACCCTCAGGGGCGTGAACCAAGTGTGTATTCATAGAGAACATAACCCTCAGGGGCGTGAACCAAGAGCTGGCCAATGAGAACAGAGGAGGAGTTGCGAGGGCAGGACTCAGAGAGCAGCCTTCTGAAGGAAGCCCACCAATGGGAGCTCAAAGCTGGCCTTAAAAGGCTGGGCGTCCTTCCAGGAAGTGCGAAGCAGGGTTCAGCCCAGGGCCCTGCCTTGCAGAAGTTGTCCAGTGCACATGTGTATAATACCGTTTGTGCCTGTGCCTCTGTGGAATTGTCTGTCACTGTGAGAGTGTGTGTTTGTGTGTGTTTGTGTGTGTGTCGTGTGTGTGTGTGTGAGGGATATAGAGGGAACAACAGAATCACTGTGGCAAAGGTGATTTTGTGCAAAACACTTGGCACATTCTGATTTACATCTCAATATTGACACCATTGTAGCTCTCCTTGGCCCTTGGTCACTTTTTTTTCTTTTCAGATGTAAAGATACTGAAGAGAGAGAGGTTTTTGCCCTGAGGCTTCCAAAATGAACTAGCAGCTGCCCTGTGTGTGTTGCCAGACTAGGAAATTTGTGGTGCGTGTCCATGTGGAGAGTCTCCTAGATGAGTTCCTTCTCAAGCCTTTTTTGCTTGGTCCCGCTGGAGCTGCATCTAGCTAATGATTTGCAGATTTTACTCCTTTGGACAATTCTTTTCCTGATGCACAGTTTCTCTCCAGGTGTTAGCCATCAATTGTCTGAATGTCATATCTAATCCATTGTAGAAAATTACTACATCAGTGTCTTTCTCTCTCTCTCTCTCTCTCTCTCTCTATATATATATATATATATAGTCTCTTGCATATGGCGTAGTACAGAGGGGAAATGAGGAGACAGTGTTCCTGCTGCAGTTAACAGGCATATGTCCATCTCCAGCTGTAGCTGTCCAGGCCCTCTGAGCTTGACTCCTATTCTCCAGGGCCCTGTGGCTGACACTCAGTCTTAATGCAGCCCTCCTCAATTTCCTGCACTGCATCCTTGTCCTTATTCCATGAGAGCTCAGGTCAAGAGAAGTGAAACTCTATCCCCCTGGCACACACATTGTGCTTTCCCTCTATTGGGCCAAATGTAAAGGATCTGTGGTACCGATGGCCACACCAGTGCCCAAGTGGTAACAGGTATTTCCAATTGGCTTCATTAGCAGCAGCCAGGCCCTCAGGTGAGGTGCAGTGCTGTGATCTCCACTGGAAGCTCCGAATTCAGCCAATGGAGTCATCCATCTTTCTTTTGTCTCTCCATAGCAAGGGCCCAGGGAGTTTGTGCTTCCTGCAAGTAGAGCGACTTTGTATGGGACACTCATGCATGCGTACTTCTGGGAATCTCTTTGAGTGTGATGAGTGGACACCAGTACACCATGATCAGGGATTGTGAGGCCACAGCAGCAATTGCCTTAGCTGGACGCAAATGGTATGTTTAAGTGGCCGGGTTCATCCACTATTGTTTGGTCAAACAAATTTCCCATCTATGTTGAAACACAGCGCTTTCTGGGTTCATTCCACGCTAGTAATCTGCTGCCCTGAGCAGTGGACTGAGAGCCTGGAGGCTGAGTAGGAGCCAAATATGACTGGACAGGCTTATGCCCCTGAATTCTAAAGGTGCCCCAGCTACCCCATTGGCAGTGTTTGGATAATAGTGAGGCATGGGATTGAATGGGGAAATCAGGAGAGCTAGACATGAGAGTCCCTTTGCATATGCATTCTTCCTTAGCCAGAATCTGGGCTAGCTGAATTGCCCTGACCAGCTAGGTTCTCTGCACATAAGTTGCAGGTGAGGCTGGCTACCTTGACACCCATGCTGTGAGACTACTACAGTTGAGCTCAGAGCACACACAGATACACACTGACAGACAGACAAACAGACACACACACACACACACACACACACACATTAATGTCAGGTCTGGTAGTACAGCATATGGTGAAGGCTGGGGCTGTCTGGGTTCTGTGGGCATGAGAGCTGCTGCCTTATAATCTCTACAAGCCAGGTTAGAACCTGTCATCGATGAACACAGTGTAGGAGGTTTTTGAATTCTGGTCTCTTTCCAACTCATGCATTTCTCTTCTCGCCTTCTCTGTCTCTAACTCTCACATGCTCTCATACACTCTGTCTTCACTCATTTATATTTTACTTATATACTTATTTTACTGACAGGCCCAGATATACAAAGAGAGTTACCAGAGCACTGCTGAGCTCTGGTTTGTTGTGTTGGCGATTTCTCCTAGGCTACTGGAGCCTCAGTTTGTAAGTCTTTCTGACACAAGCCATATTCTGTCTCCTCATTTCCATGCCAGTATCACTCAGAGTTTATAATAAAGATATACATACATATATATACATATATATTTATATATATGTCATTTTTAGAATTGTTGACCTATGTATTTGACCTTAATTCAGAATTACACATTTATAACAGCCTAGTTTTTCAGAAATAATTGGCGATATAGTTGGAGCAGGATTCAATAAAATTATAAATAATAGAAGCTTCCAGTAGCATTTCTAATCATGTTTTTTTAACTTTTTTAAAAATATTTATTTTATTTATTTATTCCTTTTGTTGCCCTTGTTGTTTTTTTATTGTTGTAAGTTGTCCTTGTTGGATAGGACAGAGAGAAATGGAGAGAGGAGGGGAAGACAGAGAGGAGGAGAGAAAGATAGACACCTGCAGACCTGCTTCACCACCTGTGAAGCGACTCCCCTGCAGGTGGGGAGCCAGGACTCGAGCCGGGATCCTTATGCCAGTCCTTGTGCTTTGCGCCACCTGCGCTTAATCCGCTGTGCTACAGCCTGACTCCCTCTAATCGTGTTTCTATCAGCATCCTTATTGTAATTATCATAGCCCAGAACTTCCCTCCTTTTTCTAGTGTAGGCTACAATACGTATGTGTTTGTTTTCTTTTTCCAGAAATCTTAATTTCCTTGGACCCTGAAGGGTTAGGGAATTTTTGAAGCAGCCCTCTGTTTCTCAGCATATGGTTTCTATGTTTCTGCTGTAATCAGGTCTTGTGGTTTTTGTTTTCATTTTTTTTTAAATTTTTTCAAGTCCTCCTAAATCATCCCCATTTATTTTCATATTTATTTATTTAGTCAGGTATCACATGAGGGTCATTTCTTCTGCTTGATAGATTTTCTCTTATAATTGAAGGGAACTCTTGACGCACAATGAATTTCCTGGGGCAAATACTACACACATATGGTGAAGGCTTGGGTTGTCTGGGGTCTGTGGGCATTAGAGCTGCTGCCTTACAATCTCTACAACCCACGTTTGAAGCTATCATGAAAGAAGACAGTCTAGGGGGTTTTTGACTTCTGGTCTATTTCCAACTCCTCTATTTCTTTTCTCTCCTTCTGTCTCTGAATCTCACAGGCTCTCACTCACTCTGTCCGCACTCAGTAATATTTTACTTATATTCTTATTTTATTGACAGGCCCAGATATACAAAGAGAGTTGCCAGAGCACTGCTGAGCTCTGGCTTGTTTTGTTGGTGATTTTACCTAGGCTACTGGAGCCTCAGCTTTGTAAGTCTCTCTGACACAAGCCATATTCTGTCTCCTCATATCCATGGCAGTATCTCTCAGACTTTATAATAAAGATATACATCCATACATATATAAATATACATATATATCTGCCATTTTTAGAATTGTCTACCTATGGTCTTCCTGTGGTTTTTATTATTTTTTTATTTTTTCAAATCCTCCTAGATCATCACCATATATTTGAATATTTATTTATATATTGTTGCTGAGGAGTTATTCTGATGCAGTCTCTGCCCCCAGGTTTTTCTATACCCAGCAAAATCCTAGATTGCCCCCTTTCAACCAATCCTGGCCCTACATGTCACCCCTGGTTGTCGCCCAATAAAAAGCCCCCTCACCCCCCTCTCTCTGGGCTCTCATCTCTCCCTCTCTGAGGTCTGGCTCCCTGTTCTCCCCCCCGTCGTCAGATAGTGGGGACGGCCATTGCCTGCTGGCTCCACGTGGTCTGAATCAACCCCCCATCCTATAATAAAGATATGTGTACCACTTTGCTCTGGACGTCTGCTCTCTTCTCTGAGGTACAGCACGACACCAGACCACCACAACAACATCTGGCACCCATCGTGTTCCGTAGCCACACCATGCCCGGCTTGAGGTCTCCGAAACCGCCCAGACACAGGTAAGTGGCATCCGCCCACTTCTGTGGCCCTGTGTTTCCCTCCACCATGGGAAATTTCTCATTTTCTGAGGAGGTGTCCCAGTCATTATCTCTTGACTTGGGACAGATTCGCGCTGTCATTAAGGGTTTAATTTTCACTACCCCTTGGATTTTTTTAACTGTGGTCGCCAATTTCAAGATATATAAAATGTGGTATGCCATAAGAATAAGTGACCTTGAGGCTGAGGTAGGAGAGTTATATCACATGTGCTTAAGACTTAGACATCCTAAGCGATCAGTGGCTAAACCCAAGAATTCCATTCCCACAGACACGCACACGTGTTAGGATGCTCCTCCTCTGACCCCGCCCCCTTCCATCCCGGTTTCAGCTCTTCCTGAATTTTCTGCGTCCCTGAACCCGCCCCCGGCCCCTGACTCCCGGGTTTCAGTTCCGCCTGATGTTTCTGCCTCCCTGAACCCCCCCGGCCCCTGCCTCCCCGGTTTCAGCTCCGCCTGCAACTACCGTTTTCCTGACCCTGCCCCCAGCCCCTGCTGCCGCGGTTTCAGCTCCACCTGAGGTTTCTGCGACCCTGAACCCCCCTGTCCCTGCCGCCCGGGTTTCAGCTCTGCCTGCAGCTTCCGTGTTCCTGACCCTGCCCCTATCCCCTGCCGCCCTGGTTTCAGCTCTGCCTGAGGCTTCCTCGTCCCTGAACCCGCCCCCTGCTGATACGTCACCATTAAGGGACCTAATGGCTGAGATACAAGAGCTAAAGGATATTTTTTCAGCATTTAAGGATTTTAAACAATGTGCAGTCCACCCCAGGAGCTCCGTCCCGGGAAATATGCGTTTAGTCTCCCCTGCAGCCACTACAGCAGTTTGTTCGGCACTTTCCACTTCTGTAGCTCCCTCTCCCATGCCATCGGACCAAATCCACACATTCCAGGTAAACTTGGCCCCTTCTAAACAAAACCCTCACCATGGCAGCCATATTCCTCTAAAATCTTTGGAACAATCAGACAAGCAGTCAGGGAGGACGGAATGCAGTCTCCATGGACCAAGTACGTCTTGAGGAGTTTTTACCAGCATTTAAATACACCACAAGACTGGAAATATATGGCTCGTGCTGCACTCCCAGACCCACTCTATCTTCAGTGGCAGGCACGCTTCCGCGATGATTGCTCTAGGCAATCGCAGGAAAATAGTAACAAACAGGTAGAATGGAATTCCGATGCTTTGTTTGGAGCAGGAGCTTATGAATCTGGAGCTCAGCAGGCAGAAGCCAGGTTTCCAACCGGTTATTTTGAACAGGTACGCATCTGTGCAACACAAGCATGGGAAAGGGTTTCCACACCAGATGTAGATCCGTCAGCTCCCATTAACTCTTTTCACCAAGGCTCTGATTAATCATCAGTGAGCTTCATCTCAAAGGTGAAGAGAAGCTTAGAGAGAAAGGTTTATAATCCTGACGTCCGCACACTACTCCTGCACTCTATTGTCTGGGTAGGCATGACACCACAGTTCCGTCAGGTATGCCTTAATCTTAAAGACCTACACCCAGATAATTGGATTCTAGCGACACAGGAACTTACATCAGGAAATTATGGGTCACCTGCTATGACGCAGGTCTATTCAGTTGCCCCACGTAAGCAAAACGGGGCCTGCTTTCAGGACGGTGGCCAAGGACATTGGAGTAACCAATGTCCTGATAAGTTGCGACCATGCAGCCAGTCAGGGAAACCACGCCTCCAGCCAGAGCAACCCCGCTTTCAGTCAGGGAGCCAGAAACCACGTACTGTTTGTCCAAAATGTCATAAGGGGTTTCATTGGAAGAGAGATTGTTGGTCCCAATTTCATAAAGATGGTTCGCCCCTGAATGGTACAAATTCGGGGCCTGAGATTTTGTGGACCACTCCTGTTTTAGAACAAGGTCACCCTTCTATGACAGTAAAGATTGGCAATATTCCTTTTAAATTTTTGATTGACATGGGGTCAGCAATGACGATTTTAAGGCAAGAAGAGGTTCCCCAAGATTGGGAACTCATCCCTAGGCCCAGTTTATATGGAATAGGAGGGATGACGAGAGCATTTTGCACACGAGACTCCCTTATGTGGAAAGACCCAGAAGGATCTACCTGACACTTCCACCATTTGGTAGCTAATATTAGCACCAACTTACTGGGCAGGGATCATCTGAAATGTCTTAATATTAGGATATCCACAGATGCCTCTGCAGAGTGTAAAACTCACCACGATACCAGGTCTATTCAGCATGCCCAATACTAAATGCCACTGTTCATAGCCAAACAACCCGCTTAAGCTGGCTTTCTAATGAGCCTGTCTGGGTGGAACAGTGGCCTTTACCTAGGGATAAGCTAAAAATTTTAAAAGAGCTCGTCTGAGAGCAGTTGTCCTTGGGACACATTCATCATTCTCGAAGCCCATGGAATACTCCTGTCTTTGTGATTAAAAAGCACTCGGAAAAATGGCGTCTCCATCAAGATCTCCATGCAGTAAATAAAACCATGCAGGTCTGGGGCTCCCCCCAAAGGGGTTTGCCTCTTGCTTCTGCAATTCCCACGGGAATTCCAGTCATAGCTATTGATATACAAGATTGTTTTTTCTCTATCCCCTTGCATCCGTGAGATTGTAAATGTTTTGCTTTCTCTGTTCCGTCTATTAATAACGCCAGCCCTGCTGATAGATTTGAATGGGTGGTGCTGCCCCAGGGTATGGCCAATAGTCCTACAATTTGTCAGGAGGCTGTTAAATCTGCCCTTGTCCCATATATTCATAAGGGCCTTAATATTTTTCATTATACAGGTGATATTTTAATATGGGGAAAATCAGATACAGATCTCTATGCCTTACGTGATTTTCTCACTCTTGCTTTAAAGAAAAGCAGCCTTAATGTAGCCCCTGAGAAGATACAGCTAATCCCTCCAATATACTTCCTAGGTTCAGAGATTTCTCTAACTCAAATTCGTCCCTTAAAACCTAATGTTACCTTCCCTTCTAACCTTACTCTTGCTTCTTTACAAAGTTTTCTAGGAAATTTAAATTGGCTTAGGAAGTATCTCTATCTCCCCACAAGCTGCCTCCAACCACTGTTTGACCTGTTGAAAGGAAACAAGCAGCCCTCTTCAAAACATAAGTTAACTCCTGAGGCCTCCTTGGCACTGGAAAGGGTTAATCAGGCCCTCTAGGACATGCACCTTGTTCGATTCTCCCCCTCCTCTCCGGTAAACCTTCTAATCTTCAACTCCACCCCCACAATAGTAGGGGCACTGTGGCAAGACCATGGGGTTCTCGAATGGCTTCACATGCCAGTAGGAGGAGCTCCAAGACTCCTCACTGAGATAGACGCATTAGCATTCATGGTTCGCCAAGGGAGAAATAGGTCTGTGCAGGTCTTAGGGAAAGAACCGGATTTAATCATTCTGCCCTTTTCTTTCACAGATACAGAGTGGCTTATACGCCATCATTCCCGCTTTGCCATAAGCTTCTTGGGGTTTCCAGGATAAATAGATAACCATTTTCCTTCTAATAAATTGATAGCTTCTTTACCTCTTCTGCCTCTACTAGCACCTAAACTTTTCTCTCAGGATCCCATTCCCTCTGCTCCTACAATCATTACTGATGGCGGAAAAAGGGGAGCTGCTGCCCTTATATATTACCCAGACAAACAATCTCCTAAACCTCTCTTTACTGAGCTTCCTGATAATTCCCCTCAGTACAAAGAACTTTATGCTATTTTTCTTGCACTAAAAGCTGTACCAGAATCCTTCAACCTTTTTTCTGACAGTGTGTATACTGTTAACTTACTTCCATGGCTTGCTCCTTCTTATGTGAAAATTGATGACAACCCACTTTCCCCTCTCTTGATTCAAATCACCTGTGTGCTCTGTTCTCAACCACCGTATATTCAACACCTTCGTTCCCTCTTCCTGGTTCCCTGTCCAAAGGGAATGCTGCAGTTGACCGCCTTGCCTTCATGGGAACTTTCCCAGTCTCTGTCTCTGATCCTGCTAATTTTCATTCTCTAACCCATGTTAATCTTAAAGGCCTTCGAGCTCGATTCGCTGATGTTCCTGTACCACAGTTAAAACATATCCTCGCTACATGCTCTTCTTGTGCAAGTCTCATAAAGACACCTGCTATCCAGACCCTTGGGGTTAACCCCCGAGGTTTAAAAGCTAATGCTATTTGGCAAATTGATGTCACCCACATATCAAACTTTGGCAAACAAAAATATGTGTTTGTCTCAATTGATACCTTTTCTAAATTTATGTGGGCTACAGCTCAGACAGGATAAAGTGCTAAAAAGCTTGTAAGCCATATGCTCTCTTGTTTTGCTGTTATGGGGGTCACATTATTTTTGAAAACAGACAATATACCTATGTTTACAAGCAAACAATTTAAAGATTTTTGTTCCCTCTGGAATATTACTCATACCACGGGCATTCCCTACAATCCACAGGGACAAGGCATTGTCGAGAGGGCCCATCAAACTCTGAAGGCTCAACTAAAGAAAGACAAAGGAGGAACATATCCCCCCAATATCCAGCTAGAAAAAGCCTTAACTATGTTAAATCTCTTTAGTATTTACAATAACTTGGCCTTACCCCCTATTATTCTTCACTGGCAAATACCATCTACCCTCCCATCTATTAAGGTCAAATGGAGAGACACACTCGATAAAATTTGGAAAGGGCCTGACCCATTATTGACCATGGGAAGGGGTTTTGCATGCATTTTCCCTCAAAATTTCTCTTAACCTGTCTGGGTTCCTGCCCGCTATGTCTGACAATACCCGCAGGATGGCGCTGTTATTCCTGAAGAACAAGAAATACTACAAGAGGACCAGATGCAGGATACATCCCAGGACCCATAATATGACATGGCAGAACCTACAATATCTGGCTCACAGAGACCTCTCTCCTACCCTTTCCCTGTATGTCTTATGTTATTACTGGCCAGCTGTTTTTGTGAGTGAGTGAATTGAATGATAAAAAAACACTTTTTTTGCATGACCCATCTGCTTGTAGTACTCTAAAAGGTAATTGGCTTTATATAAAAATGCTTGACACAGACAAAGTTTCTGGAGACGTCCAGAAACATTCCAAATTTTTTTCTTTCTCCCTCTTTTGAATTTTATATATAGTTTTGGTATATATGTAAATGTTTAGTCTTAAACTGTGTGACTAATGACAGATTTAATTTTTTTTAAATAATGTGTTTTTATAACAAAAGTTCTTTTTCCTCCAGTTTGTTATAACTAAATGTTTATGGGTATGTCTCAAGTTTGGTAACACTAAATTAACGGTCAAAAGTGTAACCCTACAGCTACACTTTTACCAGACAAGGTAAAAATTAATTTGTTAAGGTAACTTACTATTTAGGTAAAAGTCTAAAAGTTCAATGTGACTATTCATTCCCAAAACTAAACTATATAAATTTTATATACATGACACCTTTGAAGAGCCCCCAATGGTGCCCTGTAAACTATCGTGTGGAAATTAATCCACAACAGATCTGTCATCAATCTGGCACTGTAAACATTAAAATCATTGTCACGAATATGCGTTAACTCTGTAAGCAATTTGTGTCTGTTTAAAATACATATTTTAGCTAAAATTGGTCTCAAGATCCTGCGGTAGAGGCTGCTACAGGAGGTCACATTATATGACCTTTAAATAAAATCATAAAGAGATTCTAAACCAATTATAATCATCGAGGTATCAACTATAACAAACCTATAACTTGTTACAAGTTCAAATTAACCACGAGAAGCAGATTGTGTTTCTTTCACAGGAATCCCGGAAAAACCATCTGAACCCCTGCACACCCTGATGTCACCCACTAGATGGCAGGACTACCATGGCACCCCCCCAAAACCCTAGATGTCACTCAACGTGATCTGAAAAACCTGATACACAGACTCCAAGGACAGAACTTTCTTCATGCCTGGTTACTGTTCCTGCTTCTGACCTGCTTGTCACGTGTTGTCAGTTCCAGCTGGATATCTACAGAAAAGCAACATTCCAGTGTCTGACCTCCATCATGCAGCGTTGCATCCTCTGCCAATTCTTCCCCTAACCATCTACTTCAGACTGAGACTTGTATCGGACTTTCTGACATACCCTATATACATTTTACACGATTTTGAAGCAGCTTATTTCCCTTAACGCTGCTGGTTTTTCATAGACTGATCCTGAGTAATTCATAGACTTTACTGACTATTGCCTTGAGGACTATACAATGCCAAATAGCCCCTCTGTTTGGTGGGTCATGCCTCCCGCCTCCCCCTCATTATGTACCCTTGCCCCTTTCCCCACCCAAGCAGGGAATGTTCCTTTACACACCAATCCTTCCCTTCACACCCCACTGCCTTTTACTTTTCCCCTACTTGTCCCTTCCTATATTGTTATATCATTTAGGCTTATGCCCAAAAGGTTTCTGCCCCATGATAGTCTTTTACAGACTTTGTACATCTTATGCAATAACTAGATAGAAATATAGAAAATATGTAGAGATATTGTGAAGAGATGGTTGAGCAGGCTGCGCTTAAACCTATGAGACGAGTCTCTTCAGGTAAGTCTCTCTTTCTAAAGAGGGGTTGAGCACAGGAGGACGCATAAATCTCACAAGGTTTGCAGCCATGTAAGCCTTCCATCCTCCACAGAAAGTCCTACATCTTCCCACCTGAGCATGGCATTCCTGTAAAACATTTAAGCCTGCTCCATTCCATTTTTTTTTACTGTGACCATTTAGATATAAAGGGATAGGAGGAGATGTTGCTGAGGAGTTATTCTGATGCAGTCTCCGCCCCCAGGTTTTTCTACGCCCCATAAAATCCTAGAGTGCCCCCTTTCAACCAATCCTGGCCCTACACGTCACCCCTGGTTGTCGCCCAATAAAAAGCCCCCTCATCCCCCCCTCTCTCAGGGCTCTCAGCTCTCCCTTTCTGAGGTCTGGCTCCTGCTCTCCCCCCGTGGTCAGATAGTGGGGACAGCCATTGTCGACTGGCTCCACGTGGTCTGAACCAAACCCCCCATCCTATAATAAAGATTTGTGTACCCATTTGCTCTGGAAGTCCGCTCTCTTCTCTGTGGTGCAGCCCAAAAACAGACCACCACAACAACAATATATTTAGTCTGATATCACATAAGGGGTCATTTATTCTGCCTGATAGATTTTCTCTTATAATTGAAGGGAACTTTAGACACACAATACATTTCCTTTTGCAGATACTACACACTACTACAACTACTACTGCACTGTTTTTGACAGTGACATCCAATGCACAATGGATTAGTATTACATGGATCAAAGAATGTTCCCTATTTAACCTACAATGTTTTTATCCTCACAAATATTTATTCTGTTCTTTCATGGGGGAGGAATGGTATACAGTCAACAGTTACATGTAATATTGGTATGGGGGTAATTTTTCCCACTTTCCCTGTATTTCTGTACGTCATTTGTAACTTTCTTATTGAGGAGAAGGAAAACAGTCATATATTGAGAGAGCAGGGCCCAAGAAGGAAAAGAGACAGAGAGACAGCTGCGGCTCTGATTTGCCACTAGCCCAGCTTTTCCCTAATTGGGTAAGTGGTGACCAGGGGCTCAAAATGGGTTCTTGGGCTTCCACATAGTTCTCTGGCATTCTTGCTTAGCCAGACAATGGGCTAGCTGGCTTGCCCTGACCATCTAGGTTCTCTGTAAATAAGTTGCAGGTGAGGCTGGCTACCTTGACACCCATGCTCTGAGACTACTACAGGTGAGCTCTGAGCATACACAGACACACACACACACAGACAGACAGACACACACACACATTGCTGTCAGGTCTGGTAGTACAGCATATAGTGAAGACTGGGGCTGTCTGGGGTCTGTGGGCATGAGAGCTACAGCCATTCCTATACATCTTATCAGTCTACAAATCTCTCTCAGCACAAACTACCGCTGCCAAATGACCTACATCCCTCTTGCTCTTTTTCTCCACCGAGTCCTATCCCAAAACTGTAAGTCAAAGAAGAAATAAACATAGTGCAGTTCCCTGCACACAGGACAGTCTGAGGCTGGACCAGGGAGATGCAATACGCCAACCTGCTTCTTGGCCGGAGCCTCACTAAGACTAAGACTACTTCCAATTTGTAGAGGTTAGGGCAGTTTTGGAGAGTGGGCTGCAGGCCAAGTGTTGCTTCTCAGAGTGGGCTAAGACTTAGATGTTCTAAGTGTAACCTTTCCTCACAAACATAAACTAACAATGCCACTTGTAAGAAGTATGCATGGGCATGGAGGGTTTGTCTTCAGTGCTCTGGCACTGATCAACACAGGTCCAGAATTTCTGTCCTTTTCTGTCACTGTCATTATGTCTCTCTGACTGTCTCTACATGCTTCTTCACTGGGCCCTTACTGGAAGTCAGTGCATGCATCGTTAACTCGTTCTTCCTGGTGTTGAAATTTTCCTTTCTTTGCCCTTTGCATTATTTAATCTCGTGCATATGGCGTAGTACAGTGGGGAACTGTGGAGGCAGCGATCCTACTGCAGGTAACAGGCATGAGTCCATCACCAGCTGCAGCTGTCCAGGCACTCTGTGCTTGACTCCCATTCTCCAGAGACCTGAGGCTGACACTCAGCCTAAATGCAGCCCTCCTCACCTTCCTGCACAACATCCTAGTCCTCCCAACTAGGAGCAGAGCTATTCCAGTGTCAGGAGGTCTGCCAGCCTGCTAGCTCCTGGAGGGATTCCTGAGTATGTCCTCAGGGCACAAGTGGTAACAGGTGTTTCCAATTGCCTTTATTAGCACCAGCCAGGCCCTCAGGTGATGGCAGGGCTGTGATCTCCACTGGAAACTCCTAATTCAGCCAATGGAGGCATTCATCTTCCTTTTGTATCTCCATAGTAAGGGCCCGGGGAGTTTGTGCTTCCTGCAAGCAGAGCGACTTTGTATGGGACACTCATGCATGCCTACTTGTGAGAATCTCTCTGAGTGTCATGAGTGGACACCAGTACACCATGATCAGGGATTGTGAGGCCACAGCAGCAATTGCCTTAGCCGGACCCAAAGGGTAGGTGTAAGGGGCCGGGTTCATCCACTATTGTTTGGTCAAACACAGTTCCCATCTATATTGAAACACAGCTCTCTCTGGGTTCTTTCTTTGCTTGGAATATGCTGCCGTGAGCAGTGGACTGAGAGCCTGGAGGCTGAGTAGGCAGCCAAACACGACTGGCCAGGATCATGCCCCTGAATTCTAAGGGATGTGCCAGCTTCCCTCATTGGCAGTGTTTGGATGATAGTGAGGCATGGGATTGAATGGGGAACTCAGGAGAGCAAGACATGAGAGTACCTTTGCATATGCATTCTAGCTTAGCCAGAATCTGGGATAGCTGACTTGCCCTGACCAGCTAGGTTCTCTGTACATAAGGTGCAGGTGAGGCTGACTACCTTGACCCCATATCTGAGAGTACTATATGTGAGCTCAGAGCACACACAGACAAACACAGACACAGACACACACACACACACACACATTACTGTCAGGTCTGGTAGTACAGTTTATTGTGAAGGCTGGGGCTGTCTGGGGTCTGTGGGCATGAGAGCTGCTGCCTTACAATATCTAAAAGCCAGCTTTGAACCTGTCATCAATGAACACAGTGTAGGAGGTTTTTTAATTCTGGTCTCTTTAGAACTCATGTATTTCTCTTCTTGCCTTCTCTGTCTCTAACTCTCACATGCTCTCATATACTCTGTCTTCACTCATTTATATTTTACTTATATACTTATTTTACTGACAGGCCCAGATATACATAGAGAGTTACCAGAGCACTGCTGAGCTCTGGCTTGTTGTGTTGGCAATTTCACCTAGGCTACTGGAGCATCAGTTTGTAAGTCTTTCTGACACAAGCCATATTCTCTCAGCTCATTTCAATGGCAGTATCACTCAGAGTTTATAATAAAGAGATACATACATATATATAAACATATATATTTATATATGTTATTTTTTTGAATTTTCTACATATATATTTGACCTTAAATCAGAATTACCGAATTTATAAAAGCCTAGTTTTACAGAAATAATTGGCCATGTAGCTGGAGCAGTATTCAATACAATTATAAATAATAGAACCTTCCAGTAGCATTTCTAATCGTGTTTCTATCAGCATCCTTATTGTAATTATCATATCCCAGAACTTCCCTCCTTTTTCTAGTGTAAGCTTCAATACGTATGTGTTTGTTTTCTTTTTCCGGATATCTTAATTTCCTTGGACCCTGAAGTGTTAGGGAATTTTTGAAGCAGCCCTCTGTTTCTCAGCAGATGGTTTCTATGTTTCTGCTGTAATCACGTCTTCTTGTGGTTTTTATTTTCATTATTTTTATTTTTTCAAGTCCTCCTAAATCATCCCCATTTATTTGCATATTTATTTATTCAGTCAGGTATCACATGAGTGTCCTTTCTTCTGTTTGATATATTTTCTCTTATAATTGAAGGGAACTCTTGACGCCCAATGCATTTCCTGGGGCAAATACTACACACATATAGTGAAGGCCTGGGTTGTCTGGGGTCTGTGGGCATTAGACCTGCTGCCTTACAATCTCTACAACACAGGTTTGAACCTGTCATGAATGAACACAGTCTAGGGGGGTTTTGACTTCTGGTCTATTTCCAACTCCTCTATTTATTTTCTCTCCTTCTCAGTCTCTGACTCTCACAGGCTCTCACTCACTCTGTCTGCACTCAGTAATATTTTACTTATATCCTTATTTAATTGACAGGCCCAGATATACAAAGAGAGTTGCCAGAGCACTGTTGAGCTCTGGCTTGTTTTGTTGGTGATTTCACCTAGGCTACTGGATCCTCAGCTTTGTAAGTCTCTCTGACACAAGCCATAATCTTTCTCCTCATATCCATGGCAGTATCTCTCAGACTTTATAATAAAGATATACATCAATATACATATATAAATACACATATACATCTGTCATTTTTAGAATTGTCGACCTATGGTCTACCTGTGGTTTTTATTATTTTTTAATTTTTTCAAAGCCTCCTAGATCATCCCCATTTATTTGCATATTTATTTATATATTTAGTCCGATATCACAGGAGGGGTCATTTCTTCTGCCTAATAGATTTTCTCTTATAATTGAAGGGAACTTTGGACACACAATACATTTCCTTTTGCAGATACTACACACTAATACAACTACTACTGCACTGTTTTTGACAGTGACATACAATGCACAATGGATTAGTATTGCAAGACTCTAAAGAATGTTCCCTATTCAACCTACAATATTTTTAACCTCAAAAATATTTATTCTGCTCTTTCTTGGGGGATGAATGGTTTACAGTCAACAGTTACATGTAATAGTGGCTAAGGGGGTAATTTTTCCCACTTTCCCTGTATTTCTGTACATCATTTGTAACTTTGCTATTGAGGAGAAGGAAGCAGTCATAAATTGAGAGAGCAGGGTCAAAGCAGGAAGAGAGACAGAGAGACAGCTGAACCTATGATTTGCCACTAGCCCAGCTTTTCCCTAATTGGGTAAGTGATGACCAGGGGCTCAAAATGGGGTCTTGGGCTTCCACATAGTTCTCTGGCATTCTTTCTTAGGCAGAATCTGGACTATCTGGCTTGCCCTGACCATCTAGGTTGTGCTTTCCCTCTATTAAGCCAAAAGTAAAGGATCTGTGGTACTGATGGCCACACCAGTGTCAAGATTTTCCACGCAAAACGGAAGCTTCCAGGGTTCTGAAGAGGGTGATTTGATGGCTGTGAAATGTCTTTCCCAAGTGCGTCATGGGGTTGTCAAATCCTTTTGAAACCTGAAGTTCTTTCTTGTATCTAGGGAATATTCTCACCTCTGGCCCGAAGGCCCTCCCAACTAGGAGCACAGCTATCCCGGGGTCAGGAGGTCTGCCAGCCTGCTAGCTCCTGGAGGCATTCCTGAGTATGTCCTCTGGCCCGAAGTGGTAACAGGTGTTTCCAATTGCCTTTATTAGCATCAGCCAGGCCCATTGGCAGTGTTTTGATGATAGTGAGGCATTGGATTCAATGGGGAACTCAGGAGAGCGAAACATGAGAGTCCCTTTGCATATGCACACTTGCTTAGCCAGAATCCGGGCTAGCTGACTTGCGCTGACTAGCTATGTTCTCTGTACATAAGTTGCAGGTGAGGCTGGCTACCTTGCCACCCATGCTCTGAGACTACTACGGGTGAGCTCTGAGCACGCACAGACACACACAGTCAGACAGACAGACAGACACCCACACACATTACTGTCAGGTCTGGTAGTACCCCATATGGTGAAGGCGGGGGCTGTCTGGGCTCTGAGGGCATGAGATCTGCTGCCATACAATCTCTTAACGCACGGTATGAAACTGTCATCAATGAACACAGTGTAGGAGGTTTTTGAATTCTGAGACACAGAAGAGGGAGAGGTTTTTGCCCTGAGGCTTGCACTGGGAACTAGCAGCTGCCCTGTGTGTGTTGCAAGACTAGGAAACTTGTGGTTCCTGTCCATGTGGAGAGTCTCCTGGATGAGTTCCTTCTAGAGCCTTTATCGATCGGTCCCACAGGAGCTGCATATAGCTAATGTATTGGAGATTTTACTCCTTTGGACAATTCTTTTCCTGATGCACAGTTTCTCTCCAGGTTTTAGCAATCAATTGTCTGAATGTCATATCGAATCCATTGTATAAAATGACTACATCAGTCTCTCTCTCTATCTCTCTCTCTCTCTCTCTCTCTATATATATATATATATATATATATATATATATATATATATATATACGTAACTTGTATATGTCTGAAAATATTTTTTAGCTAGAGACCTGCACAGCTCTGGATTAGTGTAGTAAAGTGGATACACCTGGACCTTCTGAGCCACAGTCATGAGAGACATCTCACAGAGCCATTCACAGAGACATCTCACAGAGCCAGCACCAGTGCGGGTCTATGGCTCCATGGGGCAAGTGCCCTGAGGCACTGGGCTACGAGAGTGGAGACAGTGTTCCTGGTTTCCCCAAGAGCATGGCCAGCCTAGCACAAGCAGGCAGTGTCCTAAAGATGGGTCCAGACAGGAGCTGTGTGGGTCGTGTTGGCACAAACAGGGCCTTCAGAGGACGGCAGGCAGTCCCTGGGGGCGGGCCTAAGAGCCCGTGCCCACTGAGCCTGAGGGGAAGGCCCAGTGTGTATTCATGGAGACAGCTGGCCAATTAGAGAAGAGTAACATCACACTCAGGGGCGTGAACCGAGAGCTGGACAATGAGAACAGAGGAGAACTTGCAAGGGCAGACTCAGAGATCAGCCTTCTAAAGGAGCCTGCCAATTGGAGCTGAGAGCTGGCCTTAAAATGCTGGGTGTGCTTCCATGAAGTGCGAAGCAGGGTTCAGCCCAGGGCCCTGCATTGCAGAAACTGTCCAGTGCGCATGTTTATAACTCCGTTTGTGCCTGTGCCTCTGTGGATGTGTGTGTGTGTGTGACTGTGAGTGTGTGTGTGTGTGTGTGTGTGTGTGGGAGGGAGAGAGAAAAACAGAATCACTGTGGCACAGGTGATTTTATGCAAAACACTTGGCACATTCTGATTTACAGCTCAATATTGACACCATTGTAGCTCTCCTTGGCCCTTGGTCACTTTTTTCTTTTCAGATGTAAAGAAACTGAAGAGGGAGAGGTTTTTGCCCTGAGGCTTGCACAAGGAACTATCAGCTGCCCTGTGTGTATTGCCAGACTAGGAAACTTGTGGTATCTGTCCATGTGGAGAGTCTCCTGGATGAGTTCCTTCTCCAGCCTTTTTCGCTCAGTCCCATTGGAGCTGCATATAGCTAATGATTTGGAGCGGGGCTGTGATCTCCACTGGAAACTCCTAATTCAGCCAATGGAGGCATCCATATTTCTTTTGTCTCTCCATAGCAAGGGCCCAGGGATTTTGTGCTTCCTACAAGCAGAGCGACTTTGTATGGGACACTCATGCATGCCTACTTCTGGGAATCTCTCTGAGTGTGATGTTTGGACACCAGTATACCATGATCAGGGATTGTGTGGCCACAGGAGCAATTGCCTTAGCCGGAACCAAAGGGTAGGTGTAAGGGGACGGGTTCATCCACTATTGTTTGGTCAAACACAGTTCCCATCTATGTTGAAACACAGCTCTTTCTGGGTTCATTCTGGGCTTGTAATCTGCCGCCCTGAGCAGTGGACTGAGAGTCTGGGGGCTGAGTAGGCAGCCAAATGTGACTGGACAGGCTCCTGTCCCTGAATTCTGAGGGGTGCCCCAGCTTACCCCGTTGACAGTGTTTGGATGATAGTGCGTCATGATATTGAATCGGGAACTCAGGAGAGGGAGACATGAGAGTCCCTTTGCATGTGCATTCTTGCTTAGCCATAAGCAGGGCTAGCTGGCTTGCCCTGACCAGCTAGGTTCTCTGTACATAAGTTGCAGGTGAGGCTGGCTACCTTCCCACCCATGCTCTGAGACTACTATAGTTGATCTCTGAGCACACACAGACACAGACAGATAGACAGACACACACACACACATTACTGTCAGGTCTGGTAGTACAGCATATGGTGAAGGCTGGGGCTGTCTGGGGTCTGTGGGCATGAGAGCTGCTGCCTTACAATCTCTACAAGCCAGCTTTGAACCTGTCTTCAATGAACACAGTGTAGGAGGTTTTTGAATTCTCATCTCTTTCCAGCAGATGTGGCTGGTGGGCGGGCCTTTCAGAAGCTGCCCAAAGAGCGTGCTGCAGGGCCCTGTGGGCGGTGCTCAAGGTTGTTGGCCAATCACTGATTAGGGGCCTTGACACTCCTGGGTGTGTCCAAGCACAGAGGCCATTGATATTTGGCAGGGGTCCTGGGTGTGTCCTAGGCCTCTGGCATATCAGAGCATGGCTGGTGCCTCTCTGAGGGCCTTCTGAAGTAAGCCTGACAATGGTAGCTCAGAACAGGCATTAAAAGGCTGGGCGTGCTTCAAGGAAGTGTGAAGCAGGGTTCACACAGGGCCCTACCTTGCAGAAGCTGTCCAGTGTGCATGTGTATAACTCCGTTTGTGCCTGTTCCTCTGTGGATGTGTGCGTGTGTAACTGTGAGAGTGTGTGTTTTTGTGTGTGTGTGAGGGAGGGAGAGAGAGAGAGAACAACAGAATCACTGTGGCACAGGTGATTTTGTGCAAAACACTTGGCACATTCTGATTACAGCTCAATATTGACACCATTGTAGCTCTCCTTGGGACTTGGTCACTTTTTTTCTTTTCAGATGTAAAGACACTGAAAAGGGAGAGGTTTTTGCCCTGAGGCTTGGACTGGGAACTAGCAGCTGCCCTGTGTGTGTTGCCAAACTAGGAAACTTGTGGTGCATGTCCATGTGGAGAGTCTCCTGGATGAGTTCCTACTCGAGCCTTTTAGCTTGTTCCCGTTGGATCTGCATATAGCTAATGATTTGGAAATTTTACTCCTTTGGACAATTCTTTTCCTGATGCACAGTTTCTCTCCACGTTTTAGCAATCAATTGTCTGAATATCATATCGCATCCATTGTAGAAAATAACTTCATCAGTCCCTCTCTCTTTCTCTCTCTCTCTCTCTCTCTCTCTCTCTCTCTATATATATATATATATATATGTATATATATATACATACATATATATATATATATATATATATATATATATAAAACATGTAGAGGTCTGAAAATATTTTTAAGATAGAGACCTGAATAGCTCTGGATTAGGGTAAGAATGCGGATACACTTGGTCCTTCTGAGCCACAGTCATGAGAGACATCTCACAGAGCCATTCATATACCTCTTATAAATCTACAAATCTCTCTCTGCAAAACTACCTCTGCCAAATCGTCTACTTCACTCTTGCTCATTTTGTCCAACGAGTCCTATCCCAAAACAGTAAATCAAAGAAGAAATAGACATAGTGCAGTTCCCTGAACACGGGACAGTCTGAGGCTGGACCAGGGAGATGCAATACACCAGCCTGCATCTTGGTTGGAGCATCACTAAGACGACTTCGAAATTGGAGAGGCGAGGGCAATTTTGGAGACTGGGCTGCAGGCCAAGTGTTGCCTCTCAGAGTGGGCTAAGACTAGGTGTTTTAAGTGTAACCTTTCCTCACAAACATAAAATAACAATGCCACTTGTAATAAGTATGCATGGGCATGGAGGGTTTTTCTTCAGTGCTCTGGCACTGATCAACACAGGGACAGAATTTCAGTCCTTTTCTGTCACTGTCATTCTGTCTCTCTGACTGTCTCTAGGTGCCTTCTTCACTGGGTCCTTATTGGAAGTCAGTGCATGCATCGTGATCTCGGACTTCCTGGTGTTGAAATTTTCCTTTCTTTGCCCTTTGGATTATTTAATCTCCTGCATATGCCATAGTACATTGGGGAACTGAGGAGACAGCGATCCTGCTGCAGGTAACAGGCATATGTCCATCTCCAGCTGCAGCTGTCCAGGCCCTCTGTGCTTGCCTCCCATTGTCCAGGGCCCTGAAGCTGACACTCAGCCTAAATGCAGCCCTCCTCAATTTCCTGCACCACATCCTTGTCGTTATTCCATGAGAGCCCAGGTCAAGAGAAGTGAAACTCTATCTCCCTGGCACACACATTGTGCTTTCCGTCTATTGGGCCGAATGTAAAGGATCTGTGGCACTGATGGCCACACCAGTGTCAAGATTTTCCACGCAAAACTGAAGCTTCCATGGTTCTGAAAGTGGGTGTTTTGATGGCTGTGAAAAGTCTTTTTCCAAGTGCGGTTGGGGTTTCAAATCCAATCTCGTGGAGTTTCAAATCCTTTTGAAACCTGGAGTTCTTTCTTGTGTCTAGGGAATATTCTCACCTCTGGCCAGAAGGACCTCCCAACTCGGAGCACAGCTATCCTGTGGTCAGGAGGTCTGAGAGCCTGCTAGCTCCTGGAGGGATTTTTGAGTATGTCCTCAGGTCCCAAGTGGTAACACGTGCTTCTAATTGCTTTTATTAGCAGCAGCCAGGCCCTCAGGTGAGGGCCGGGGCTGTGATTTCCACTGGAAACTCCTAATTCAGCCAATGGAGGCATCCATCTTCCTTTTGTCTCTCCATAGGAAGGGCCTGGGGAGTTTGTGCTTCCTGCAAGCAAAGCGATTTTGTATGGGACACTCATGGATGCCTACTTCTGGGAATCTCTTTGAGTGTGATGTGTGGACAGCAGCAGGACACCATGATCAGTGATTGTGAGGCCACAGGAGCAATTGCCTTAGCCAGACCCAAAGTGGAGGTGTAAGGGGCCGGGTTCATCCACTATTGTTTGGTCAAACACAGTTCCCATCTATGTTGAAACTCTTTCTGGGTTCTTTTTGGGCTTGTAATCTGCTTTACACTGAGAAGTGGACTGGGAGCATGAAGTCTGAGTATGCAGCCAAACGTGACTGGACAAGGTCCTGCCCCTGAATTCTGCGGGGTGCCCCAGCTTCCCCCATTGTCAGTGTTTGTATGATAGTGAGGCATGAGATTGAATCGGGAACTCTGAAGCGCGAGACATGAGATTCCCTTTGCAAATGCATTCTTGCTTAGCCAGAATCTGGCCTAGCTGGCTTTCCCTAACCAGCTAGGTTCTCTGTACATAAGTTGCAGGTGAGGCTGGCAACATTGACACACATGCTCTGAGACTACTATAGGTGAGTTCTGAGCACACACAGACACACACTGACAGAGAGACGGACAGACACACACACACACACACACACATTACTGTCAGGTCTGGTAGTACAGCATATGGTGAAGGCTGGGGCTGTCTGGGGTCTGTGGGCATGAGAGCTGCTGCCTTAAAATCTCTACAAGCCAGGTTTGAACCTGTCATCAATGAACACAGTGTAGAAGGTTTTTGAATTCTGGTCTCTTTCCAACTCATCTATTTCTCTTCTCACCTTCTCTGTCTCTAACTCTCACATGCTCTCACACACTCTGTCTTCACTCATTAATATTTTATTTATATACTTATTTGACTCACAGGCCCAGATATACAAAGAGAGTTACCAGAGCACTGCTGAGTTCTGGTTTGTTGTGTTGGCGATTTCACCTAGGCTACAGTAGCATCAGTTTGTAAGTCTTTCTGACACAAGCCATATTCTGTCTCCTCATTTCCATGCTAGTATCACTCAGAGTTTATAATAAAGATATACATATATATATATATATATTTATATATCTGTCATTTTTAGAATTGTCGAACTATGTGTTTTACCTTAATTCAGAATTACCACATTTATAACAGCCTAGTTTTTCAGAAATAATGGCCATATAGTTGGAGCAGCATTCAATACAAATATAAATAATAGAACCTTACAGTAGCATTTCTAATCGTGTTTCTATCAGCATCCTTATTGTAATTATCATAGCCCAGAACTTCCCTTCTTTTTCTAGTGTAAGTTTCAATACATATGTGTTTGTTTTCTTTCTCCGGAAATCTTAATTTCCCTGGACCCTGATGTGTTAGGGGATTTTTGAAGCAGCCCTCTGTTTCTCAGCAGATGGTTTCTATGTTTCTGTTGTAATCAGGTCTTCTTGTGGTTTTTGTTTTTATTTATTTTTTTTTATTTTTTCAAGTCCTCCTAGATCATCCCCATTTATTTGCATATTTATTTCTTTAGTCAGGTATCACATATGGGGTCATTTCTTCTGTTTGATAGATTTTCTCTTATAATTGAAGGGAACTTTAGAAGCACAATACATTTCCAGGGGCAAATAGTACACATATATGGAGAAGGTCTACATTCTCTGGGGTCTGTAGGCATTAGAGCTGCTGTCTTACAATCTCTACAACCCAGGTTTGAACCTGTCATGAATGAACAAAATCTAGGGGGGTTTGACTTCTGGTCTATTTGCAACTCTTCTATTTCTCTTCTCACCTTCTCTGTCTCTGACTCTCACAGGCTCTCACTTACTCTGTCTCCACTCAGTATTATTTTACTTATATCCTTATTTTATTGACAGGCCCAGATATACAAAGTGAGTTGACAGAGCACTGCTGAGCTCTGGCTTTTTTGTTGGTGTTTTCACCAGGGCTACTTGAGCCTCAGCTTTGTAAGTCTCTTTGACTCAAGCCATATTCTGTCTCCTCATATCCATGGCAGTATCTCTCAGACTAAAGATATACATCCTTATACATATATAAATATACATATATATATATATATATATATATATATATATATATATATATGTCATTTTTGGAATTGTCAACCAATGTAATTGATCTTAATTAGAATTAACTCATTTATAACATCTTCCTTTTTCATGAATAATTGGCCACATAGCTGGAGCAGGATTCAATACAATTATAAATAATAGAACCTTCCAGTAGCATTTCTAATAGCATTTCTATCAGCATCCTTACTGAAATTATCATAGTACAGAACTTGCCTCCTTTCTCTAGTGTAAGCTTTAAGACATGAGTTTCTTTTCATTCTCCTGAAATCTTAATTTCCCTGGACTCTGAAGTGTCTTGGAATTTTTGAAGCAGCCCTCTGTTTCTCAGCAGATGGTTTACATTTTCTGGTGTAATCAGGTCTTCTTGTGCTTTTTGTTTTTATTTTTCATTTTTTTCAATTCCTCCTAGATCATCCCCATTTATTTGCATATTTATTTATTTATTTAGTCCTATATATCATGAGGGGTCATTTCTTATGCTTGATAGATATTTCTCTTATAATTGAAGGGAAGTTTACACTCACAATACATTTCCGGTCATAAATAGTACACACATATGCTGAAGACTGGGGTTTTCTGGGGTCTGTGGACATGAGACTGCTGCCTTCCAATCTCTACAACCCAGGTTTGAACCTGTCATGTATGAACACATTGTGGGAGGTTTTTGTCTTCTGGTCTTTTTCCAAATCTTCTATTTCTCTTCTTGTCTTCTTTGTTTCTGACTCTCACAGGCTCTCACTCACTCTGTCTGCACTCATTAATATTTTACTTATATATAATTTTACTGACAGGCCCAGATATACAAAGAGAGTCCCCAGGGCACTGATGAGCTCTGGCTTGTTTTGTTGGCGATTTCACCTAGGTTTCTGGAGCCTCAGCTTTGTAAGTCTCTCTGGTACAAGCCATACTCTGTCTCCTCATAGACATGCCAGTATACCTCATAGTTTATAATAAAGAAACACATAAATATATGTACATACATATATATATATATATATATATATATATATATCAGTCATTTTTAGAATTTTTGACCTTTTTATTTGATCTTAATGCAGAATTACCACATTTATAACAGCCTTTTTATTCATAAATAATTGGGCACATAGTTGGAGCTGGTTTCAGTACAATTATAAATTATAAACCTTCCAGGAGCATTTCCAATAACCTTTCTATCAGTATCGTTATTGTAATTATCATAGCACAGAACTTGCCTCCAATTTCTAGTATAAGTTTCAATATGTATGTGTTGGTTTTCATTCACGGGAATTCTTAATTTGCCTGGACCCTGAATTGTCATGGAATTTTTGAAGCAGCCCTCTGTTTCTCAGCAGACGTTTTCTATATTTCTGCTGTAATCAGGTCTTCCTGTGGTTTTTGTTTTTATTTTTTATCTTTTTCAAATCCTCCTAGATCATCCCCATATATTTTCATATTTATTTATATATTTATTCCGATATCACATGAGGGGTCATTTCTTCTGCCTGTTAGATTTTCTCTTATAATTAAAGGGAACTTTGGACACACAATACATTTCCTTTTGCAGATACTACACACTACTACAATTACTACTGCACTGTTTTTGACAGTGACATCCAATGCACAATGGATTAGTATTGCATGGCTCTAAAGAATGTTCCCTATTTAACCTACAGTGTTTTTAACCTCACAAATATTTATTCTGTTCTTTCTTGGGGGATGAATGGTTTACAGTCAACAGTTACATGTAATAGTGGCTACGGGGGTGATTTTTCCCAATTTCCCAGTATTTCTGTACATCATTTGTAATTTTCTTATTGAGGAGAAGGAAACAGTCATAAATTGAGATAGCAGGGCCCAAGCAGGAAGAGAGACAGAGAGACAGCTGCAGCTCTGATTTGCCACTAGCCCAGCTTTTCCCTAGCTGGGTAAGTGGTGAACAGGAGCTCAAAATGGTGTCCTGAGATTCCACATAGTTCTCTGGCATTCTTCCTTAGCCAGAATCTGGGCTAGCTGGCTTGCCCTGACCAGCTAGATTCTCTGCACATAAGTTGCAGGTGAGGCTGGCTACCTTGACACCCATGCTCTGAGACTACTACAAGTTAGCTCTGAGCACACACAGACACACACAGACAGACAGACAGACACAGGCACACACACACACACGCACACACACATTAGTGTCAGGTCTGGTAGTACAGCATATGGTGAAGGCTGGGGCTGTCTGGGGTCTGTGGGCATGAGAGCTGCTACCTTACAATCTCTACAAGCCAGGTTTGAACCTGTCATTAATGAACACAGAGTAGGAGGTTTTTGAATTCTGGTCTCTTTTCAACTCTTCTCTTTCTGTTCTTGCCTTCTCTGTCTCTGACTCTCACAGGCTCTCACTCACTCTGTCTGCACTCAGTCATATTTTACTTATATCCTTATTTTATTGACAGGCCCAGATATACAAAGTGAGTTGCCAGAGCACTGCTGAGCTCTGGCTTTTTTGTTGGTGTTTTCACTTAGGCTACTTGAGCCTCAGCTTTGTAAGTCTCTTTGACTCAAGCCATATTCTGTCGCCTCATATCCATGGCAGTATCTCTCAGACTTTATAATAAAGATATACATCCATATACATATATAAATATACATATATAAATATACATATATATATATATCTGTCATTTTTGGAATTGCCAACCTATGTAATTGATCTTAATCAGAATTAACACATTTTAACAGCTTCTTTTTCATGAATAATTGGCCACATAGCTGGAGCAGGATTCAATACAATTATAAATAATAGAACCTTCCAGTAGCATTTCTAATAGCATTTCTATCAGCATCCTTATTGAAATTATAATAGTACAGAACTTGCCTCCTTTCTCTAGTGTAACCTTCAATACATATGTGTTTCTTTTCATTCTCCTGAAATCTTAATTTTCCTGGACTCTGAAGTGTCTTGGAATTTTTGAAGCAGCCCTCTGTTTCTCAGCAGATGGTTTCTATGTTTCTACTGTAATCGCGTCTCCTTGTCCTTTATTTTTTATTTTTATTCAAATCCTCCTCGATCATCCACATTTATTTGCATATTTATTGATTTATTTAGTCCATTTGCATGAGAGGTCATTTCTTCTGCTTGATAGATTTTTTCTTATAATTGAAGGGAAGTTTACACTCACAATACATTTCCTGTAATAAATACTACACACATATGGTGAATGCTGGGGTTGTCTGGGGTCTGTGGACATGAGACTGCTACCTTACAATCTCTACAACCCAGGATTGAAACTGTCATGTATGAATGCAGTGTGGGAGGTTTTTGACTTCTGGTCTCTTTCCAATTCTTCTATTTCTCTTCTTGACTTTGCTGTCTCTGACTCTCACAGGCTCTCCCTCACTCTGTCTGCACTCATTAATATTTTACTTATATATTATTTTACTGACAGGCCCAGATATATAAAGTGAGTCACTAGGCCACTGCTGAGTTCTGGCTTGTTTTGTTGGCGATTTCACCTAGGTTTCTGGAGCCTAAGCTTTGTAAATCTCTCTGGCAAAAGCCATACTCTGTCTCATAGCCATGCCAGTATATCTCATAGTTTATAATAAAGAAACACATACATATATGTACATATATATATATATATCAGTCATTATATATATATATATATATATATATATATATATATATATATATCATGCCTGTGCCTCGATGGATGTGTGTGTGTGTGTGTGAGACTCTGAAAGTGTGTGTTTGTGTGTGTGTGAGTGTGTGAGGGAGGGAGAGAGGGAAAGAACAACAGAAATACTGTGGCACAGGTATTTTTGTGCAAAACACATGGCACATTCTGATTTACAGCTCAATATTGACACCATTGTAGCTCTCCTTGGCCCTTGGTCGCTTTTCTTTTCAAATCTAAAGACACTGAAGAGGGAGAGTTTTTATCCCTGAGGCTTTTACTGGGAACTAGAAGCTACCCTGTGTGTGTTACCTGACTACGAAACTTTGGTGCCTGTCCATGTGGAGAGTCTCCTGGATGAGTTCCTTCTGGAGCCTTTTTCGATCGGTCCCGTTGGAGATGCATATAGCTAATGATTTGGAGATGTTACTCCTTTGGACAATTATTTTCCTGATGCACAGCTTCTCTCCAGGTTTTAGCAATCAATTGTTTGAATGTCATATCGAATCCATTGTAGAGAATGACTAAATCAGTGTCTCTCTCTCGCTATCTCTCTCTCTCTCTCTCTCTCTCTCTATATATATATATATATATATATATATATATAACATGTAGAGGTCTGAAAATATTTTTTAGCTAGAGACCTGAACAGCTATGGATTAGGGTAGTAATGTGGATACACCTGGCCCTTCTGAGCCACAGTCATGAGAGACATCTCACAGAGCCATTTGTATACCTCTTATCACTCTACACATCTCTCTCAGCACAAACTACCACTGCCAAATCATCTACTTCCCTCTAGCTCTTTTTTTCCATCAAGTCCTATCCCAAAACTGTAAATCAATGAAGAAATAGACATAGTGCAGTTCCCTGCACACAGGACAGTCTGAGGCTGGACCAGGGAGATGCAATACGCCAGCCTGCATCTTGGCTGGAGCATCACTAAGACTACTTCCAATTTGGACAGGTGAGGGCAGTTTTGGAGAGTGGGCTTCAGGCCACGTGTTGCTTCTCAGAGTGGGCTAAGACCTAGATGTTCTAAGTGTTACCTTTCCTCACAAACATAAAATAACAATGCCACTTGTAAAAATATGCATGTGCATGGAGGGTTTGTCTTCAGTGCTGTGTCACTGATCAACACAGGGCCAGCATTTCAGTCCTTTTCTGTCACTGTCATTCTGTCTCTCTGACTGTCTCTAGGAGCCTTCTTGACTGGGCGCTTACTGGAAGTCACTACATGCATCGAGAACTCCAGCTTCCTGGTGCTGAAATTTTCCTTTCTTTGCCCTTTTGATTATTTAGTCTCCTGCATATGGTGTAGTATATTGGGGAACTGAGGAGACAGCCATACTGCTGCAGGTAACAGGCATATGTCCAACTCCAGCTCCAGCTGTCCAGGCCCTCTGTGTTTCACTGCCATTCTCCAGGGCCCTGAGGCTGACATTCAGCCTAAATGCAGCCCTCAATTTCCTGCACAGCGTCCTTGTCCTTTTTCCATGAGAGCCCAGGTCAAGAGAAGTGAAACTCTATCCCTCTGGCACACACATTGTGCTTTCCCTGTATTGGGCCGAATGTAAAGGATCTGTGGGACTGATGGACACACCAGTGTCCAGATTTTCCACGCCAAACGGAAACTTCCAGGGTTCAGAAAGAGGGTGTTTTGATGGCTGTGAAAAGTCTTTTCCAAGTGCCTCCTGGGGTTTCAAATCCTTTTGAAACCTGAAGTTCTTTCTTGTATCTAGGCAACATTCTCACATCTGGTCAGAATGCCCTCCCAACTAGGATCACATGTATCTCAGTGTCAGGAGGACTGCCAGCCTGCTATCTCCTAGAGGGATTCCTGAGTATGTCCTCAGATCCCAAGTGGTAACAGGTGTTTCCAACTGCCTTTATTAGTAGCAGCCAGGCCCTCAGGTGAGGGGCGGGGCTGTGATCTCCACTGGAAACTCCTAATTCAGCCAATGGAGGCATCCATCTTCCTTTTGTCTCTCCATAGCAAGAGCCCGGGGAGTTTGTGCTTCCTGCAAGTAGAGCAACTTTGTATGGGACACTCATGGATGCCTACTTCTGGGAATCTCTCTGAGTGTGATGTGTGGACACCAAGACACCATGATCAGGGATTGTGAGGTCACAGGAGCAATTGCCTTAGCAGGACCCAAAAGGTAGGTATAAGGGACAGGGTTCATCCACTATTGTTTGGTCAAACACAGTTCCCATCTATGTTGAGACACAGCTCTTTCTGGGTTCTTTCTGGGCTTGTAATCTGCTGTCCACCGAGAAGTGGACTGGGAGTCTGGAGGCTGAGTATGCAGCCAAATGTGACTGGACAGGGTCCTGCCCCTGAATTCTGAGTGGTTCCCCAGCTTACCCCGTTGGCAGTGTTTGGATGATAGTGAGGCATGAGATTGAATCGGGAACTCAGGAGAGTGAGACATGAGAGTACCTTTGCATATTCATTCTTGCTTAGCCAGAATCTAGGCTAGCTGGCTTTCCCTAACCAGCTAGGTTCTCTGTACATCAGTTGCAGATGAGGCTGGCTACCTTGCCACCCATGCTCTGAGACTACTATAGGTGAGTTCTGAGCACACACAGAGACACACTGACAGACAGACAGACACAAACACACATAACTGTCAGCTCTGGTAGTACAGCATATGGTGAAGGCTGGGGCTTTCTGGGGTCTGTGAGCATGAGAGCTGCTTCCTTAAAATCTCTACAAGCCAGGTTTGAACCTGCCATCAATGAACACAATGTAGGCTGTTTTTGAATTCTGGTCTCTTTCTATTCCTCTATATAACTCATCTATTCCTCTTCTCGCCTTCTCTGTCTCTAACTCTCACATGCTCTCACACACTCTATCTTCACTCATTAATATTTTACTTATATACTTATTTTACTGACAGACCCAGATATACAAAGACAGTTACCAGAGCACTGCTGAGCTCTGGCTTGTGGTGTTGGCGATTTCACCTAGGCTACTGGAGCCTCAGTTTTTACGTCTTTCTGACACAAGCCATATTCTGTCTCCTCATTTCCATGCCAGTATCACTCAGAGTTTATAATTAAGTGATTTTTTGCAAAACACTTGGTACATTCTGATTTACAGCTCAAAATTGACACCATTGTAGCTCTCTTTGGCCCTTGGTCACTTTCTTCTTTTCAGATGTAAAAACACTGAAGAGGGAGAGTATTTTGCCCTGAGGCTTGCACTGGGAACTACCAGATGCCCTGTATCTGTTGCCAGACTACGAAACTTGTGGTGCCTGTCCATGTGGAGAGTCTCCTAATGAGTTCCTTGTCAAGCCGTTTTCGCTATGTCCCATTGGAGCTGCATATAGCTAATGATTTTGAGATTTTACTCCTTTGTACAATTCATTTCCTGATGTACAGTTTCTCTCCAGGTTTTAGCAATCAGTTGTCTGAATGTCATATTGAATTCATTGTATAAAATGACTACATCAGTGTCTCTCTCTCTCTCTCTCTATATATATATATATATATATATATACATATATATATATATATATATATATATATACATATGTAACATGTAGAGGTCTGAACATATTTTTTAGCTAGAGACCTGCACAGCTCTGGATTAGGGTAAGAATTCTGATACACTTGGCCCTTCTGATTCACAGTCATGGGAGACATCTCACAGAACCATTCCTATACCTCTTATCAATCTACAAATCTCTCTCAGCACAAACTACTGCTGCCAAATGATCTACTTCCCTCTTGCTCTTTTTGTCCACCGAGTCCTATCCCAAAACTGTAAATCAAAGAAGAAATAGACATAGTGCAGTTCCCTGCACACAGGACAGTCTGAGGCTGGACCTGGAGATGCAATACACCAGCCTGCATCTTGGCTGGAGCATCACTAAGACTACTTCCAAATGGAGAGGCGAGGGAATTTTCGGAGAGTGGGCTGCAGGCCAAGTGTTGCTTCTCAGAGTGGGCTAAGACCTAGATGTTCTAAGTGTAACCTTTCCTCACAAACATAAAATAACAATGCCACTTGTAAGAAGTATGCATGGGCATGGAGGGTTTGTCTTCAGTGCTCTGGCACTGATCAACACAGGTCCAGAATTTCTGTACTTTTCTGTCACTGTCATTCTGTTTCTCTGACTGTCTCTACGTGCCTTCTTCATTGGACCCTTATGGAAGTCAGTGCATGCATCGTGATCTCAGACTTCCTGGTGTTGAAATTTTCCTTTCTTTGCCTTTGAATTATTTAGTCTCCTGCATATGGTGTAGTACATGGGGAACTGAGGAGACAGTGATCCTGCTGCAGGCAACAGGCATATGTCCAACTCCAGCTGCAGCTGTCCAGGCCCTCTGTGCTTGACTCCCATTCTCCAGGGCCCTGAGGCTGACACTCAGCCTAAATGCAGCCCTCCTCAATATCCTGCACCGTATCCTTGTCCTTTTTCCATGAGAGCCCAGGTCAAGAGAAGTTAAACTCTATCCCTCTGGCACACACATTGTGCTTTCCCTGTATTGGGCCGAATGTAAAGGATCTGTGGGACTGATGGACACACCAGTGTCCAGATTTTCCACACCAAATGGAAGCTTCCAGGGTTCTGAAAGAGGGTGTTTTGATGGCTGTCAAATGTCTTTTCCAAGTACCTCATGGGGTTTCAAATCCTTTTGAAACCTGAAGTTCTTTCTTGTATCTAGGGAATATTCTCACCTCTGGTCAGAATTCCCTCCCAACTAGGATCACAGGTATCTCGGTGTCAGGAGGACTGCCAGCCTGCTAGCTCCTGGAGGGATTCCAGAGTATGTCCTCTGATCCCACGTGTTAACAGGTGTTTCCAATTGTCTTTATTAATAGCAGCCAGACCCTCAGGTGAGGGGCGGGGCTGTGATCTCCACTGGAAACTCCTAATTCAGCCAATGGAGGCATCCATCTTCCTTTTGTCTCTCCATAGCAAGAGCCCGGGGAGTTTGTGATTCCTGCAAGCAGAGCGACTTTGTATGGGACACTCATGGATGCCTACTTCTGGGAATCTCTCTGAGTGTGATGTGTGGACACCAAGACACCATGATCAGGGATTGTGAGGCCACAGGAGCAATTGCCTTAGCAGGACCCAAATGGTAGGTGTAAGGGGCCAGGTTCATCCACTATTGTTTGGTCAAACACAGTTCCCATCTATGTTGAGACACAGCTCTTTCTGGGTTCTTTCTGGGCTTGTAATCTGCTGTCCACCGAGAAGTGGACTGGGAGTCTGGAGGCTGAGTATGCAGCCAAACGTGACTGGACAGGGTTCTGCCCCTGAATTCTGAGTGGTGCCCCAGCTTACCCCATTGGCATTGTTTGGATAATAGTGATGCATGAGATTGAATAGGGAACTCAGGAGAGCGAGACATGAGAGTCCCTTTGCATATGCATTCTTGCTGAGCCAAAATCTGGGCTAGCTGGCTTTCCCTAACCAGCTAGGTTCTCTGTACATCAGTTGCAGGTGAGGCTGGCTACCTTGCCACCCATGCTCTGAGACTACTACAGGTGAGCTCTGAGCACACAAAGACACACACTGACAGACAGACAGACACAAACACACTTTACTGTCAGGTCTGGTAGTACAGCATATGGTTAAGGCTGGGGCTGTCTGGGGTCTGTGGGCATGAGAGCTGTTGCCTTACAATCTCTACAAGCCAGGTTTGAACCTGCCATCAATGAACACAATGTAGGATGTTTTTGAATTCTGGTCTCTTTCCAACTCATCTATTCCTCTTCTTGCCTTCTCTGTCTCTCTCACATGATCTCACACACTCTGTCTTCTCTCAGTAATAATTTACTTATATAAGTATTTTAATGTCAGGCCCATATATACAAACAGAGTTACCAGAGCACTGCTGAGCTCTGGCTTGTTGTGTTGGCGATTTCACCTAGGCTACTGGAGCCTCAGTTTGTAAGTCTTTCTGACAGAAGCCATATTCTGTCTCCTCATTTCCATGCCAGTATCACTCAGAGTTCATAATAAAGAAATACATACATACATACATATATATATATATATATATATATATATATACATATATATTTATATATCTGTCATTTTTTGAATTGTTGAACTATGTATTTGACCTTAATTCAGAATTACCACATTTATAACAGCCTAGTTCTTCAGAAATAATGGCCATATAGTGTGAGCAGGATTCAATACAATTATAAATAATAGAACCTTCCAGTAGCATTTCTAATCGTGTTTCTATCAGCATCCTTATTGTAATTATCATAGCCCAGAACTTCACTCCTTTTTCTAGTGGAAGATTCAATATGTATGTGTTTGTTTTCTTTTTCCGGAAATCTTAATTTCCTTGGACACTGTAGGGTTAGGGGATTTTTGAAGCAGCCCTCTGTTTCTCAGCAGATGGTTTCTATGTTTCTCCTGTAATCAGGACTTCTTGTGGTTTTTGTTTTCATTTTTTTTTTATTTTTTCAAGTCCTTCTAAATCACCCCCATTTATTTTCTTATTTATTTATTTAGTCAGGTATCACATGAGGGTCATTTCTTCTGCTTGATATATTTTCTCTTATAATTGAAGGGAACTCTTGATGCACAATGCATTTCCTGGTTCAAATACTACACACATATGGTGAAGGCTTGGGTTGTCTGGGGTCTGTGAGCATCAGAACTGCTGCCTTACAATCTCTACAACCCAGGTTTGAACCTTTCATGAATGAAAGTCTAGGGTGGTTTTGACTTCTGGACGATTTCCAACTCTTCTTTTTCTCTTCTTGCCTTTTCTGTCTCTGACTCTCACAGGCTCTCAAGTACTCTGTCTGCACTCAGTAATATTTTACTTATATCCTTATTTAATTGACTGGCCCAGATATACAAAGAGAGTTGTCATAGCACTGCTGAGCTCTTGCTTGTTTTGTTGGTGATTTCACCTAGGCTACTGGAGCCTCAGCTTTGTAAGTCTCTCTGACACAAGCCATATTCTGTCTCCTCATATCCATGGCAGTATTTCTCAGATTTTATAATAAAGATATATATTCATATACATATATAAATATACATATATATCTGTCATTTTTAGAATTCTCGACCGATGGTCTTCCTGTGGTTTTTATTATTTTTTTATTTTTTCAAATCCTCCTAGATCATCCCCATATATTTGCATGTTTATTTTTATATTTAGTCCAATATCACATGACAGGTCATTTCTTCTGCCTGATAGATTTTCTCTTATAATTGAAGGGAACTTTGGACACACAATACATTTCCTTTTGCAGATACTACACACTACTACAACTACTACTGCACTGTTTTTGACAGTGACATCCAATGCACAATGGATTAGTATTGCATGGCTCTAAAGAATGTTCCCTATTTAACCTACAAAGTTTTTAACCTCACAAATATTTATTCTGTTCTTTCTTGGGGGATGAATGCTTTACAGTCAACAGTTACATGTAATAGTCGCTACAGGGGTAATTTTTCCCACGTTACCTGTATTTCTGTACATCATTTGTAACTTTCCTATTGAGGAGAAGGAAACAGTCATAAATTGAGAGAGCAGGGCCCAAGCAGTAAGAGAGACAGAGAGACAGCAGCAGCTCTGATTTGCCACTAGCCCAGCTTTTCCCTAGTTGGGTAAGTGGTGACCAGGGGCTCAAAATGGGGTCCTGGGCTTCCACATAGTTCTCTGGCATTCTTGCTTAGCCAGAATCTGGGCTAGCTGGCTTGCAGTGACCAGGTAGGTTCTCTGTACATAAGTTGCAGTTGGGGTTGGCTACCTTGACACCCATGCTCTGAGACTACTACAGGTGAGTTCTGAGCACACACAGACACACACACACACACACACACACACACACACATTACTGTCAGGTCTGGTAGTACAGCATATGGTGAAGACTGGGGCTGTTTGTGGTCTGTAGGCATGAGAGCTGCTGCCTTACAATCTCTACAAGCCAGGTTTGAACCTGTCATCAATGAACACAGTGTAGGAGGCTTTTAAATTCTGGTCTCTTTCCAATTCATCTATTTCTCTTCACGCCTTCTCTAACTCTCACATTCTCTGTCTGGCTGGGGGCGTGTCCCTGGGACAACAGGCCAATCAGAGTCGAGCTGATGTGGCTGGGGGGCGGGCCTTCCAAAGACTGCCCAATGAGCATGCTCCAAGGCCCTGTTGCTGTTGCTCAAGGCCGCTGACCAATCACTCACTAGGAACCCGGACCCTCCTTGGCATGTACAAGCACACTGGCCAATGAGATTGCTGGCAGGGGTTCTGGGCGTGGCCTAGGCCTCTGGCCTCTCAGAGCATGGCTAGCGCCCTGTGGGCCGGCCTTTTGAAGGAAGCCCGACTATGGGAGCTCAGAGCTGGCCTTAAAAGGCTGGGCATGCTTCCAGGAAGTGCAAAGCAGGGTTCAGCCAAGGGCCCTGCCTTGCAAAAGCTGTCCAGTGCGCATTTGTATAACTCCGTTTGTGCCTGTGCGTCTGTGGATGTGTCCGTGTGTGTGACTGTGAGAGTGTGTGTTTGTGTGTGTGTGTGAGAGAGAGGGAGAGAGAGAGAGAACAACAGAATCACTGTGGTACAGGTGATTTTGTGCAAAACACTTGGCACATTCTGATTTACAGCTCAATATTGACACCATTGTAGCTCTCCTTTTTACCCTTGGTCACTTTTCTTATTTTCAGATGTAAAGACACTGAAGAGGGAGAGGTTTTTGCCCTGAGGCTTGCACTGGGAACTAGCAGATGCCCTGTGTGTGTTGCCAGACTAGGAAACTTGTGGTGCCTGTCCATGTGGAGAGTCTCCTGGATGAGTTCCTTCTCGAGCCTTTTTCGCTCTGTCCCTTTGGAGCTGCATATAGCTAATGATTTTGAGATTTTACTCCTTTGGACAATTCTTTTCCTGATGCACAGTTTCTCTCCAGGTTTTAGCAATCAATTGTTTGAATGTCATATCGAATCCAGTGTATAAAATGACTACATCAGTCTCTCTCTCTCTCTCTCTCTCTCTCTCTATATATATATATATATATATATATATATATATGTGTGTGTGTGTGTGTGTGTGTGTGTGTGTGTGTGTGTGTGTGTGTGTAATGTAGAAATCTGAAAATATTTTTTAAGCTAGAGACCTGCACAGCTCTGGATTAGGGTAGTAATGAGGATACACCTGGCCTTTCTGAGCGACAGTCATGGGAGACATGTCACAGAACCATTCCTATACCTCTTATCACTCTACAAATCTATCTCAGCACAAAATACAGCTGCCAAATCATCTACTTCCCTCTTGCTATTTTTGTCCACCGAGTCCTATGCCAAAACTGTAAATCAAAGAAGAAATATATATAGTGCAGTTCCCTGCACACAGGACAGTCTGATGCTGGACCAGGGAGATGCAATAAGCCAGCCTGCATCTTGGCTGGAGCATCACTAAGACTACTTCCAAATTGGAGAGGCGAGTGCCGTTTTGGAGAGAGGGCTGCTGTCCAAGTGTTGCTTCTCAGAGTGGGCTAAGACCTAGATGTTCTAAGTGTAACCTTTCCTCACAAACATAAAATAACAATGCCACTTGTTAGAAGTATGCATGGGCTGGAGGGTTTGTCTTCAGTGCTCTGGCACTGATAAACACAGGGCCAGAATTTCAGTCCTTTTCTGTCTCTGTCATCCTGTCTCTCTGACTGTCTCTATGTGCCTTCGTCACTGGGCCCTTATGGAAGTCAGTGCATGCATCGTGAACTCAGAATTCCTGGTGTTGAAATTTTCCTTTCATTGCCCTTTGGATTATTCAGTCTCCTGCATATGGCTTAGTACATTGGGGAACTGAGAAGACAGCGATCCTGATGCAGGTAACAGGCATATGTCCATCCCCAGCTGCAGCTGTCCAGGCCCTCTGTGCTTGACTCCCATTCTCCAGGGCCCGGAGGCTGACACTCAGCCTAAATGCAGCCCTCCTCAATTTCCTGCACCGCATCCTTGTCCTTATTCCATGATAGCCCAGGTCAAGAGAAGTGAAACTCTATCCCCCTGGCACACACATTGTGCTTTCCGTCTATTGGGCCAAATGTAAAGGATCTGTGGTACTGATGGCCAAGCCAGTGTCCAGATTTACCACGCAAAAAGGAAGCTTCCAGGGTTCAGAAAGAGGGTTTTTTGATGGCTGTCAAATGTCTTTTCCAAGTGCCTCATGGGGTTTCAAATCCTTTTGAAACCTGAAGTTCTTTCTTGTATCTAGGGAATATTCTCACCTCTGGCCAGAATGCCCTACTAACTAGGTGCACAGCTATCCTGGGGTCAGGAGGTCTGCCAGCCTGATAGCGCCTTTAGGGATTCCTGAGTATGTCCTCAGGTCCCAAGTGGTAACAGGTGTTTACAATTGCCTGTATTAGCAGCAGCCAGGACCTCAGGTGTGGGGCGGGGCTGTGATATCCACTGGAAACTCCTAATTCAGCCAATGGAGGCATCCATCTTCCTTTGGTCTCTCCATAGCAAGGGCCCGGGGAGTTTGTGTTTCCTGCAAGCAGAGCGACTTTGTATGGGACACTCATGGATGCCTACTTCTGGGAATCTTTAGGAGTGTGATGTGTGGACACCAAGACACCGTGATCAGGGATTGTTAGGCCACAGGAGCAATTGCCTTAGCAGGACCCAAAGGGGAGGTGTAAGGGACAGGGTTCATCCACTATTGTTTGCCAAAAACAGTTCCCATCTATGTTGAGACACAGCTCTTTCTGGGTTCTTTCTGGGCTTGTAAACTGCTGTCCACTGAGAAGTGGACTGGGAGCCTGGAGGTGGAGTATGAAGCCAAACATAACTGGACAGGGTCCTGCCCTTGAATTCTGAGGGGTGGCCCAACTTCCCCCGTTGGCAGTGTTTGGATGATAGTGAGGCATGAGATTGAATCGGGAACTCAGGAGAGCAAGACATGAGAGTTCCTTTGAATAGCATTCTTGCTTAGCCAGAATCTGAGATAGCTGGCTTGCCCTAAGCAGCTAGGTTCTCTGTACATAAGTTGCAGGTGAGGCTGGCTACCTTGCCACCCATGCTCTTAGACTACTATAGGTGAGTTCTGAGCACACACAGACACACACAGACAGACAGACATACACACACACACACATTATTGTCAGGTCTGATAGTACAGCATATGGTGAAGGCTATGGCTGTCTGGGGTCTGTGGGCATGAGAGCTGCTGACTTACAATCTCTACAAGCCAGGTTTGAACCTGTCATCAATGAACACAGTGTAGGAGGTTTTTGAATTCTGGTCTCTTTCCAACTCATCTATTTCTTTTCTCGCCTTCTCTGTCTCTAACTCTCAGATGCTCTCACACACTCTGTCTTCAATCATTAATATTTTACTTATATACTTATTTTACTGACAGGCCCAGATATATAAAGAGAGTTACCAAGGCACTGCTGAGCTCTGGCTTGTTGTGTTGGCGATTTCACCTAGGCTACTGGAGCCTCAGTTTGTAAGTCTTTCTGACACAAGCCATATTCTGTCTCCTCATTTCCATGCCAGTATCACTCAGAGTTTATAATAAAGTAATTTTTTTGCAAGACACTTGGTACATTCTGATTTACAGATCAATATTGACACCATTGTAGCTCTCTTTGGCCCTTGGTCACTTTTCTTCTTTCAGATGTAAAAACACTGAAGACGGAGAGGATTTTGCCCTGAGGCTTGCAAGGGGACTACCAGATGCACTGTGTCTGTTTCCAGACTAGGAAAGTTGTGGTGCCTTTCCATGTGGAGAGTCTCCTTGATGAGTTCCTTCTCAAGCCTTTTTTGCTATGTCCCATTGGAGCTGCATATAGCTAGTGATTTTGAGATTTTACTCCTTTGGACAATTCTTTTCCTGATGCACAGTTTCTCTCCAAGTTTTAGTAATCAATTGTCTGAATGTCATATTGAATCCATTGTAGAAAATGACTACATCAATGTCTCTCTCTCTCTCTCTATATATATATATATATATATATATATATATATATATATATAACATGTAGAGACATTTAAATATTTTTTATCTAGAGACCTGCACAGCTCTGGATTAGGGTAGTAATGAGGATACACCTGGCCCTTCTGAGCCACAGTCATGAGAGACATCTCACAGAGCCATGTCATTTATCACTCTAAAAAACTCTCTCAGCACAAACTACAGCTGCCAAATCATCTACTCCCCTCTTGCTCATTTTGTCCACGGAGTCCTATCCCAAAACTGTAAATCAAAGAAGAAATAGACATAGTGCAGTTCCCTGTACACAATACAGGATGATGCTGAACCAGGGAGATGCAATAAGCCAGCCTGCATCTTGGCTGGAGCATCACTAAGACTACTTCCAATTTCGAGAGGAAGGGGCAGTTTTGGAGAGTGGGCTGCCGGCCAAGTGTTGCTTCTCAGAGTGGCTAAGACCTATATGTTCTAAGTGTTACCTTTCCTCAAAAACATAAAATAGCAATGCCACTTGTAAGAAGTATGCATAGGCATGGAGTGTTTGTCTTCAGTGCTCTAGCACTGATCAACACAGGGCCAGGATTTCAGTCCTTTTCTGTCTCTGTCATTCTGTATCTCTGACTGTCTCTATGTGCCTTCTTCCCTGGGCCCTTACTGGAAGTCAGTGCATGCATCGTGGACTCAGTCATCCTGGTGTTGAAATTTTCCTTTCTTTGCCCTTTGGATTACTTAGTCTCCTGCACATGGTGTAGTACAGAGGGGCAATGCGGAGACAGCATTGCTGCTGCATGTTCCAGGCATATGTCCATCTGCAGTTGCAGCTGTCCAGGCCCTCTGTGCTTGACTCCCATTCTCCAGGGCCCTAAGGCTGACACTCAGCCTAAATGCAGCCCTCCTCACCTTCCACAGCGTCCTTGTCCTTATTCCATGAGAGCCCAGGTGAAGAGAAGTCTAACTCTATCCCGCTGGCACACACATTGTGCTTTCCCTCTATTAAGTCGAATGTAAAGGATATTTGGTACTGATGGCTAGACAAGTGTCCAGATTTTCCACGCAAAACGGAAGCTTCCAGGGTTCTGAAAGAGGGTGTTTTGATGGCTGTGAAATGTCTTTTCCAAGTGCCTCATGGGGTTTTCAAATCCTTTTGAAACCTTAAGTTCGTTCTTGTATCTAGGGAACATTCTCACCTCTGGCCAGAAGGGCCGCCCAACTAGGAGCACAGCTATCCCAGGGTCAGGAGGTCTGCCAGCCTGCTAGCTCCTGGAGGGATTCCTGAGTATGTCCTCAGGCCCCAAGTGGTAACAGGTGTTTCCAATTGCCTTTATTAGCAGCAGCCAGGCCCACAGGTGAGGTGCGGGGCTGTGATCTCCACTGGAAGCTCCTAATTCAGCCAATGGAGGCATCCATCTTTCTTTTGTCTGTCCATAGCAAGGGCCCAGTGACTTTGTGCTTCCTGCAAGCAGAGCGACTTTGTATGGGACACTAATGCATGCCTACTTCTGGGAATTTTTGAGTGTGATGTGTGGACACCAGGACACCATGATCAGTGATGTGAGGCCACAGGAGCAATTGCCTTAGCCGGACCCAAAGGGTAGGTGTAAGGGACTGGGTTCATCCACTATTGTTTTGTCGAACACAGTTCCCATCTATGTTGAAACACAGCTCTTTCTGGGTACTGTCTGTGCTTGTAATCTGCTGCCCTGAGCAGTGGACTGAGAGCCTGGAGGCTGAGTAGGCAGCCAAATGTGACTGGAAAGGCTCATGCCCCTGAATTCTGAGGGGTGCCCAGGCTTCACCTGGATGATAGATAGGCATGGGATTGAATAGGGAACTCAGTAGATTTAGACATGAGAGTCCCTTTGCATATGCATTCTTGCTTAGCCAGAATCTGGGCTAGCTGGCTTGCCCTGACCAGCTAGGTTCTCTGTACATAAGTTGCAGGTGAGGCTCGCTACCTTCCCACCCATGCTCTGAGACTACTTATTTATTTATTTAGTCCTATATTACATGAGGGGTCATTTCTTCTGCTTGATAGATTTTTCTCTTATATTTGAATGTAAGTTTACACTCACAATACATTTCGTGTCGTAAATACTACAAAGATATGGTGAAGGCTGGGGTGGTCTGGGGTCTGTCGACTTGAGACTGCTGCCTTACAATCTCTACAACCCCGGTTTGAACCTGTAATGTTTGAACACAGTGTGGGAGGTTTTGGACTTCTGGTCTTTTTCCCACTCTTCTATTTCTCTTCTTGCCTTCTCTGTCTCTGAATCTCACAGGCTCTCACTCATTCTGTCTGCACTCATTAATATTTTACTTATACACTTATTTTACTGACAGGCCTTGATATACAAAGAGAGTCACCAGGGCACTGCTGAGCTCTGGCTTGTTTTGTTGGCGATTACACCTAGATTTCTGGAGCCTCAGCTTTGTAAGTCTCTCTGGCACAAGCCATACTCTGTCTCCTCATAGACATGCCAGTATCCCTCAGAGTTAATAATAAAGATACACATATATATATGTACATATATATATATATATCAGTCATTTTTAAAATTGTTGATCTTTTTATTTGATCTTAAGGCAGAATTATCACATTTATAACATCCTCCTTATTATAAATAATTGGTCCCATAGTTGGAGCAGGATTCACTACAATTATAAATTATAAACCTTCCAGGAAAATTTCCAATAGACTTTCTATCAGTATCCTTATTGTAATTATCATAGAACAGAACATGCCTCCATTTTCTAGTGTAAGCTTCAATACGTATGCCTTTCTTTTCATTCTCAGGAATTCTTAATTTGCCTGGACCCTGAAGTGTCAGGGAATTTTCGAAGCAGCCCTCTGTTTCTCAGCAGACATTTTCTATATTTCTGCTGTAATCAGGTCTTCCTGTAATTTTTGCTTTTATTTTTTTCAGATCCTCCTAGATCATCCCCATTTATTTGCATATTTATTTATTTATTTAGTCCCATATCACATGAGGGGTCATTTCTTCTGCCTGATAGATTTTCTCTTATAATTGCAGGGAACTTTGGAAACACAATACATTTCCTTTTGCAGATACTACACACTACTACAACTATTACTGCACTGTTTTTGACAGTGACATCCAATGCTTAATGGATTAGTATTGCATGGCTCTAAAGAATGTTCACTATTTAACCTACAATGTTTTTAACCTCACAAATATTTATTCTGTTCTTTTTGCGTGATGAATGGTTTACAGTCAACAGTTACATGTAATAGTGGGCACGGGCGTAATTTTCCCCACTTTCCCTGTATTTCTGTACATCATTTGTAACTTTCTTATGAGGAAAAGGAAACAGTCATAAATTGAGAGAGCAGGGCCCAAGCAGGAAGAGAGACAGAGAGACAGCTGCAGTTCAGATTTGACACTAGCCCAGCTTTTCCCTCTCTGGGTAAGTGGTGAGCAGGGGCTCAAAACGGGGTCTTGGGCTTCCACATAGTTCCCTATCAGCTCCACCAGCTGTGCATCCAACCCATGCTCCCTTCATTGTCCATGTAACTATGGATCTGCTCTAGGCACTTCTCACCTTCATATGCCAGAAACTTATCATTTCTCAACTCCACCCATGAAACTTTGACCTTTTACTTGAGTGCAAAACAGCAACCCCTATCCACGTTATTTCAGAGAAAAGTGTGTGGGTCCCTGTTGGAGGGTGTGTGTGTGTGTGTGTGTGTGTGTGTACATAAGTGTGTTTCAGTTATGATTGCCTCTGTTGTTTCTTTATTCCTGATGCAGGGTCTTAGGAACTGGGTTGTGCTATGACAAAGGAAGTTTCCACTGCACAAGTGGTTTTTCAAATATGAATGGCACATTGGATATTCTGGACACTGTTGTGCATTCTCCCAGGTGGTCCTCAGATGGGTTCTTTCCTTTACTATTTCCATGCTGTGTGTAATTTTCTGTGTAGACTCAAAGTGGAGTGGCATGGGGGAGCTCAGCTGCAATCTGCTGTGTGTCCACAAGGTGGCAGCAAAGCCCATAGTTGAGTATAGTGATTCTGTGGAATGAGGAGAACTCTGGGATTTGTGGCCCATGGACAGCAAGGTTGAAATTGACTTAGAGTGCACTAGACATCTGTTCTTTCCTGTGGGGTGGGGGATCCCCTGTTTGGCTTTGCAAGTGGAAGGAGTGTCTCTCTTTGTCTGGATGACTCTACTGTGAGCTTGTGAATCCCTGTGCTCAGCTGCATTCTGCTGGGAGTCCACAGGAGGTCAGCACCAGTGTGGGATTAAGGCTCCATGGGGTAAGTGCCCTGAGGCAATAGGCTATGATAGTGGAAACAGTGTTTCTGGGTGTGCCCAAAGAGCAAGGCCAACCTAGCGCAAGCAGGCAGTGTCCTAAAGATGGGTACAGACAGGAGCTGTGTGGGTTGTGTTGGCAGAAACAGGGCCTTCAGAGGACGACAGACAGTCCCAGGGGGTAGGTCTAAGAGACAGTGCCCACTGAACCTGAGGGGAGGGACCAGTGTGTATTCATAGAGACAGCTGGCCAATTAGAGAAGAGGAACATCACCCTCAGGGGCGTGAACCAAGCGCTGGCAAATGAGAACAGAGGAGAAGTTGCGAGGGCGGGATTCTGAGAGCAGCCTTCTGAAGGAAGCCCGCCAATGGGAGCTCAGAGCTGTTCTCAAAAGGCTGGGCGTGCTTCCAGGAAGTGCGAAGCAGGGTTCAGCCCATGACCCTGCCTTGCAGAAGCTGTCCAGTGCGCATGTGTATAACTCTGTATGTGCCTGTGCCTCTGTGGATGTGTGTGTGAGACTGTGAGAGTGTGTCTTTATGTGTGTTTGTGTGTGTGTGTGTGTGTGTGTGTGTTCGGGAGGGAGAGACAGACCAACAGAATCACTGTGGCACAGGTAATTTTGTGCAAAAAACTTGGCACATTCTGATTTACCGCTCAATATTGACACCATTATAGCTCTCCTTGGCCCTTGGTCACTTTTTTTTTGTTTTCAGATGTAAAGACACTGAAGAGGGAGAGGTTGTTGCCCTGAGGCTTGCAAAAGGAACTAGCAGCTGCCCTGTGTGTGCTGTCAGACTAGGAAACTTGTGGTGTCTGTCCATGTGGAGAGTCTCCTGGATGAGTTCCTTCTGGAGCAATTTTTGCTAGCTCCAGTTGGAGCTGCATATAGCTAATGATTTGGAGATTTTAATCTTTTGGACAATTCTTTTCCTGATGCACATTCTCTCTCCATGTTTTAGAATTCAATTGTCTGAATGTCATATAAAATCCATTGTAGAAAATGACTACATCAGTGTCTTGCGCTCTCTCTCTCTATACATATATATATATATATATATATATATATATATATATATATATATATATGTAACTTGTAGAGGTCTGAAAATATTTTTTAGCTAGAGACCTGCACAGCTCTGGATTAGTGTAGTAATGTGGATAAACCTGGCCCTTCTGAGCCACAGTCATGAGAGACATCTCACAGAGCCATTTGTTTACCTCTTCTCACTCTACAAATCTCTCAGCACAAGCCACAGCTGCCAAATCATCTACATGCCTGTTGGTCTTTTTGTCCACCGAGTTCTATCCCAAAACTGTAAATGGAAGAAGAAAAAGACATAGTGCAGTTCCCTGCACACAGGACAGGCTGAGGGGGGACCAGGGAGATGAATACACCAGCCTGCATCTTGGCTGGATCATCACTAAAAATACTTCCAATATGGAGAGGCAAGGGAAGTTTTGGAGAGTGGGCTGCAGGCCAAGTGTTGCTTCTCAGAGTGGGGTAAGACCTAGATGTTCTAAGTGTAACCTTTCATCACAAACATAATATAACAATGCCACTTATAAGAAGTATGCATGCGCATGGATGGTTTGTCTTTAATGCTCTGGCACTGATCAACACAGGGTCAGAATTTCTGTCCTTTTCTGTCACTGTCATTCTGTGTCTCTGACTGTCTCTGTGTGCCTTCTTCCCTGGACCCTTCGTGGAGGTCAGTGCATGCATCGTGAACTTGGTCTTCCTGGTGTTGAAATTTTGCTTTCTTTTCCCTTTGGATTACTTGTCTCCTGCATATTGTGTAGTACAGAGAGGAAATGAGGAGACAGCGTTCCTGCTGCAGGTAACAGGCATATGTTCATCTCCAGCTGCAGCTGTCCAGGCCCTCTGTGCTTGATTCCCATTCACCAGGGCCCTGAGGCTGACACTCAGCCTAAATGCATCCCTCCTCAACTTCCTTCACAGCTTCCTTGTCCTTATTCCATGAGAGCCCAGGTCAAGAGAAGTGAGACTCTATCCCCCTGGCACCCACATTGTGCTTTCCCTCTATTGGGCCGAATGTAAAGGATCTGTGGTACTGATGGCCACACCAGTGTCCAGATTTTCCACGCACAACAGAAGATTCCAGGGTTCTGAAAGAGGGTGTCTTGATGGCTGTGAAAAGTCTTTTCCAAGTGCCTCATGGGGTTTCAAATCCTTCTGAAACCTGAAGTTCTTTCTTGTATCTAGGGAATATTCTCACCTCTGGCCAGAAGGCCCACCCAACTAGGAGCACAGCTATCCTGGGTTCAGGAGGTCAGCCAGCCTGCTAGCTCCTGGAGGGATTCCTGAGTATGTCCTCAGGTCCCAAGTGGTAACAGGTGTTTCAAATTGCCTTTATGAGCAGCAACCAGGCACTCAGGTGAGGGGCGGGGCTGTGATCTCCACTGGAAACTCCTAATTCAGCAAATGGAGGCATCCATCTTCATTTTGTCTCTTCGTAGCAAGGGCCCGGGTGCCCCGACCAGAAGGGCAGTGAACAGGGGCTAGGAACCCAATGAGACCTGAAATGGAGGAACATGAGACACGAAGAATGATAGCAAGTCAAGTTTCTGATCAAGCTGTAATATATTATTGTGAACACAGGCACTATAAGGCTTTGCGGAAGGAGAGGGAATGCTGGAGGAGGGGAAGTGGGAGCAAACTTCAAAGCGGAATGTTCCTTGCAACAAATGGCAGGAACCAAACTGTGTGTTGACTCACTTGTGTTGACTCACTTGATTACTGATAAATGGTTTACCTAAGGGGAAATGGCCTGCCCAGGGGAGAATTAACACTTGTCTTGAGGGGTTCCATTGTCTCAAAGCTTATCATCTATCAAGCATAAAATGGCTCCTGGCATATCCTCCTTTTGTTATAATTTTAAATTGAGGCAGGCAATGGGGGTGAGGAGCAGAGACCCTAACAGCAGGTTTGGTGGGCGTAACCAGAGGAGGGAAGTATTGACCTGATTCCTCCCGTGGGGTGGGTGCAAAACCAACCTTCCCGCATCTTATAAGGCTCTTGGTGTCTTTTTGGGGAGGGGAGGCAGAGCCACAGTTTCTAGGGAAACAATTTTTGTTGCTGACACCAACCTCCATGCAAATCAGGTTTGAGTCACGGGGGACTCAGAGGCGGACTATAGGGTCCTCCCCCTGCAGTGCTTTGCCTTGCACCCCTTACTGGTGTCCTTGCCCTGCCATGGTTGGATGTCTCAATGCATAATTCTGAGTTTTATGGCATCCGATAAGGGGGTCTTTCATCATCATGTTCATCCAGGCCTCTGTCAGCTAAATCAAGTCTGTGATAATGTATTTGCAAAGGTTTTGATGCCAAGGAGTCAATCTGCCATTTTATAAAATCAGTAATATTATTAAAAATAATGGGTCTTAAGGTAATCATTAACAAAAGACTAATAAGCTTCCCATAAAGGGTTTTGTAGTGACTCAAGACTATTTGTGGTGGAGTCTATAACCTGTTGTAATTTGTCAGAAAATTTATAGTAGGAATATATAGAGTGTCCTAGCATGCCACCAGCAAGTCTAAGGGAAGCAGTCAGTGGATGTGATGTCCAGGGGAAGAAACACAGCACGTCTGGTCTTCTGGTCAGCGCCAACTGATGAAATTTTTCTTCTTCATAGAGGGTCAGCTGTGGAACAAGCAAAACTAGGAGGCAAGGACCAGGTAGAGAAGAATTGACATGAAAATATAGGATGGTGTTTACCAAAACACAAAGGAGGTGCATACACATTAGAAGTCAAGGTGAGGTTCCTTGAACATCAAGGAACATTTTGAGAAAAGTGAGCAGTCAATAAGCATGCAAAGATGAAGTCAGCAGTGGTACGTCAGCAGAAAGAGATGACTTGGATAAGATGGTGAGGTTAGCTGGAGTATATACTGCCATGGCGTCCTTTGTGGTAAGGACTTGCAAACAGGGGCTCTCTGGATTTTGCAAGAACAATAATGTCATCCACCATAATAAAAGGAAAACAAAGATGGACATCCAGTGTTGAAAAAAGAGAAAAAGAATATGTCTCTATGACTGGGAAAGTGGGTGGCTTTGTCAATGAGATACAATAAATGGACAATTAGAATTTTTGTAAATATTAAAAAGATTTAGTATGTTACTTCATTGACACTTTAGCCAACTGAATACTGGGGGGTGCATCAACTGAGAAAAAAGTTTTTTTGTTTACTAAACATGGGCAGGTGAATTACATCAATCTCTCACAGAGCATTGGCTTTTATCAATGGAGATTAATCTTAAAAGTCTGAATAGCAAGATCTTAATTAAACAATTTAAGAGCCAGTAAAGTGCTCTCACTATGGCAGGTCAAGCGTTAAAATTTTTTAAGAGGCTTGTAAAAAATGAGAAAAATTTTAGGATATGAGTGACTTTAGGAGTCATCACACACACATAAATAATTTAAAATGTTTAGTTTTAAATCTTGCCATATGAGCAGTGAATTCTTCATGTTCAGATGTACATATAATTATTTACTTAGGGAGAGAACTTGTACCAAGTTAATTGATGATCTAATGGTTAGAATTTACTAGAAAAACAAAAGCTTCCAGTGTTCACAAAGAGGGTGTTTGGATGGCTGTGAAATGTCGTTTCCAATTGCCTCATGGGGTTTCAACTCCTTTTGAAACCTGAAGTTCTTTCTTGTATCTAGGGAATATTCTCACCTCTGGCCAGAATTCCCTCCCAACTAGGAGCACAGCTATCCTGGTGTCAGGAGGTCTGCCAGCCTGCTAGCTCCTGGAGGGATTCCTGACTATGTCCTCAGGGCCCAAGTGGTAACAGGTGTTTCCAACTGCCTTTATTAGCAGCAGCCAGGCCCTCAGGTGAGGGGCGGGGCTGTGATCTCCACTGGAAACTCCTAATTCAGCCAATGGAGGCATCTATCTTCCTTTGGTCTCTCCATAGCAAGGGCCCTGGGAGTTTGTGCTTCCTGCAAGCAGAGCGACTTTGTATGGGACACTCATGGATGCCTACTTCTGGGAATCTCTCTGAGTGTGGTGTGTGGACAGCAGGACACAATGATCTGGTATTGTGAGTCCACAGGAGCAATTGCCTTAGCCTTAACCAAAGGGGAGGTGTAAGGTGCCAGGTTCATTCAATATTGTTTGGTCAAACACAGTTTCCATCTATGTTGAGACACAGCCCTTTCTGGGTTCTTTCTGGGCTTGTAATCTGCTGCCCTGAGAATTGGACTGGGAGCCTAAAGGCTGAGTATGCAGCCAAACTTGACTGTACAGGGTCCTGCCCCTGAATTCTGAGGGATGCCCCAGCTACCCCCGTTGGCAGTGTTTCCATGATAGTGAGGCGTGAGATTGAATCAGGAACTCAGGAGAGCAAGACATGAGAGTCCCTTTGCATATGCATTCTTGCTTAGCCAGAATCTGGGCTAGCTGGCTTTCGGTAACCAGCTAGGTTCTCTGTACATAAGTTGCAGGTGAGGCTGGCTACCTTGCCACCCATGCTCTGAGACTACTATATGTGAGTTCTGAGCACACACAGGCACACACTGAGAGATAGACAGACACACACATTACTGTCAGTTCTGGTAGTACAGCATATGGTGAAGGCTGGGTCTGTCTGGGGTCTGTGGGCATGAGAGTTGTTGCCTAACAATCTCTACAAGCCAGGTTTGAACCTCTTATCAATGAACACAGTGTAAGAGGTTTTTGAATTCTGGTCTCTTTCCAACTCATCTATTTCTCTTCTCGCCTTCTATGTCTCTAACTCTCACATGCTCTCATACACTCTGTCTTCACTCATTAATATTTTACTTATATACTTATTTTACTGACAGGCCCAGTTATACAAAGAGAGTTACCAGAGCACTGTTGAGCTCTGGCTTGTTGTGTTGGCGATTTCACCTAGGCTACTGGAGCCTCAGTTTGTAAGTCTTTCTGACACAAGCCATATTCTGTCTCCTCATTTCCATGCCAGTATCACTCAGAGTTTATATTAAAGATATACATACATAAATAGATATGTATACATATATATTTATATATCTGTCATTTTTAGAATTGTTGACGTATGTATTTGACCTTTATACAGAAATACCTTATTTATAACAGCCTAGTTTTTCAGAAATAATTGGCCATATAGTTGGAGCAGCATTCAATACAAATATAAATAATAGAACCTTCCAGTAGCAGAACCTTCCTTCTGAAGGAAGCCTGCCAATGAGAGCTCAGAGCTGCCCTTAAAAGGCTGGGCATGCTTCCAGGAAGTGCAAAGCAGCGTTCAGGACAGGACCCTGCTTGCAGAAGCTGTCCAGTGCGCATGTGTATAACTCTGTTTGTGCCTGTGCCTCTGTGGATGTGTGTGTGTGGGTGACTGTGAGAGTGTGTGTTTGTGTGTGTGTGTGTGTGTGTGTGTGAGAGAGAGAGAGAGGGAGGGAGAGAGACAGAGAACAAAAGAATCACTGTGGCATAGGTGATTATGTGCAAAACACTTGGCACATTCTAATTTACAGCTAAATATGACACCATTATAGCTCTCCTTGGCCATTGGCCACTTTTCTTCTTTTCAGATGTGAAGACACTGAAGAGGGAGAGGTTTTTGCCCTGTGGCTTGCACAGGGAACTAGCAGCTGCCCTGTGTGTGTTGCCAGACTAGGAAACTTGTGAGCCTGTCCATGTGCAGTGTCTCCTTGATGAATTCCTACTTGAGCCTTTTATTGCTCAGTCCCCTTGGAGCTGCATATAGCTAATGATTTGGAGATTTTACTCCTTTGGGCAATTCGTTTCCTGATGCACAGTTTCCCTCCAGGTTTTAGCAATCAATTGTCTGAATGTCATATCGAATCCATTGTAGAAAATGACTACATCAGTATCTCACTCTTTTTTATATATATATATACTTTATTTATTCCCTTTTATTGCCCTTGTTGTTTAATTGTTGTAGTTATTATTGTTGTTGTAGTTGTTGGATAGGACAGAGAGAAATGGAGAGAGGAGGGGGAAGACAGAGAGGAGGAGAGAAAGATAGACACCTGCAGACCTGCTTCACCACCTGTGAAGCAACTCCCCTGCAGGTGGGGAGCCGGGGTTCGAACCAGGATCCTTATGCCGGTCCTTGTGCTTTGCGCCACCTGCGCTTAACCCGCTGTGCTACAGCCCGACTCCCAGTATCTCACTCTTTCTCTCTATATATATATATGTAACATATAGAGGTCTGAAAATATTTTTTAGCTAGAGTCCTGCACAGGTCTGGATTAGAGTAGTAATGAGGATACACCTGGCCCTTCTGAGCCACAGTCATGAGAGACATCTCACAGAGCCATTCGTATACATCTTATCACTCTACAAATCTCTCTCAGCACAAACTACTGCTGCAAAATCATCTACTTACCTCTTGTCTTTTTGTCGACCGAGTCCTATCCCAAAACTGTAAATCAAAGAAGAAATAGACATAGTGCAGTTCCCTGCACACAGGACAGTCTGAGGCTGGACCAGGGAGATGCAATACGCCAGCCTGCATCTTGGCTGGAGCATCACTAAGACTACTTCCAAATTGGAGAGGTGAGGGCAGTTTTGGAGAGTAGGCTGCAGGCCAAGTGTTGCTTGTCAGAGTGGGCTGAGACCTAAATGTTCTAAGTGTAACCTTTCCTCACAAACATAAAATAACAATGCCACTTATAAGAAGTATGCATGGGCATGGAGGGTTTGTCTTCAGTGCTCTGGCACTGATCAACACAGGGGCAGAATTTCAGTCCTTTGCTGTCTCTGTCATCCTGTGTCTCTTTGACTGTCTCTACGTTCCTTCTTCACTGGACCCTTATGGAAGTCAGTGCATGCATCGTGAACTCGGAATTCCTGGTGATGAAATTTTGCTTTCTTTGCCCTTTGGATTAGTCAGTCTCCTGCATATGGTGTAGTACATTGGGGAACTGAGGAGACAGCGATCCTGCTGCAGGTAACAGGCATATGTCCATGTCCAGCTACATCTATCCAGGCCCTCTGTGCTTGACTCCCATTCTCCAGGGCCCTCATGCTGACACTCAGCCTAAATGCAGTCCTCCTCAATTTCCTGCACCGCATCCTTGTCCTTATTCCTTGATAGCCCAGGTCAAGAGAAGTGAAACTCTATCCCCCTGGCACACACATTGGGCTTTCCCATATTGCATCTGTGGTACTGATTGCCCCACCAGTTTCCAGATTTTCCACGCAAAACAGAAACTTCCAGTTTTCAGAAAGAGGGTTTTTTGATGGCTGTGAAATGTCTTCTCCAAGTGCCTCATAGGGTTTCAAATCCTTTGGAAACCTAAAGTTCTTTCTTGTATCTAGGGAATATCCTCACCTCTGGCCAGAAGGGCTGCCCAACTAGGAGCACAGCAATCCTGGTGTCAGGAGGTCTGCCAGCCTGCTAGCTTCTAGAGGGATTCCTGAGTATTATATCCTCAGGCCCCAAGTGGTAACAGGTGTTTCAAATTGCCTTTATTAGCAGCAGTCAGGCCCTCAGGTGAGGGGCGGGGCTATGATCTCCACTGGAAGCTCCTAATTCAGCCAATGGAGGCAGCCATCTTGCTTTTGTGTCTCCATAGCCAGGGCCCGGGGAGTTTCTGCTTCCTGCAAGAACAGCGACTTTGTATGGGACACTCATGCATGCCTACTTCTGGGAATTTCTCTGAGTGTGATGTGTGGACAGCATGACACCGTGATCATGGATTGTGAGGCCACAGGAACAATTGCCTTAGCAGGACCCAAAGGGGTGGTGTAAGGGGCCGAGTTCATCCACTATTGTTTGGTCAAAAACAGTTCCCATCTATGTTGAGACACAGCTCTTTCTGGGTTCTTTCTGGGCTTGTAATCTGCTGTCCACTGAGAAGTGGACTGGGAGCCTGGAGGCTGAGTATGCAGCCAAACGTGACTGGACAGGGTCCTGCCCCTGAAATCTGAGGGGTGCCCCAGCTTTCCCTATTGGCAGTGTTTGGATGATAGTGAGGCATGAGATTGAATCGGGAACTCAGGAGAGTGAGACTTGAGAGTCCCTTTGCATATGCATTATTGCTTAGCCAGAATCTGGGCTAGCTGGCTTTCCCTAACCAGCTAGGTTCTCTGTACATAAGTTGCAGGTGAGGCTGGCTACATTGCCACCCATGCTCTTAGACTACTATAGGTGAATTCTGAGCAAACAAAGACACACACAGATAGACAGACACACACACACACACACACACACACACACACACACACACATTACTGTCAGGTCTGGTAGTACAGCATATGGTAAAGGCTGGGGCTGTCTGGGGTCTGTGGGCATGAGAGCTGCTGCCTTACAATCTCCACAAGCCAGGTTTGAACCTGTCATCATTGAACACAGTGTAGGAGGTTTTTGAATTGTGGTCTCTTTCCAACTCATCTATTTCTCTTCTCGCCTTCTCTGTCTCTAACACTCACATGCTCTCACACACTCTGTCTTCAATCATTAATATTTTACTTATATACTTATATTACTGACAGGCCCAGATATACAAAGATAGTTACCAGAGCACTGCTGAGCTTTGGCTTGTTGTGTTGGTGATTTCACCTAGGCTACTGGAGCCTCAGTTTGTAAGTCTTTCTGAAACAAGCCATATCCTGTCTCCTCATTTCTATGCTAGTATCACCCACAGTTTATAATAAAGTGATTTTTTTTGCAAAAAACTTGGTACATTCTGATTTACAGATCAATATTGACACCATTGTAGCTCTCTTTGGCCCTTGGTCACTTTGCTTAATTTCAGATGTAAAAACACTGAAGAGGGAGATGTTTTTGCCCTGAGGCTTGCACTGGGAACTACCAGCCGCCCTGTGTCTGTTGCCAGACTAGGAAACTTGTGGCGCCTGTCCATGTGGAGAATCTCCTTGATGAGTTCCTTCTCAAGCCTTTTTCGCTCTTTCCTTTTGGAGCTGCATATAGCTAATGATTTTGAGATTTTCTCCTTTGGACAATTATCTTCCTGATGCACCGATTCTCTCCAGGTTTTAAGAATCAATTGTCTGAATGTCATATCGAATCGAATCGATTGTAGAAAATGACTACATCAGTGACTCTCTCTCTCTCTCTCTCTCTCTCTATATATATATATATATATATATATATATATATATATATATATATATATATATATTTGTAACATGTAGAGGTCTGAAAATATTTTTTAGTTAGAGACCTGCACAGCTCTGGATTCGGGTAGTAATGCGGATACACCTGCCCCTTCTGAGCCACAGTCATGAGAGACATCTCACAGAGCCATTCGTTTACCTCTTGTCACTCTACAGATCTCTCTCAGCACAAACTACACCTGCCAAATCATCTACTTCCTTCTTGCTCATTTTGTCCAAGGAGTCCTATCCCAAAACTGTAAATCAAAGAAGAAATAGACGTAGTGCAATTCCGTGCACACATGACAGGCTGTGGCTGGACCAGGGAGATGAAATACACCAGCCTGCATCTTGGCTGGAGCATCACTAAAACTACTTCCAATTTGGAGAGGCAAGGGCAGTTTTGGAGAGCGGGCTGCAGGCCAAGTGTTGCTTCTCAGAGTGGGCTAAGACCTAGATGTTCTAAGTGTAACCTTTGCTCACAAACATAAAATAACAATGCCACTTGTAAGAAGTACGCATGGGCATGGAGGGTTTGTCTTCAGTGCTCTGGCACTGATCAACACAGGGCTAGAATTTCTGTCCTTTTCAGTCACAATCATTCTGTCTCTCTGTCTGTCTCTAAGTGCCTTCTTCCCTGGACATTTCCTGGAATTCATTGCATGCATCGTGAACTCTGTCTTTCTGGTGTTGAAATTTTCCTTTCTTTGCCCTTTGGATTATTTAGTCTCCTGCATATGGCGTAGTACAGAGGGGAACTGAGGAGACAGCGTTCCTGCTGCAGGTAACAGAGATATGTCCATCTCCAGCTGCAGCTGTCCAGGCCCTCTGTGCTTGACTCCCATTCTCCAGGGCTCTGTGGCTGACACTCAGCCTAAATGCAGCCCTCCTCAATTTTCTGCACCGCATCCTTGTCCTTATTCCATGAGAGACCAGGTCAAGAGAAGTGAAACTCTACCACCATGGCACACACATCGTGCTTTCCCTCTATTGGGCCGAATGTAAAGGATCTTTGGTACTGATGGCCACACCAATGTCCAGATTTTGAACGCAAAATGGAAGCTTCCAGGGTTCAGAAAGAGGGTGTTTTGATGGCTGTGAAATGTCTTTTCCAAGTGCCTCCTGGGGTTTCAAATCCTTTTGAAACCTGAAGTTCTTTCTTGTATCTAGGGAATATTCTCACCTCTGGCCCGAAGGCCCTCCCAACTAGGAGCACAGCTATGCCGGGTTCAGGAGGTCTGCCAACCTGCTAGCTCCTGGAGGGATTCCTGGGTATGTCCTCAGGCCCCAAGTGGTAACAGGTGTTTCCAATTGCCTTTATTAGCAGCAGCCAGGCCCTCATGTGATTGAGGGCCATGATATCCACAGGAAGCTCCTAATTCCACCAATGGAGGCATCCGTCTTGCTTTTGTGTCTCCATAGCAAGGGCCTGGGGATTTTGTGCTTCCTGCAAGCAGAGAAACATTGTATGGGACACTCATGCATGCCTACTTCTGGGAATCTCTCTGTGTGTGATGTGTGGACACCAGGACACCATGATCATGGATTGTAAGGCCACAGGAGCAATTGATTTAGCCGGACCCAAAGGGTAGGTGTTAGGGGCCGGGTACATCCACTATTGTTTGGTCAAACACAGTTGCCATCTATGTTGAAACACAGCTCTTTGGGCTTGTAATCTGCTGCCCTGAGCAGTGGACTGAGAATCTGGAGGCTGAGTAGGCAGCCAAATGTGACTGGACAGGCTCATTCCCCTGAATTCTGAGGGGTGCCCCAGCTTACCCCGTTGGCAGTGTTTGGATGATAGTGAGGCATGGGATTGAATCAGGAACTCAGGAGAGGGTGACATGATAGTACCTTTGCATATGCATTCTTGCTTAGCCAGATTCTGGGGTAGGTGGCTTGCCCTGACCAGCTAGGTTCTCTGTACATAAGTTGCAGGTGAGTCTGGCTACCTTGACACCCATGCTCTGAGACTACTATAGGTGAGCTCTGAGCACACACAGACACACACAGACAGACAGACACACACACACACACACACACACACACATTACTGTCAGGTCTGGTAGTACATCATATCGTGAAGGCTGGGTTTATATGGGGTCTGTGGGCATGGTGAAGGCTGGGGCTGCCTGGGGTCTGTGGGCATGAGAGTTGCTGCCTTACAATCTCTACAAGCCTGGTTTGAACCTGTCGTCAATGAACACAGTGTAGGAGGTTTTTGAATTCTGTTCTCTTTCCAACTCATCTATTTCTCTTCTCCCCTTCTCTGTCTCTAACTCTAACATGCTCTCACACACTCTGTCTTCACTGATTGATATTTTACTTATATACTTATTTTACTGACAGGCCCAGATATACAAAGAGAGTTACCAGAGCACTGCTGAGCTCTGGCTTGTTTCGTTGGTGATATCACGTAGGCTACTGAAGCCACAGCTTTGTAAGTCTCTATGACACAAGCCATATTCTGTCTCCTCATTTCCATGACAGTATATCTCAGACTTTATAATAAACATATACATATATATATATATATATATATATATATATATATATATATATATATATATATATAATTTATAGAATTGTTGACCTATGTAATTGATCTTTATCAGAATTAACACATTTATAACAGTTTCCTTTTTCATTAATAATTGTCCACCTATTTGGAGCAGGATTCAATACATTTATAAATAATAGAACCTTCCAGTAGCATTTCTAATAGCATTTCTATCAGCATCCTTATTGTAATTATCATAGTACAGAACTTGCCTCCTTTCTCTAGTGTAAGCATCAGTACATATGAGTTTCTTTTCATTCTCCTGAAATCTTAATTTCCCTGGACTCTGAAGTGTCTCCGAATGTTTGAAGCAGCCCTCTGTTTCTCAGCAGATGGTTTCCATTTTCTGCTGTAATCAGGTCTTCTTGTTCTTTTTGTTTTTATTTTTCATTTTTTTTCAAATTCTCCTATATCATCCCCATTTATTTGCATATTTATTTAGTCCTATATTACATGAGGGGTAATTTCTTCTGCTTGATCTTCTGCTTGATGGATTTTTCTTTTATTATTAAAGGGAAGTTTACACTCACAATACATTTCATGTTGTAAATACTACACACATATGGTAAAGGCTGGGGTGGTCTGGGGTTTGTGGACATGAGACTGCTCCCTTACAGTCTCTACAACCCAGGTTAGAACCTGTCATGTATGAACACAGTGTGGGAGGTTTTTGAATTCTGATCTGTTTCCCACTCTTCTATTTCTCTTCTTGCCTTCTCTGTCTCTGACTTTCACAGGCTCTCACTCACTCTGTCTGCACTCATTAATATTATACTTATATACTTATTTTACTGACAGGCCCTGATATACAAAGAGAGTCACCAGGGCACTGCTGAGTTCTGGCTTGTTTTGTTGGCGGTTTCACCTAGGTTTCTGGAGCCTCAGCTTTGTAAGTCTCTCTGGCACAAGCCATACTCTGTCTCCTCATAGCCATGCCAGTATCCCTTAGAGTCTATAATAAAGATACACTTACATATATGTACATATATATACATATATATATATCACTCATTTTTAGAATTGTTGACCTTTTATTTGATCTTAATGCAAAATTACCACATTTATAACAGCCTACTTATTCATAAATAATTGGTCACATAGTTGGAACAGGATTCACTACAATTATAAATTATAAACCTTCCAGGAGCATTTCCATAGCCTTTCTATCAGTATCCTCATTGTAATTATTATATCATAGAACTTGCCTCCATTTTCTTGTGTAAGCTTCAATATGTATGCCTTTCTTTTCATTCTCGGGAATTCTTCATTTGCCTCGACCCTGAAGTGTCAGGGAAGTTTGAAGCAACCCTCTGTTTCTCAGCAGACATTTTCTATATTTCTGCTGTAATCAGGTCTTCCTGTGGTCTTTGTTTTTATTTTTTCCAAATCCTCCTAGATCATCCTCATTTATTTGCATATTTATTTATTTAGTCCCATATCACATGAGGGGTCATTTCTTCTGCCTGATAGATTTCTTTTATAATTGAAGGGAACTTTTGACACACAATACATTTCCTTTTGCAGATACTACACACTACTACAACTACTACTGCACTGTTTTTGACAGTGACATCAAATGCACAATGGATTAGTATTGCATGGCTCTAAAGAATGTTCACTATTTAACCTACAAAGTTTTTAACCTCACAAATATGTATTCTGTTCTTTCTTGGGGAATGAATGCTTTACAGTCAACAGTGACATGTAATAGTGGGCAAGGGGGGTAATTTTTCCCACTTTCCCTATATTTCTGTACATCATTTGTAACTTTCTTATTGAGGAGAAGGAAACAGTCATAAATTGAGAGAGCAGGGCCCAAGCAGGAAGAGAGACAGAGAGACAGCTGCAGTTCTGATTTGACACTAGCCCAGCTTTTTCTTAGCTGGGTAAGTGGTGAGCAGGGGCTCAAATCTAGGTCCTGAGCTTCCACATAGTTCCCTGGCATCGCCACCAGCAGTGCCAAGAAGTGAAACTCTATCCCCCTGGCACACACATTGTGCTTTCCCTCTATTAAGCTGAATGTAAAGTATCTGTGGTACTGATGGCCACACCAGTGCCATTCATATATCTCTTATCACTCTACAAATCTCTCTCAGCACAAACTACAGCTGCCAAATCATCTACTTCCCTCTTGCTGTTTTTGTCTACGGAGTCCTATCCCAAAACTGTAAATCAAAAAATAAATAGACATAGTGCAGTTCCCTGCACACAGGACAGGCTGAGGCTGGACTAGGGAGATGCAATATGCCAGCCTGCATCTTGGCTGGAGGATCACTAAGACTACTTCCAGTTTGGAGAGGTGGGGGCAGTTTTGGAGAGTGGGCTGCCGGCCAAGTGTTGCTTCTCAGAGTGGCTAAGACCTAGATGTTCTAAGTCTTACCTTTCCACAAATCATAAAATAGCAATGCCACTTGTAAGAAGTATGCATGGGCATGGAGGGTTTTTCTTCAGTGCTCTGGCACTGATCAACACAGGGCCAGAATTTCAGTCCTTTTCTGTCTCTGTCATTCTGTTCTCTGACTGTCTCTACGTGCCTTCTTCCCTGGGCCCTTAATGGAATTCAGTGCATGCATCCTGAACTCAGTCATCCTGGTGTTGAAATTTTCCTTTCTTTGCCCTTTGGATTGTTTAGTCTCCTGCACGTGGTGTAGTACAGAGGGGAACTGCGGAGACAGCGTTGCTGCTGCAGGTTCCAGGGATGACTCTACTGTGAGCTTGTGAATCCCTGTGCTCAGCTGCATTCTGCTGGGTGTCCACAAGAGGTCAGCACCAGTGCGGGACTAAGGGTCCATGGGGCAAGTGCCCTGAGGCACTGGGCTACGAGTGTGGAGACAGTGTTTATGGGTGTGCCCCAAGAGCATGGCCACCCTAGCTCAAGCAGGCAGTGTCCTAAGGACGGGTCCAGACAGGAGCTGTTGTGTCGTGTTGGCAGAAACAGGGCCTTCAGAGGACAGCAGACAGTCCCTGGGGGCGGGTATAAGACACCGTGCCCTCTGAGCCTGAGAGGAGGGCCCAGTGTGTATTCATAGAGACAGCTGGCCAATTAGAGAAGAAGAACATCACCCTCAGGTGTGTGAACCAAGACCTGGCCAATGAGAACAGAGGGGAAGTTGTGAGTGCGGGACTCAGAGAGCAGCCTTCTGAAGGAAGCCTGCCAATGGGAGCTCAGAGCTGGCCTTAAAAGGCTGGGCATGCTTCCAGGAAGTCACTCATATCCTAAAATTTTTCTCATTTTTTACAAGCCTCTTAAAATTTTAATGCTTGACCTGCCATAGTGAGAGCACTTTACTGGCTCCTGCATTATTTAATTAAGATCTTGCTATTCAGACTTTTAAGATTAATATCCATTGATAAAAGCCAATGCTCTCTGACAGATTGATGTAATTCACCTGCCCATGTTTAGTAAACAAAAACTTTTTTTCTCTCAGTTGATATTTTTTCTAAATTTATGTGCACTACAGCTCAAACAAGAAAAACTAAAACCCTTCAGCTTAATTAATTTTAAAAAAAGAAGGGAAATGCACCCCCCAGTATTCAGTTGGCTAAAGTGTCAATGAAGTAACATACTAAACCTTTTTAATATTTACAAAAATTTGAATTGTCCATTATATCTCATTGACAAAGCCACACACTTTTCCAGTCATAGAGACATATTCTTTTTCTCTTTTTTCAACACTGGATGTCCATGTTTGTTTTCCTTTTATTATGGTGGATGACATTGCTCTTGCAAAATCCACAGAGTCTCTGTTGGCAAGTCCTTACCACAAAGGACACCATTGCAGTATATAGTCCAGCTAACCTCACCAGCTTATCCAAGTCTTCCCTTTCTGATGACCTACCACTGCTGACTTCATCTTTGCATGTTTATTGACTGCTCACTTTTCTCAAAATATTCCTCGATGTTCAAGGAACCTCACCTTGACTTCAAATGTGTATGTACCTCCTCTGTGTTTTGGTAAACGCCATCCTATATTTTCATGTCAATTCTTCTCTACCTGGTCCTTGCCTCCTAGTTTTGCTTATTCCACAGCTGACCAGAAGAAGAAAATTTCATCAGGTGGTGCTGACCAGAAGACCAGACATGCTGTGTTTCTTCCCCTGGACATCACATCCAGTGAATGCTTCCCTTAGACTTGCTGGTGGCATGCTAGGACACTCTATATATTCCTCCCATGAATTTTTTGACAAATTACAACAGGTTATAGACTCCACCACAAATAGTCTTGAATCACTACAGATCCCCTTATGGGACCCTTATTAGTCTTTTGTTAATGGTTACCTTAGGACCCTTTATCTTTAATAAGATTACTGATTTTATAAAAACGGCAGGTTGACTCCTTGGCATTAAAACCTTTGCAAATACATTATCACAGACTTGATTTGGCTGACAGAGGCCTGGCTGAACCTGAGGATGACAGACCCCCTTTTCAGATGGCATAAAACTCAGAATTATGCATGGAGACATCCAACCTTGGCAGGGCAAGGACACCAGTAAGGGGTGTAAGGCAAAGCACTGCAGGGGGAGGACCCTATAGTCCGCCTCTGAGTCCCCCGTGATGCAAACCTGATTTGCATGGAGGTTGGTGTCAGCAACAAAAATTGTTTCCCTAGAAACTGTGGCTCTGCCTCCCCTCCCCAAAAAGACACCAAGAGCCTTATAAGATGCAGGAAGGTTGGTTTTGCACCCACCGCGTGGGAGGAATCAGGTCAATACTTCCCTCCTCTGGTTACGCCCACCAAACCTGCTGTTAGGGTCTCTGCTCCTCACCCACATTGCCTGCCTCAATTTTAAATTATAACAAAGGGAGGATATTCCAGGAGCCATTTCTCTGCTTTATAGATGATAAGCTTTGAGAAAACGGAACCCCTCAAGACAAATGTTAATTCCCCCCTGGGCAGGCCATTTCCCCTTAGGTAAACCATTTATCAGTAATCAAGTGAGTCAACACAAGTAAGTCAACACACAGTTTGGTTCCTGCCATTTGTTGCAAGGAACATTCCGCTTTGAAGTTTGCTCCCACTTCCCCTCCTCCATCATTCCCTCTCCTTCCCCAAAGCCTTATAATGCCTGTGTTCTCAATAAAATATTACAGCTTGATCAGAAACTTGACTTGCTGTCGTTCTCTCCTGTCTCATGTTCCTTCATTTCAGGTTCATTGGGTTCCTAGCCCCTGTTCACCGCCCTACTGGTCGGGGCAGGCCCTTATGGAAGTCAGTGCATGCATCGTGAACTCGGACTTTCTGGTGTTGAAATTTTCCTTTCTTTGCCCTTTGGATTATTTAGTCTCCTGCATATGGCATAGTACATTGGGGAACTGAGGAGACAGCAATCCTGCTGCAGGTAACAGGCATATGACTATCTCCAGCTGCAGATGTCCAGGCCCTCTGTGCTTGACTTCCTTTCTCCAGGGCCCTGAGGCTGACACTCAGCCTAAATGCAGCCCTCCTCTATTTCCTGCACCGCATCCTTGTCCTTATTCCATGAGAGCCCAAATAAAGAGAAGTGAAACTCTATCCCCCTGGCACACACTTTGTGCTTTCCCTCTATTGGGCCGAATGTAAAGGATCTGTGGTACTGATGGCCACACCAGTGTCCAGAAATTCCACACAAAACGGAAACTTCCAGGATTCAGAAAGAGGGTTTTTTGATGGATGTGAAATGTCTTTTCCAAGTGCCTCATGGGGTTTCAAATCCTTTTGAAACCTTAAGTTCTTTCTTGTATTTAGGGAATATTCTCACCTCTGGCCAGAATGCCCTCCCAACTAGGAGCACAGATATCCTGGGGTCAGGAGGTCTGCCAGCCTGCTAGCTCCTGGAGGGATTCCTGAGTATGTCCTCAGGTCCCAAGTGGTAACAGGTGTTTCCAATTGCCTTTATTAGTAGCAGCCAGACCCTCAGGTGAGGGGCGGGGCTGTGATCTCCACTGGAAACTCCTAATTCAGACAATGGAGGTATCCATCTTCCTTTTGTCTCTCCATAGCAAGGGCCCAGGGAGTTTGTGCTTCCTGCAAGCAGAGCGACTTTGTATGGGTCACTCATGCATGCCTACGTCTGGGAATCTCTCTGAGTGTGATGTGTGGACACCAGGACACCACGATCAGGGATGTGAAGCCACAGGAGCAATTGCCTTAGCCGGACCCAAAGGGAAGTTGTAAGGGACCGGGTTCCTCAACTATTGTTTGGTCGAACACAGTTCCCATCTATGTTGAAACACAGCTCTTTCTGGGTACTTTCTGTACTTGTAGTCTGCTGCCCTGAGCTGTGGACTGAGAGCATGGAGGCTGAGTAGGCAGACAAACGTGACTGGACAGGATCATGGCCCTGAATTCTGAGGGTTGCCCCAGCTCCCCCGGATGATTGATAGTGAGTCATGGGATTGAATAGGGAACTCAGGAGACTTAGACATGAGAGTCCCTTTGCATATGCATTCTTGCTTAGCAGGAATCTGGGATAGCTGGCTTGCCCTGGCCAGCTATGTTCTCTGTACATAAGTTGCAGGTGAGGCTGTCTACCTTGCCACCTATGCGCTGAGACTACTACAGGTGAGCTCTGAGCACACACAGACACATACATTAAGAAAGACAGACAGACAGACACACACACACACACATTACTGTCAGGTCTGGTAGTACAGCATATGGTGAAGGCTGGGGCTGTCTGGGGTCTGTGCGCCTGAGAGCTGCTGCCTTACAATCTACAAGCCAGGTTTGAACCTGTCATCAATGAACACAGTGTAGGAGGTTTTTGAATTCTGGTCTCTTTCCAACTCATCTATTTCTCTTCTCGCCTTCTCAGTTTCTAACTCTCACATGCTCTCACACACTCTGTCTTCACTCATTAATATTTTACTTATATACTTATTTTACTGACAGGCCCAGATATAAAAAGAGAGTTACCAGAGCACTGCTGAGCTCTGGCTTGTTGTATTGGTGATTTCACCTAGGCTACTGGAGCCTCATTTTGTAAGTCTTTCTGTCACAAGCCATATTCTGTCTCCTCATTTCCATGCCAGTATCACTCAGAGTTTATAATAAAGTGTTTTTTTTTTTTTTGCAAAACTCTTGGTACATTCAGATTTACAGCTCAGTATTGACACCATTGTACCTTTCTTTGGCCCTTGGTCACTTTTCTTCTTTTCCGATGTAAAAACACTGACGAGGGTGAGGTTATTGCCCTGAGGCTTGCACTGAGAACTACCAGATGCACTGTGTCTGTTGCCAGACTAGGAAACTTTGGTGCCTGTCCATGTGGAGACTCTCCTTGATGAGTTCCTTCTCCAGCCTTTTTCACACTGTCCCGTTGGAGCTGCATATAGCTAATGATTTTGAGATTTTACTCCATTGGACAATTCTTTTCCTGATGCACGGTTTTTCTCCAGGTTTTAGCAATCAATTGTCTGAATGTCATATTGAATCCATTGTAGAAAATGACTACATCAGTCTCTCTCTCTCTCTCTCTATATATATATATATATATATATATATATATATATATATATATATATATATATATATATATGTAACTAGTAGAGATCTGAAAATATTTTTTAGCTAGAGACCTGCACAGCTCTGGATTATAGTAGTAATGCGGATATACCTGGCCCTTCTGAGCCACAGTCATGAGAGACATCTCACAGAGTCATTCGTATACCTCTTATCACTCTACAAATCTCTCTCAGCACAAACTACCGCTGCCAAATAATCTACTTCCCTCTTGCTCTTTTTGTCCACCGAGTCCTATCCCAAAACTGTAAATCAAAGAAGAAATAGACATAGTGCAGTTCCCTGCACAGAGGACAGTCTGAGGCTGGACCAGGGAGATGCAATACGCCAGCCCGCATCTTGGCTGGAGCATCACTAAGACTACTAACAAATTGGAGAGGCGAGGGCAGTTTTGGAGAGTGGGCTGCAGGCCAAGTATTGCTTCTCAGAATGGGATAAGACCTAGATGTTCTAAGTATAACTTTTCGTCACAAACATAAAATAACTATGCCACTTGTAAGAAGTATGCATGGGCATGGAGGGTTTGTCTTCAGTGCTCTGGCACTGATCAACACAGGGCCAGAATTTCAGTCCTTTTCTGTCTCTGTCATCCTGTCTTTCTGAATGTCTCTACGTGCCTTCTTCACTGGGCCCTTATGGAAGTCAGTGCAAGCATCGTGAACTCGGACTTCCTGGTGTTGAAATTTTCCTTTCTTTGCCCTTTGGATCATTCAGTCTCCTGCATATGGCGTAGTACATTGGGGAACTGATGAGACAGGGATCCTGCTGCAGGTAACAGGCATATGTCCATATTCAGCTGCAGCTGTCCATGTCCTCTGCTACTCCCATTCTCCAGGGCCTTGACACTCCTGGGCGTGTCCTAGCACACTAGCCAATGATATTGCTGACAGGGGTCTGGGCTTGGCCTAGGTCTCTGGCATATCAGAGCATGGCTGGTGCCCTGTCTGCAGGCCTTCTGAAGTAAGACCGACAATGGGAGCTCAGAGCTGGCCTTAAAAGGCGGTGCATGCTTCCAGGAAGTGCGAAGCAGGGTTCACCCAGGTCCCTACCTTGTAGAAGCTGTCCAGTGTGCATGTGTATAACTCCGTTTGTGCCTGTGCCTCTGTGGATGTGTGAACGTGCGTAACTGTGAGAGTGTGTGTTTGTGTATGGATGTGAGGGAGGGAGAGAGAGAGAACAACAGAATCACTGTGGCACAGTTGATTTTGTGCAAAACACTTGGCACATTCTGATTTACAGCTCAATATTAACACCATTGTAGCTCTCCTTGGCCCTTGATCACTTTTCTTCTTTTCAGATGTAAAGACACTGAAGAGGGAGAGGTTTTTGCCCTGAGGCTTGCACTGGGAACTAGAAGCTGCGCTGTGTGTGTTGCCAGACTAGGAAACTTGTGGTGCCTGTCCATGTGGAGAATCTCCTGGATGAGTTCCTTGTCAAGCCTTTTTTGCTAGGTCCCGTTGGAGCTGCATATAGCTAATGATTTGGAGATTTTACTCCTTTGGACAATTCCTTTCCTGATGCACAGTTTCTCTCCAGGTTTTAGCAATCAATTGTCGAATGTAATATCGCATCCATTGTAGAAAATGACTACATCAGCGTCTTGCTGTCTCTCTCTCTCTCTCTCTCTATATATATATATATATATATATATATATATATATATATGTAACATGCAGAGGTCTGAAAATATATTTTAGCTAGATACCTGTACAGCTCTGGATTAGGGTACTAATGTGGATACACCTGGCCCTTCTGAGCCACAGTCATGAGAGACATCTCACAGAGCCATTTGTTTACCTCTTGTCACTCTACAAATCTCTCTCAGCACAAACTACAGCTGCCAAATCATCTACTTCACTCTTGCTCTTTTTGTCCACCGAGTCCTATCCCAAAACTGTAAATCAAATAAGAAATCGACATAGTTCAGTTCCCTGCACACAGGACAGGCTGATGTTGGACCAGGGAGATGACATACGCCAGCCTGCATTTGGCTGGAGCATCACAAAACTATTTCCAATTTGGAGAGGCAAGGGCAGTTTTGGAGAGAGGGCTGCAGGCCAAGTGTTGCTTCTCAGAGTGGGCTAAGACCTAGATGTTCTAAGTGTAACCTTTCCTCAAAAACATAAAATAACAATGCCACTTGTAAGAAGTATGCATGTGCATGGAGGGTTTGTCTTCAGTGCTCTGGCACTGATCAACACAGGTCCAGAATTTCTGTACTTTTCTGTCACTGTCATTCTGTCTCTCTGACTGTCTGTACGTGCCTTCTTCACTGGGCCCTTACTGAAAGTCAGTACATGCATCGTTAACTCGGTCTTCCTGGTGTTGAAATTTTCCTTTCTTTATCCTTTGGATTTCTTAGTCTCGTGCATATGGTGTAGTACAGAGAACATAGGAGATAGCGTTCCTGCTGCATGTAACAGGCATATGTCCATCTTCAGCTGCAGCTGTCCAGGCCCTCTGTGCTTGACTCCCATTCTCCAGGGCCCTGTGGCTGACACTCAGCCTAAATGCAGCCCTCCTCAATTTCCAGCACCGCATCCTTGTCCTTATTCTATGAGAGCCCAGGTCAAGAGAAGTGAATCTCTACCCACCGGGCACACACATTGTGCTTTCCCTCTATTTGGCTGAATGTAAAGGATCTGTGGTACTGATGGCCACACCAGTGTCCAGATTTTCCATGCAAAACGGAAGGTTCCAGGGTTCAGAAAGAGGGTTTTTTGATGGCTGTGAAATGTCTTTTCCATGTGCCTCCTGGGGTTTCAAATCCTTTTGAATCCTCAAGTTCATTCTAGTATCTGGGTAATATTCTCACCTCTGGCACCGAAGGGCCTTCCAACTAGGAGCACAGCTATGCCGGGTTCAGGAGGTCTGCCAGCCTGCTAGCTCCTAGAGGGATTCCTGAGTATGTCCTCACGCCCAAGTGGTAACAGGTGTATCCAATTGCCTTTATTAGCAGCAGCCAGGCCCTCAGGTGAGGGGCGGGGCTGTGATCTCCACTGGAAGGTCCTAATTCAGACAATGGAGGCATCCATCTTCCTTTTGTCTCTCCATAGTAAGGGCCTGGGGAGTTTGTGCTTCCTGCAAGCAGAGCGACTTTGTATGGGACACTCATGCATGCCTACTTCTGGGAATCTCTCTGAGTGTGATGTGTGGACACCAGCACACCATGATCTGGGATTGTGAGGCCACAGGAGCAATTGCCTTAGCGGGACCCAAAGGGTAGGTGTGAGGGGACAGGTTCATCCACTATTGTTTGGTCAAACACAGTTCCCATCTATGTTGAAACACAGCTCTTTCTGTGTTCATTATGGGCTTGTAATATGCTGCCCAGAGCAGTGGACTGAGAGTCTGGAGGCTGAGTAGGCAGCCAAACGTGACTGGACAGGCTCCTGCCCCTGAATTCTGAGGGGTTCCCCAACTTACCCCGTTGGCAGTATTTGGATGATAGTGAGGCATGAGATTGAATCAGGAACTCAGGAGAGGGAGACATTAGAGTCCCTTTGCATATGCATTCTTGCATAGCCAGAATCTGGGCTATCTGGCTTGCCATGACCAGCTAGGTTCTCTGTATATAAGTTGCAGGTGAGGCCGGCTACCTTCACACCCATGCTCTGAGACTACTACAGGTGAGTTCTGAGCACACACAGACATAGACAGACAGACAGACAGACAAACACACACATTACTGCCAGGTCTGGTAGTACAGCATATGGTGAAGGCTGGGGCTGTCTGGAGTCTGTGGGCATGAGAGCTGCTGCCTTAAAATCTCTACAAGCCAGCTTTGAACCTGTCATCAATGAACACAGTGTAGGAGGTTTTTGAAATCTCATCTCTTTCCAGCAGATGTGGCTGATGGGCGGGCCTTCCAGAGTCTGCCCAATGAGCGTGCTGCAGGGCCATGTGGGCGGTGCTCAAGGTTGATGGCCAATCACTGGCTAGGGGCCTTGACACTCCTGGGCGTGTCCTAGGACACTGGCCTATTATATTGCTGTCAGGGGTTCTGGGCGTGGCCTAGGCCTCTGGCATATCAGAGCATGGGTGGTGCCCTGTCTGCAGGCCTTCTGAAGTAAGCCTGAAAATGGGAGCTCAGAGATGGCCTTAAAAGGTTGGGCATGCTTCCAGGAAGTGCGAATCAGGGTTCACCCAGGGCCCTGCCTTGCAGAAGCTGTCCAGTGTATGTGTGTATAACTCCACTTGTGCCTGTGCCTCTGTGGATGTGTGCTTATGTGTAACTGTGAGAGTGTGTGTTTGTGTGTGTTTTTGTGTGTATGTGAGGGAGAGAGAGAGAGAACAACAGAATCACTAAAGCACAGGTGATTTTGTGCAAAACACTTGGCACATTCTGATTTACAGCTCAATATTGACAACATTGTAGCTCTCCTTGGCCAATGGTCACGTTTCTTCTTTTCAGATGTAAAGACACTGAAGAAGGAGAGGTTTTTGCCCTGAGGCTTGCACTGGGAACTAGCAGCTGCGCTGTGTGTGTTGCTAGACTAGGACACTTGTGGTGCCTGTCCATGTGGAGAGTCTCCTGGATGAGTTCCTTCTCAAGCCTTTTTCGCTAGGTCCCCTTGGAGATGCATATAGCTAATGATTTGCAGATTTTACACCTTTTGACAATTCTTTTCCTGATGCACAGTTTCTCTCCAGGTTTTAGCAATCAATTGTCTGAATGTCATATTGCATCCATTGTAGAAAATGACTACATCAGTGTCTTGCTGTCTCTCTCTCTATATATATAATATATATATATATATATATATATATATATATATATATATATATATATATGTAACATGTAGAGATCTGAAAATATTTTTAGCTAGAGACCTGCACATCTCTGGATTCGGGTAGTAATGTGGATAAACTTGGCCCTTCTGAGCCACAGTCATGAGAGACATCTCACAGAGCAATATCATTTATCACTCTACAAATCTCTCTCAGCACAAACTACCGCTCCCAAATCATCTACTTCCCTCTTGCTCATTTTGTCCACCGAGTCCTATCTCAAAACTGTAAATCAAAGATAAATAGAAATAGTGCAGTTCCCTGGACACAGGACAGGCTGAGGCTAGACCAGGGAGATGCAATACACCAGCCTGCATCTTGGCTGGAGCATCACTAAGACTACTTCCAATTTGGAGAGTAAGGGGCAGTTTTGGAGAGTGGGCTGCCGGCCAAGTGTTGCTTCTCAGAGTGGCTAAGACCTAGATGTTCTAAGTGTTGCCTTTACTCAAAAACCTAAAATAGCAATGCCTCTTGTAAGAAGTATGCATAGGCATGGAGGGTTTGTCCTCAGTGCTCTGGCACTGATCAACACAGTGCCAGAATTTCAGTCCTTTTCTGTCTCTGTCATCCTGTCTCTCTTACTGTCTCTACATGCCTTCTTCACTGGGCCCTTATGGAAGTCAGTGCATGCATCATGAACTCGGACTTCCTGGTGTTGAAATTTTTCTTTCTTTGTCCTTTGGATTATTCAGTCTCCTGCATATGGCGTAGTACATTGGGGATCTAAGGAGACAGCGATCCTGCTGCAGGTAACAGGCATATGTCCATCTCCAGCTGCAGCTGTCCAGGCCCTCTGTGCTTGACTCCCATTCTCCAGGGCCCTGAGGCTGACAATCAGCCTAAATGCAGTCCTCTTCAATTGCCTGCACCACATCCTTCTCCTTATTTCATGAGAGCCCAGGTGAAGAGAAGTGAAACTCTATCCATGTGGCACACACATTGTGCTTTTCCTCTATTGGACTGAATGTAAAGGATCTGTGGTACTGATGGCCACACCAGTGTCCAGATTTTCCTTGCAAAACAGAAGCTTTTATGGTTCAGAAAGAGGGTATTTTGAAGGCTGTGAAAAGTCTTTTCCTAGTTCCTCAAGGGGTTTCAAAACCTTTTGAAACCTGAAGTTCTTTCTTGTATCTAGGTAATATTCTCACCTCTGGCCAGAAGGCCTGCCCAACTAGGAGCACAGCTATCCCGGTGTCAGGAGGGCTGCTAGCATGCTAGCTCCTGGAGGGAATCCTGAGTATGTCCTCAGGGTACAAGTGGTAACAGCTGTTTCCAATAGCCTTTATTAGCAGCAGCCAGGCCCTCAGGTGAGGGGCGGGGCTGTGATATCCACTGGAAGCTCTGAATTCAGCCAATGGAGGCATCCATCTTTCTATTGTCTGTCCATAGCTAGGGCCCGGGGATTTTGTGCTTCCTGCAAGCAGAGCGACTTTGTATGGGACACTCATGCATGCCTACATCTGGGAATCTCTCTGAGTGTGATGTGTGGACACCAGGACACCATGATCAGGGATGTGAGGACACAGGAGCAATTGCCTTAGCCGGACCCAAAGTGTAGGTGTAAGGGACTGGGTTCATACACTATTGTTTGGTTGAACACAGTTCCCATCTATGTTGAAACACAGCTCTTTCTGGGTACTTTCTATGCTTGTAAACTGCTGCCCTGAGCAGTGGACTGAGAGCTTGGAGGCTGAGTAGGCAGCCAAACGTGACTTGACAGGCTCATGCCCGTGAATTCTGAGGGGTGCCCCAGCTTCTCTGGATGATAGATAGTGAGGCATGGGATTGAATAGAGAACTCAAGAAATTTAGACATGAGAGACCTTTTGCATATGCATTCTTACTTAGCCAGAATCTGGGCTAACTGGCTTGCCCTGACCAGCTATGTTCTCTGTACATAAGTTGCAGGTGAGGCTGGCTACCTTGCCATCCATGCTCTGAGACTACTACAGGTGAGATTTAGCACACACAGACACACACAGTCAGACAGACAGACAGACAAACACACACATTCATGTCAGGTCTGGTAGTATAGCATATTGTGAAGGCTGGGGCTGTCTGGGGTCTGTGGGTATGAGAACTGCTACCTTACAATTTCTACAAGCCAGGTTTGATCCTGTCATCAATGAACCCAGTGTAGGAGGTTTTCGAATTCTGAGACACTGAAGAGGGAGAGGTTTTTGCTCCGTGGCTTGCACTGGGAACTAGCAGCTGCCCTGTGGGTGTTGCCAGACTAGGAAACTTGTGGTGCCTGTCCATGTGGAGATTCTCCTGGATGAGTTCCTTCTGGAGCCTTTTTCAATCTGTCCCGTTGGAGCTGCATGTAGCTAATGATTTGGAGATTTTACTCCTCTGGACAGTTCTTTCCCTGATGCAGAGTTTCTCTCCAGGTTTTAGAAATCAATTGTCAGAATGTCATATCGAATCCATTGTAGAAAATGACTGCATCAGTCTCTCTCTCTCTCTCTCTCTCTCTCTCTCTATATATATATATATATATATATATATATATATATATATATATATATATATATAACATGTAGAGGTCTGAAAATATTTTTTAGCTAGAGACCTGCACAGCTCTGGATTAGGGTAGTAAAGTGGATACACCTGGCCCTTATGAGACACAGTCATTAGAGACAACTCACAGAGCCATATCGTTTATCACTCTACATATATCTCTCAGCACAAACTACCACTGCCAAATCATCTACTTCCCTCTTGCTCATTTTGTCCACCGAGTCCTATCCCAAAACTGTAAATCAAAGAAAAATAGACAGAGTGCAGTTCCCTGCACACAGGACAGTCTGAGGCTGGACCAGGGAGATGAAATACACCAGCCTGCATCTTGGGTGGAGCATCACTAAGACTACTTCCAATTTGGAGAGGAAGGGGCAGTTTTAGAGAGTGGTCTGCCTGCCAAGTGTTGCTTCTCAGAGTGGCTAAGACCTAGATGTTCTAAGTGTTACCTTTCCTCAAAAACATAAAATGGCAATGCCACTTGTAAGAAGTATGCATGGGCATGTAGGGTTTGTCTTCAGTGCTCTGGCACTGATCAACACAGGGCCAGAAATTCAGTCCTTTTCTGTCTCTGTCATTCTGTCTCTCTGACTGTCTCTATGTGCCTTCCTCCCTGGGCCCTTACTGGAAGTCAGAGCAAGCATCGTTAACTCAGTCATACTGGTGTTGAAATTTTCCTTTCTTTGCCCTTTGGATTATTTAGTCTCCTGCACATGGTGTCGTACAGAGGGGAACTGCGGATACAGCATTGCTGCTGCAGGTTCCAGGCATATGTCCATCTGCAGCTGCAGCTGTCCAGGCCCTCTGTGCTTGACTCCCATTCTCCAGGGCCCTGAGGCTGACACTCAGCCTAAATGCAGCCCTCCTCACCTTCCTGCACAGCGTCCTTGTCCTTATTCCATGAGAGTCCAGGTGAAGAGAAGTGAAACTCTATCCCCTTGGCACACATATTGTGCTTTCCCTCTATTAAGCCAAATGTAAAGGATCTGTGGTACTGATGGCCACACCAGTGTCCAGATTTTCCACGCAAAACGGAAACTTCCAGGGTTCTAAAAGAGGGTATTTTGATGGCTGTGAAATGTCTTTTCCAAGTGTCTCATGGGGTTTCAAATCCTTTTGGAACCTGAAGTTCTTTCTTGTATATAGGGAATATTCTCACCTCTGGACAGAAGGGCCACACAACTAAGAGCACAGCTATCCTCGGGTCAGGAGGTCTGCCAGCCTGATAGCTGCTGGAGGGATTCCTGAGTATGTCCTCAGGGCCCAAGTGGTAACAGGTGTTTCCAATTGCCTTTATTGGCAGCATCCAGGCCCTCAGGTGAGGTGCGGGGCTGTGATATCCACTGGAAGCTCGGAATTCAGCCAATGGAGGCATCCATCATTCTTTTGTCTGTCAATAGCAAGGGCCCGGGGATTTTGTGCTTCCTGCAAGCAGAGCAATATTGTATGGGACACTCATGCATGCCTACTTCTGGGAATCTTTATGAGTGTGATGTGTGGACACCAGGACACCATGATCAGTGATGTGAGGCCACAGGAGCAATTGCCTTAGCCGGACCCAAAGGGTAGGTGTAAGGGACCAGGTTCATCCACTATTATTTGGTCAAACACAGTTCCCATCTATGTCTAAACACAGCTCTTTCTGGGTACTGTCTGTGCTTGTAATCTGCTGCCTTGAGCAGTGGACTGAGATCCTGGAGGCTGAGTATGCAGCCAAATGTGACTGGACAGGCTCATGCCCCTGAATTCTGAGGGGTGCCCAAGCTTCCCCCGGATGATAGAGAGTGAGGCATGGGATTGAATAGGGAACTCAGGAGATTTAGACATGAGAGTCACTTTGCATATGCATTCGTGTTTAGCCAGAATCTGGGCTAGCTGGCTTGCCATGACCAGCTAGGTTCTCTGTACATAAGTTGCAGGGGAGGCTGGCTACCTTGACACCCATGGTCTGAGACTACTACAGGTGATCTCTGAGCACACACAGACACACACATTCAGACAGACAGACAGACACACACACATTACTGTCAGGTCTGGTAGTACAGCATATGGTGAAGGCTGGGGCTGTCTGGGTTCTCTTGGCATGAGAGCTGCTGCCTTACAATCTCTACAAGCCAGGTTTGAACCTGTCATCAATGAACACAGTTTAGGAGGATTTTGAATTCTGAGATTTTCCATGCAAATCGGAAGCTTCCAGGGTTCTGAAAGAGGGTGTTTTGATGGCTGTGAAATGACATTTCCAAGTGCTTCATGGGGTTTTCAGATCCTTTTGAAACCTGAAGTTCTTTCTTGTATCTACGGAATATTCTCACCTCTGGCCAGAAGGGCCGCCCAACTTGGAGCACAGCTATCCCGGGGTCAGGAGGTCTGCAAGCCTGCTACCTCCTGGAGGGATTACTGAGTATGTCCTCAGGGCCCAAGTGGTAACAGGTGTATCCAATTGTCTTTATTAGCAGCAGCCAGGCCCTCAGGTGATGTGCGGGTGAAGGATGGGGCTGTATGGGGTCTGTGGGCATGAGAGCTGCTGCCTTACAATCTCTAATAGCCAGGTTTGAACCTGTCATCAATGAACACAGCGTAGGAGGTTTTTGACTTCTGGTCACTTTCCAACTCATCTATTTCTTTTCTCTCCTTCTCTGTCTCTGACTCTCACAGGCTCTCAATCACTCTGTCTGCACTCAGTAATATTTTACTTATATCCTTATTTTATTGACAGGCCCGGATATACAAAGAGAGTTGCCAGAGCCTTGCTGAGCTCTCTCTTGTTGTGTTGGTGATTTCACCTATGCTACTGCAGCCTCAGCTTTGTAAGTCTCTCTGACACAAGCCATATTCTGTCTCCTCATATCCATGGCAGTATCTCTCAGACTTTATAATAAACATATACATATATATATGTACATATATATCTGTTATTTTTAGAATTGTCGACCTATGTAATTGATCTTCATCAGAATTAACACATTTATAACAGCTTCCTTTTTCATTAATAATTGGCCACCTAGTTGGAGCAGGATTCAATACAATTATAAATAATAGAACCTTCCAGTAGCATTGATAATAGCATTTCTATCAGCATCCTTATTGTAATTATCATAGTACAGAACTTACCTCCTTTCTCTAGTGTAAGCTTAAGTACATATGAGTTTCTTTTCATTCTCCTGAAATCTTAATTTCCCTGGACTCTGAAGTGTCTCGGAATTTTTGAAGCAGCCCTCTGTTTCTCAGCAGATGGTTTTCATTTTCTGCTGTAATCAGGTCTTCTTGTGCTTTTTGTTTTTATATTTCATTTTTTTCAAATCCTCCTAGATCATCCCCATTTATTTGCATATTTATTTATTTATTTATTTATTTAGTCCTATATTACATGAGGGGTCATTTCTTCTGCTTGATAGATTTTTCTCTTATAATTGAAGGGAAGTTTACACTCACAATACATTTAATGTGGTAAATACTACACACATTTGGTGAAGGCTGGGGTGGTCTGGGTTCTGTGGACTTGAGACTTCTGCCTTACAATCTCTACAACCCAGGTTTGAACCTGTCATGTATGAACACAGTGTGGAAGGTTTTGGACTTCTGGTCTCTTTCCCACTCTTCTATTTCTATTCTTGCCTTCTCTGTCTCTGACTCTCACAGGCTCTCACTCACTCTGTCTGCACTCATTAATATTTTACTTATACATTATTTTACTGACAGGCCCAGATATACAAAGGGAATCACCAGGACACTACTGATCTCTGGCTGTTTTTTTGGTGATTTCACCTAGGTTTCTGGAGCCTCATCTTTGTAAGTCTCTCTGGCACAAGCCATACTCTGTCTCCTCATAGCCATGCCAGTATCCCTCAGAGTCTATAATAAAGATAAACTTACATATATGTACATATATATACATATATATATATATCAGTCATTTTTAGAATTGTTGACTTTTTATTTGATTTTAATGCAGAATTACCACATTTATAACAGCCTCCTTATTCAGAAATAATTGGTCACATAGTTGGAGCAGGATTCACTACAGTTATAAATAATAAGCCTTCCAGGAGCATTTCCAATAGCCTTTCCATCAGTATCGTCATTGTAATTATCATAGCACAGAACTTGCCTCCATTTTCTAGTGTAAGCTTCAATATGTATGCCTTTCTTTTCATTCTTGGGAATTATTAATTTGCCTGGACCCTGAAGAGTCAGGGAAGTTTTGCAGCAGCCTTCTGTTTCTCAGCAGACATTTTCTATATTTCTGCTGTAATCAGGTCTTCCTGTGGTTTTTGTTTTTATTTTTTTCAAATCCTCCTAGATCATCCCCATTCATTTGCATATTTATTTATTTATTTAGTCCCATATCACATGAGGGGTCATTTTTTCTTCCTGATAGATTTTCTCTTATAATTGAAGGGAACTTTTAACACACAATACATTTCCTTTTGCAGATACTACACACTACTAAAACTATTACTGCACTGTTTTTGACAGTGACATCCAATTCACAATGGATTAGTATTGCATGGCTCTAAAGAATGTTCACTATTTAACCTACAATGTTTTTAACCTCACAAATATTTATTTTGTTCTTTCTTGGGGGATGAATGGTTTACCGTTATCAGTACATGTAATAGTGGGCACGGGGGTAATTTTTCCCACTTTCCCTGTATTTCTGTACATCATTTGTAACTTTCTTACTGAGGAGAAGGAAACAGTCATAAATTGAGAGAGCAGGGCGCAAGCAGGAATAGAGACAGAGAGACAGCTGCAGTTCTGATTTGACACTAGCCCAGCTTTTCCCTAGCTGGGTAAGTGGTGAGCAGGGGCTCAAAACGGGGTCCTGGGCTTCCACATAGTTCTCTGGCATCTCCACCAGCTGTGCCTCCAACCCATGCTTCCTTCGTTGTCCTTGTAACTATAGATCTGCTCTAGGCACTTATCACCTTCATGTGCCAGAAACTTAACACTTCTCCCCTCCACCCATGAAACTTTGTCTTTTTACTTGAGTGCAAAACAGCAACCCCAATCCACGTTATTTCAGGGAAAAGTGTGTGTGTTTGTGTGTGTGTGTCTGTGGGAGGGTGTTTGTGTGTGTGTGTTTGTGTAAGTGTACATAAGTGTGTTTCAGTTATGATTACCGCTATTGTTTCTTTATTCCTGACGCAGAATCTAGGAACTGGGTTGTGCTATGACAAAGGAAGTTTCCACTGCACAAGTGGTTTTTCAAATATGAATGGCACATTGGATATTCTGGACACTGTTGTGCATTCTCCCAGGTGGTCCTCAGTTGGGTTCTTTCCTTTGCTATTCCCATGCTGTGTGTAATTTTCTGTGTAGACTCAAAGAGGAGTGGCATGAGGGAGCTCAGCTGCATTCTGCTGTGTGTCCACAAGGTGGCAGCAAACCCCATAGTTGAGTGTAGTGATTCTGTGGAATGAGGAGAACTCTGGGATTTGTGGCCCATGGACAGCAAGGTTCAAATTGACTTAGAGTGCCCTAGACATCTGTTCTTTCCTGTGGGGTGGGGTGGGGGGATCCCCCATTTGGCTTTAAAAGTGGAAGGGGTTTCTCTCTTTGTCTGGGATGACTCTACTGGGAGCTTGTGAATCCCTGTGCTCAGCTGTATTCTGCTGGGTGTCCACAAGAGGGCAGCACCAGTGCGGGACTAAGGATCCATGGGGCAAATGCCCTGAGGCACTGGGCTACGAGAGTGGAGACAGTGTTTATGGGTGTGCCCCAAGAGCATGGCCAGCCTAGCTCAAGCAGGCAGTGTCCTAAGGACGGGTCCAGACAGGAGCTGTTGTGTCGTGTTGGCAGAAACAGGGCCTTCAGAGGATGGCAGACAGACCTGGGGGCAGGTCTAAGAGACCTTGCCCTCTGAGCCTGAGGGGAGGGCCCAGTGTGTATTCACAGAGACAGCTGGCCAATTAGAGAAGAAGAACATCACCCTCAGGTGCGTGAAACAAGACCTGGCCAATGAGAACAGAGGAGAAGTTGTGAGGACAGAACTCAGAGAGCAGCCTTCTGAACGAAGCCCGCCAATGGGAGCTCAGAGCTGGCCTTAAAAGGCTGGGCATGCTTCCAGGAAGTGCTAAGCAGGGTTCAGCCCAGGGCCCTGCCTTGCAGAAGCTGTCCAGTGCGCGTGTGTATAACTCCTTTGTGCCTGTGCCTCTGTGGATATGTGAGTGCGTGACTGTGAGAGTGTGTGTTTGTGTGTGTGTATGTGTGTGGTAGGGAGAGAAAGAGAACAACAGAATCACTGTGGCACAGGAGATTTTGGGCAAAACACTTGGCACATTCTGATATACCTCTCAATATTGACACCATTGTCACTCTCCATGGCCCTTGGACACTATTTTTCTTTTCAGATGTAAAGACACTGAAGAGGGAGAGGTTTTTGCCCTGAGGCTTGCACTGGGAACTACCAGATGCCCTGTGTGTGTTTCCAGACTAGGAAACTTGTGGTGCCGGTCCATGTGGAGAGTCTACTGGATGAGTTCCTTCTCGAGCCTTTTTCACTAGGTCCCATTGGAGCTGCATATAGCTAATGATTTGGAGATTTTACTCCTTTGGACAATTCTTTTCCTGATGCACGGTTTCTCTCCAGGTTTTAGCAATCAATTGTCTGAATGTCATATCGCATCCATTATAGAAAATGACTACATCAGTGTCTTGCTCTCTCTTTCCCTCTCTCCCTCTCTCTCTCTCTCTCTCTCTCTCTCTCTCTCTCTCTATATATATATATATATATATATATATATATATATATATAAGATGTAGATGTCTGAAAATATATTTTAGCTAGAGACCTGCACAGCTCTGGTTTCGGGTAGTAATGCGGATACACCTGGCCCTTCAGAGCCACAGTCATAAGAGACATCTCACTGAACATTCGTTTACCTCTTGTCACTCTACAAATCTCTCTCAGCACAAACTACAGCTGCAACATCATCTACTTCACTCTTGCTCTTTTTGTCCACAGAGTCCTATCCCAAAACTGTAAATTAAAGAAGAAATAGACATAGTGCAGTTCCCTGCACACAGGACAGGCTGAGGCTGGACCATGGAGATGAAATAAACGAGCCTGCATCTTGGCTGGAACATCACTAAAACTACTTCCAATTTGGAGAGGCAAGGGCAGTTTTGGAGAGTGGGCTGCAGGCCTACTGTCGCTTCTCAGAGTGGGCTAAGACCTAGATGTTCTAAGTGTAACCTTTCCTCACAAACATAAAATTACAATGCCACTTGTACGAAGTATGCATTGGCATGGAGGGGTTGTCTTCAGTGCTCTGGCACAGATCAACACAGGGCCAGAATTTCTGTCCTTTTCAGTCACTGTCATTCTGTCTCTCTGACTATCTCTGTGTGCCTTCTTCCCTGGACCCTTCATGGAAGTCAGTGCATGCATCGTGAACTCTGTCTTCCTGGTGTTGAAATTTTCCTTTCTTTTCCCTTTGGATTACTTAGTCTTGTGCATATGGGGTAGTACAGAGGGGAACTGAGGAGAAAGCGTTCCTGCTACAGGTAACAGACATATGTCCATCTCCAACTGCAGCTGTCACGGACCTCTGTGCTTGACTCCCATTCTCCAGGGCCCTGTGGCTAACACTCAGCCTAAATGCAGCTCTCCTCAATTTCCTGCACCACAATCTTGTCCTTATTCCATGAGAGCCCAGTCAAGATAAGTGAAACTCATTCCCGCTGGCACACACATTGTGCTTTCCCTCTATTGGGCCGAATGTAAAGGATCTGTGGTACTGATGGCCACACCAGTGTCCAGATTTTCCACGCAAAACGGAAGCTTCCAGGGTTATGAAAGAGGGTTTTTTGATGGCTGTGAAAAGTCTTTTCCAAGTGCCTCATGGGATTTCAAATCCTTTTGAAACCTGAAGTTCTTTCTTGTATCTAGGGAATATTCTTACATCTGGCCAGAAAGCCCACCCAACTAGGAGCACAGCTATCCTGGGGTCTGGAGGTCTGCCAGCCTGCTAGCTCATGGAGGGATTCCTGAGTATGTCCTCAGGTCCCAAGCATTAACAGGTGTTTCCAATAGCCTTTGTTAGCAGCATCCAGGCCCTCAGGAGAGCGGTGGGGCTGTGATCTCCACTGGAAACTCCTAATTCAGCCAATGGAGGCATCCATCTTTCTTTTGTCTCTCCATAGAAAGGGCCTGGGGAGTTTGTGCTTCCTGCAAGCAGAGCGACATTGTATGGGACACTCACGGATGCCTACTTCTGGGAATCTCTCTGAGTGTGATGTGTGGACACCAGGACACCATGTTCAGTGATTGTGAGGCCACAGGAGCAATTGACTTAGCTGGACCCAAAGGGGAGGTGTAAGGGGCAGGATTCATCCACTATTGTTTGGTCAAACACAGTTCCCATCTATGTTGGAACTCTTTCTGTGATCTTTCTGGGCTTGTAATCTTCTGTCCACTGAGAAGTGGACTGGGATCCTGGAGCCTGAGTATGCAACCAAACGTGACTGGACAGAGTCCTGCCCCTGAATTCTGAGGGGTGCCCCAGCTTCCCCCGTTGGCAGTGTTTGGATGATAGTGAGGCATGAGATGAATCGGGAACTCAGGAGAGCGAGACATGAGAGTCGCTTTGCATATGAATTATTGCTTAGCCAGAATCTGGGCTAGCTGGCTTTCCCTAACCAGCTAGGTTTTCTGTAGATAAGTTGCAGGTGAGGCTGGCTACCTTGCCACCCATGCTCTGAGACTACTATATGTGAGTTCTGAGCACACACAGACACACAAAGACAGACAGACAGACACACACAGAGACATTACTGTCAGGTCTGGTAGTACAGCATATGGTGAAGGCTGGGGCTATCTGGGATCTGTGGGCATGAGAGCTGCTGCCTAACAATCTCTACAAGCCAGGTGTGAACCTGTCATTAATGAACACAGTGTAGGAGGTTTTTGAATTCTGGTCTCTTTCCAACTCATCTATTTCTCTTCTCGCCTTCTCTGTCTCTAACTCTCACATGCTCTCACACACTCTGTCTTCACTCATTAATATTTTACTTATATACTTATTTTACTGACAGGCCCAGATATACAAAGAGAGTTACCAGAGCACTGCTGAGCTCTGGCTTGTTGTGTTGGCGATTTCACTTAGGCTACTGGAGCCTCAGTTTGTAAGTTTTTCTGACACAAGCCATTTCTGTCTCCTCATTTCCATGCCAGTATCACTAAGAATTTATAATAAAGTGATTTTGGCAAAACACTTGGTACATTCTGGTTTACAGATCAATATTGACACCATTGTAGCTCTCTTTAGCCCTTGGACACTTTACTTCTTTTCAGATGTAAAAACACTGAGGAGGGAGAGGTTTTTGCCCCGTGGCTTGCACTGGGAACTACCAGATGCACTATGTTTGTTGCCAGACTAGGAAACTTGTGGTGCCTGTCCATGTGGAGAGTCTCCTTGATGTGTTGCTTCTCAAGCCTTTTTCGCTCTGTCCTGTTGGAGTTGCATATAGCTAAAGATTTTGAGATTTTACTCCATTGGACAATTCTTTTCCTGATGCACAGTTTATCTCCAAGTTTTAGCAATCAATTGTCTGAATGTCATATCGAATCCATTTTAGAAAATGACTACATCAGTGTCTCTCTCTTTCTCTGTCTCTCTGTCTCTCTCTCTCTATATATATATATGTAACATGTAGAGATCTGAAAATATTTTTTAGCTAGAGACCTGCACAGCTCTGGATTTGGGTAGTAATACGGATACACCTGGCCCTTCTGAGCCAGTCATGAGAGACATCTCATAGAGCCATTCGTAACCTTTCCTCAAAAACATAAAATAACAATGCTACTTGTTAGAAGTATGCATGGGCATGGAGAGTTTGTCTTCAGTGCTCTGGCACTGATCAACACAGGCCAGAATTTCAGTCCTTTTCTGTCTCTGTCATCCTGTCTCTCTGACTGTCTCTCTGTGCCTTCTTCACTTGGCCCTTATGGAAGTCAGTGCATGCATCCTGAACTCGGACTTCCTGGTGTTGAAATTTTCCTTGCCTTGCCCTTTGGATTATTTAGTCTCCTGCATAAGGCGTAGTACATTGGGGAACTGAGGAGACAGCGATCCTGCTGGAGGTAACTGGCATATGTCCATCTCCAGCTGCAGCTGTCCAGGCCCTTTGTGCTTGACCCCCATTCTACAGGGCCCTGAGGCTGACACTGAGCCTAAATGCAGCCCTCCTCAATTTCCTGCACCGAATCCTTGTCCTTAATTCCATGAGAGCCCAGGTCAAGAGAAGTGAAACTCTATCCCCATGGCACACACATTGTGCTTTCCCTCTATTTTGCTGAATGTAAAGGATCTGTGGTACTGATGGCCACACCAGTGTCCAGATTTTCCACGCAAAACGGAAGCTTCCAGGGTTCTTAAAGAGGGTGTTTTGATGGCTGTGAAATGTCTTTTCCAAGTGCCTCATGGGGTTTCAAATCCTTTTGAAACCTGAAGTTCTTTCTTGTATCTAGGGAATATTCTCACCTCTGGCCAGAAGGCCCTCTCAAGTAGGAGCACAGATATTCTGGGGTCAGGAGGTCTGCCAGCCTGCTATCTTCTGGAGGGATTCCTGAGTATGTCCTCAGGTCCCAAGTGATAACAGGTGTTTCCAATTGCCTTTTATAGCAGCAGCCATGCCCTCAGGTGAGCGGTGGGGCTGTGATCTCCACTGGAATCTCCTAATTCAGCCTATGGAGGCATCCATCTTCCTTTTGTGTCTCCATAGCAAGGGCCCTGGGAGTTTGTGCTTCCTGCAAGCAGAGCGACTTTGTATGAGGCACTCATGGATGCCCACTTCTGGGAATCTTCTGAGTGTGATGTGTTGACACCAGGACACCTTGTTCAGGGATTGTGAGCCACAGGAGCAATTGCCTTAGCAGGACCTAAAGGGGAGGTGTAAGGGTCCGTGTTCATCCACTATTGTTTGGTCAAAAACAGTTTCCATCTATGTTGAGACACAGCTCTTTCTGGGTTCTTTCTGGGCTTGTAATCTGCTGTCCACTGAGAAGTGGACTGGGAGCATGGAGGCTGAGTATGCAGCCAAACGTGACTGGACAAGGTCCTGCCCCTGAATTCTGAGGGGTGCCCCAGCTTCCCCTCTTGGCAGTGTTTGGGAAATAGTGAGGCATGAGATTTAATTGGGAACTCAGGAGAACAAGACATGAGAGTCCCTTTGCATATGCATTCTTGCTTAGCCAGAATCTCTGTTAGCTGGCTTTCCCTAACCAGCTAGGTTCTCTGTAGATAAGTTGCAGGTGAGGCTGGCTACCTTGCCACCCATGCTCTGAGACTACTATAGGTGAGTTCTGAGCACACACAGACACACACAGACAGACAGACAAACACACACACACACACACACACACACATTACTGTCAGGTCTGGTAGTACAGCATATGGTGAACACTGGGGCTGTATGGGGTCTTTGGGCATGAGAGCTGCTGCCTTACAATCTCTACAAGCCAGGTTTGAACCTGTCATCAATGAACACAGTGTAGGAGATTTTTGAATTCTGGTCTCTTTCCAACTCATCTATTTCTCTTCTCGCCTTCTCTGTCTCTGATTCTCACATGCTCTCACACACTCTGTCTTCACTCATTAATATTTTACTTATATACTTATTTTACTGACAGGCCCAGATATACAAAGAGAGTTACCAGAGCACTGCTGAGCTTTGGCTTGTTGTGTTGCCATTTCACCTAGGCTACTAGAGCCTCAGTTTGTAAGTCTTTCTGACACAAGCCATATTCTATCTCCTCATTTCCTTGCCAGTATCACTCACAGTTTATAATAAAGTGATTTTTTTGCAAAACACTTGGTACATTCTGATTTACAGCTCAATATTGACACCATTGTAGCTCTCTTTGGCTCTTGGTCACTTTGCTTCTTTTCAGATGTAAAAACACTGAAGAGGGAGAGGGTTTTGCCCTGAGGCTTGCACTGGGAACTACCAGATGCACTGTGTCTGTTGCCAGATTAGGAAACTTGTGGTGCCTGTCCATGTGGAGATTCTCTTGATGAGTTCCTTCTCAAGCCTTTTTCGCTATGTCCTGTTGGAGTTGCATATAGCTAATGATTTGGAGATTTTACTCCTTTGGACAATTCTTTTCCTGATGCACAGATTCTCCAAGTTTTAGCAATCAATTGTCTGAATGTCATATCGATTCCTTTGTCTAAAATGACTACATCAGTATCTCTCTCTGTCTCTCTCTGTCTGTCTCTCTCTCTCTATATATATATGTAACATGTAGAGATCTGAAAATATTTTTAAGCGAGAGACCTGCACATCGCTGGATTAGGGTAGTAATGCGTATACAGCTGGCCCTTCTGAGACACAGTCATGAGAGACATCTCACAGAGCCATTCGTATACCTCTTATCACTCTACAAATCTCTCTCAGCACAAACTCCCGCTGCCAAATCATCTACTTCCCTGTTACTCTTTTTGTCCACCGAGTCCTATCCCAAAACTGTAAATCAGAGAAGAAATAGACATAGTGCAGTTCCCTGCACACAGGACAGTCTGTGGCTGGACCAGGTAGATGCAATATGCTAGCCTGCATCTTAGCTGGAGCATCACTAAGACTACTTCCAAATTGGAGAGGAGGGCAGTTTTGGAGATTGGGCTGCAGGCCAAGTGTTGCTTCTCAGAGTGGGCTAAGACCTAGATGTTCTAAGTGTAACCTTTCCTCACAAACATAAAATAACAATGCCACTTGTTAGAAGTATGCATGGGCTGGAGGGTTTGTCTTCAGTGCTCTGGCACTGATCAACACCGGGCCAGAATTTCAGTCCTTTTCTTTCTCTGTCATCCTGTCTCTCTGACTGTCTCTATGTGCCTTATTCACGGGGCCCTTATGGAAGTCAGTGCATGCATCGTGAACTCCGTCTTCCTGGAGTTGAAATTTTCCTTTCTTTGCCCTTTGGATTATTCAGTCTCCTGCATATGGCGTAGTACATTCGGGAATGAGGAGACAGCGATCCTGCTGCAGGTAACAGGCATATGTCCATCTCCAGCTGCAGCTGTCCAGGCCCTCTGTGCTTGACTCCCATTCCCCAGGGCCCTGAGGCTGACACTCAGCCTAAATGCATCCCTCCTCAATTTCCTGCACCGAATCCTTGTCCTTATTCCTTGAGAGCCCAGGTCAAGGGAAGTGAAACTCTATCCCCCTGGCACACACATTGTGCTTTCCCTCTATTAAGCCGAATGTAAAGGATCTGTGTTACTGATGGCCACACCAGTGTCCAGATTTTCCACGCAAAACAGAAGCTTCCAGGGTTCTGAAAGAGGGTGTTTTGATGGCTGTGAAATGTCTTTTCCAAGTGCCTCATGGGGTTTTCAAATCCTTTTGAAACCTGAAGTTCTTTCTTGTATCTAAGGAATATTCTCACCTCTGGACAGAAGGCCCTCCCAACTAGGAGCACAGATATACGGGGGACAGGAGGTCTGCCAGCCTTCTAGCTCCTGGATGGATTCCTGAGTATGTCCCCAGGGCCCAAGTGGTAACAGGTGTTTCCACTTGCCTTTATTAGCAGCAGCTAGGCCCTCAGGTGAGGTGCGGCGCTGTGATCTCCACTGGAAACTCCTAATTCAGCCAATGGAGGCATCAATCTTCCTTTTGTCTCTCCATAGCAATGGCCCGGGGTTTTTGTGCTTCCTGCAAGCAGAGCGACTTTGAATGGGACACTCATGCATGCCTACTTCTGGGAATCTCTCTGAGTGTGATGTGTGGACACCAAGACACCATGATCAGGGATGTGAGGCCACAAGAGCAATTGCCTTAGCCAGAGCCAAAGTGTAGGTGTAAGGGACCGGATTCATCCACTATTTTTTTGTCAAACACAGTTCCCATCTATGTTGAGACACAGCTCTCTCTGGGTTCTCTCTGGCCTTGTAATCTGCTGTCCACTGAGAAGTGTATTGGGAGCCTGGTGGCTAAGTATGCAGCCAAACGTGACTGGATAGGGTCCTGCCCCTGATTTCTGAGGGATTCCCCAGCTTCCCACGTTGGCAGTGTTTGGATGATAGTGAGGCGTGAGATTGAATCCGGAACACAGGGTAGTGAGACTTGAGAGTCCCTTTGCACATGCATTCTTGCTTAGCCAGAATCTGGGTTAGCTGGCTTTCCCTAACCAGCTAGGTTCTCTGTACATAAGTTGCAGGTGAGGCTGGCTACCTTGCCACCCATGCTCTGAGACTACTATAGGTGAGTTCTGAGCACACACAGACACACACTGACAGACAGAGAGATAGACAGACACACACGCACACATATCAGGTCTGGTAGTACAGCATATGGTGAAGGCTGGGGCTGTCTGGGGTCTGTGGGCATAAGAGCTGCTACCTTACAATCTCTACAAGCCAGGTTTGAACCAGTCATCAATGAACACATTGTAGGAGGTTTTTGAATTCTGGTCTCTTTCCAACTCATCTATTTCTCTTCTCGCCTTCTCTGTCTATAACTCTCACATGCTCTCACACACTCTGTCTTCAATCATTAATATTTTACTTATATACTTATTTTACTGACAGGCCCAGATATACAAAGAGAGTTACCAGAGCACTGCTGAGCTCTGGCTTGTTGTGTTGGTGATTTCACCTAGGCTACTGGAGCCTCAGTTTGTAAGTTTTTCTGACACAAGCCATATTCTGTCTCCTCATTTCCATGCCAGTATCACTCAGAGATTATAATAAAGTGATTTTTTTGCAAAACACTTGGTACATTCTGATTTACAGCTCAATATTGACACCATTGTAGCTCTTTTTGGCCCTTGGTGACTTTTCTTCTTTTCAGATGTAAAAACACTGAAGAGTGAGAGGTTTTTGCCCTGAGTCTTACATTGGGAACTACCAGAGGCATTGTGTCTGTTGCCAAACTAGGAAACTTGTGGTGCCTGTCCATGTGTAGAGTCTCCTTTATGAGTTCCTTCTCGAGCTTTTTTTGCTCTGTCCCGTTGGAGCTGCATATAGCTAATGATTTTAAGATTTTACTGCTTTGGACAATTCTTTTCCTGATGCAGTTTCTCTCCAGGTTTTAGCTATCAATTGTCTGTATGTCATATCGAATCCACTGTAGAAAATGACTACATCAGTGTCTCTCTCTCTCTCTCTCTCTCTATATATATATATATATATATATATATATGTGTGTGTGTGTGTGTGTGTGTGTGTGTGTGTGTGTGTATGTTTGTATGTATGTATATATATATGTAACATGTAGAGATCTGAAAATATTTTTAGCTAGAGAACTGCACAGTTATGGACTAGGGTAGTAATGCGGATAAACCTGGCCCTTCTGAGCCATAGTCATGAGAGACATCTCACAGAGCCATTCCTATACCTCTTATCACTCTACAAATCTCTCTCAGCACAAACTACCACTGCCAAATCATCTACGTCCCTCTTGCTCTTTTTGTCCACCGAGTCCTATTTCAAAACAGTAAATCAAAGAAGAAATAGACATAGTGCAGTTCCCTGCACACAGGACAGTCTGAGGCTGGACCAGGGAGTGCAATACAACAGCCTGCATCTTGGGTGGAGCATCACTAAGACTACTTCCAAATTGGAGAGGGGAGGGCAATTATGGAGAGTGAGCTGCAGGCCAAGTGTTGCTTCTCAGAGTGGGCTAAGACCTAGATGTTCTAAGTGTAACCTTTCCTCACAAACATAAAATAACAATGCCACGTATAAGAAGTATGCATGGGCTGGAGGGTTTGTCTTCAGTGCTCTGGCACTGATCAACACAGGGCCAGAATTTCAGTCCTTTCCTATCACTGTCATTCTGTTTCTCTGACTGTCTCTACGTGCCTTCTAACTGGGCCCTTATGGAAGTCAGTGCATGCATCGTGATTTTGGACTTCCTGGTGTTGAAATTTTCCTTTCTTTGCCCTTTGGATTATTTAGTCACCTGCATATGGTGTAGTACATTAGGGAACTTAGGAAACAGCGCTCCTGCTGCAGGTAACAGGCATATGTCCATCTCCAGCTTCAGCTGTCCTGGCCTTCTGTGCTTGACTCCCATTCTCCAGGGCCCTGAGGCTGACACGCAGCCTAAATGCAGCCTCCTCAATTTCCTGCACCGCATCCTTGTCCTTATTCCATGAGAGCCCAGGTCAAGAGAAGTGAAACTCTATCCCCCTGGCACACACATTGTGCTTTCCCTCTATTGGGCTAAATGTAAAGGATCTGTGGTACTGATGGCCACACCAGTGTCCAGATTTTCCACGCAAAATGGAGGCTTCCAGGGTTCTGAAAGAGGGTGTTTTGATGGCTGTGAAAAGTCTTTTCCAAGTGCCACATGGGGTTTCAAATCATTTTGAAACCAGAAGTTCTTTCTTGTATCTAGGGAATATTCTCACCTCTGGCCAGAATGCCCTCCCAACTAGGAGCACAGCTATCCAGTGGTCAGGAGGCCTGCCGGCCTGCTAGCTCCTGGAGGGATTAATGAGTATGTCCCCCGGTCCAAAGTGGTAACAGGTGTTTCCAATTGCCTTTATTAGCATCAGCCAGGCCCTCAGGTGAGGGGCGGGGCTGTGATGTCCACTGGAAACTCCTAATTGAGCCAATGGAGGCATCCATCTTCCTTTTGTCTCTCCATAGCAAGGGCCCGGGGAGATTGTGCTTCCTGCAAGCAGAGCGACATTGTATGGGACACTCATGGATGCCTAATTCTGGGAATCTCTCTGAGTGTGATGTGTGTACACCAGGACACCATGTTCAGGGATTGTGAGGCCACAGGAGCAATTGCCATAGCCAGACCCAAAAGGGAGGTGTAAGGGGCCAGATTCATCCACTATTGTTTGGTCAAACACAGTTCCCATCTATGTTGGAACTCTTTCTGGGTTCTTTCTGTGCTTGTAATCTGCTGCCCTGAGCAGTGGACTGAGAGCTTGGAGGCTGAGTATGCAGCCAAACGTGACTGGAACGGGTCCTGCCCCTGAATTCTGAGGGGTGCTCCAGCTTCCCCCATTGGCAGTGTTTGGATGATAGTGAGGCATGAGATCAAATGGGGAACTCAGGAGAGCAAGACATGAGATTCCCTTTGCATATGCATTCTTGCTGAGCCAGTATCTGTGCTAGCTGGCTTTCCTAACCAGCTAGGTTCTCTGTACATAAGTTTCAGGTGAGGCTGGCTACCTTGCCACCCATGCTCTGAGACTACTACATGTCAGTTCTGAGCACACACAGACACACACTGACAGACAGACAGACACACACACACACACACACACATTACTGTCAGGTCTGGTATTAGAGCATATGGTGAAGTCTGGGGCTGTCTGGGGTCTGTGGGCATGAGAGCTGCTGCCTTACAATCTCTTAAAACCAGGTTTAAACCTGTCATCAATTAACACTGTGTAGGAGGTTTTTGAATTCTGGTCTCTTTCCAACTCATCAATTTCTCTTCTCGCCTTCTCTGTCTCTAACTCTCACATGCTCTCACACACTCTGTCTTCACTCATTAATATTTTACTTATATACTTATTTTACTGACAAGCCCAGATATACAAAGAGAGTTACCAGAGCACTGCTGAGCTCTGGCTTGTTGTGTTGGCGATTTCACCTAGGCTACTGGAGACTCAGTTTTTAAGTCTTTCTGACTCAAGCCATATTCTGTCTCCTCATTTCCATGCCAGTATCACTCACAGTTTATAATAAAGTTATTATATTTGCAAAACACTTGGTACATTCTGATTTACAGTTTAATATTGACACCATTGTAGCTCTCTTTGTCCCCTGGTGACTTTTCTTCTTTTCAGATGTAAAAACACTGAAGAGGGAGAGGTTTTTACCCTGAGGCTTGCACTGGAAACTACCAGATGCACTGTGTCTGTTGTCAGACTAGGAAACTTGTGGTGCCTGTCCATGTGGAGAGTTTCTTGGATGAGTTCCTTCTCATGCCTTTTTCAATCTGTCCTGTTGGAGCTGAATATTGCTAATGATTTTGAGATTTTACTCCTTTGGTCAATTCTTTTCCTGATGCACAGTTTCTCTCAAGGTTTTAGAAATCAATTGTCTGAATGTCATATCGAATCCATTGTAGAAAATGATTACATCAGTCTCTCTCTCTCTCTCTCTCTCTCTCTCTCTCTCTCTCTATATATATATATATATATATATATATATATATATATAACATGTAGAGGTCTGAAAAAAAATTTTAGCTAGATACCTGCACAACTCTGGATAGGGTAAGAATGTGGATACACTTGGCCCTTCTGATCGACAGTCATGGGAGACATCTCACAGAGCCATTCGTGTACCTCTTATCACTCTACAAATCTCTCTCAGCACAAACTACCGCTGCCAAATCATCTACTTCCCTCTTGCTCTTTTTGTGCACCGAATCCTATCCAAAACTATAAATCAATGACGAAATAGACATAGTGAAGTTCCCTGCACACAGAAAAGTCTGAGACTGGACCAGGGAGATGCAATACACCAGCCTGCATCTTGGCTGGAGCATCACTAAGACTACCTCCAAATGGAGAGGTGAGGGCAGTTTTGGAGAGTGGGCTGCAGGCCATTGTTGCTTCTCAGAGTGGGCTAAGACCTAGATGTTCTAAGTATAACCTTTCCTCACAAACATAAAATAACAATGCCACTTGTAAGAAGTATGCATCGGAATGGAGGGTTTGTCTTCAGTGCTCTGGCACTGATCAACACAGGGCCAGAAGTTCAGTCCATTTCTGTCACTGTCATTGTGTCTCTCTGACTGTCTCTACATGCCTTCTTCACTGGGCCCTTATTGGAAGTCAGTGAATGCATCGTGATCTCGGACTTCCAGGTGTTGAAATTTTCCTTTCTTTGCCCTTTGGATTATTTAGTCTCCTGCATATGACATTGTACATTGGGGAGCTGAGGAGACAGCAATCCTATTCTTCCCATCTTTGTTGAAACATAGCTCTTTCTGGGTACTTTCTGTGCTTGTAATCTGCTGCCCTGAGCAGTGTACTGAGAACCTGGAGGCTGAGTATGCAGCCAAACATGACTGGACAGGGTCCTGCCCCTGATTTCTGATGGGTTCCCCAGCTTTCCCCGTTGGCAGTGTTTGGATGATAGTGACGCATGATATTGAATGGGGAACTCAGGAGAGTGAGACATGAGAGTCCCTTTGCATATGCATTCTTGCTTCGCCAGAATCTGGGCTAGCTGGCTTTCCCTAACCAGCTAGGTTCTCTGTACATAGTGGCAGGTGAGGCTGGCTACCTTGCCACCCATGCTCTGAGACTACTTTAGGTGAGTTCTGACCACACGCAGACACACACTGACAGACAGACAGACAGAGACAAACACACACACACACACACACACACACTCACACACAATACTGTCAGGTCTGGTAGTACAGCATAAGGTGAAGGCTGGGGCTTTCTGGGGTCTGTGGGCATGAGAGCTGCTGCCTTACAATCTCTGCAAGCCAGGTTTAAACCTGTCATCAATGAACACAATTTAGGAGGTTTTTGAATTCTGGTCTCTTTCCAACTCATCTATTTCTCTTCTCACCTTCTCTGTCTCTAACTCTTATATGCTCTCACACACTCTGGCTTCACTCATTAATATTTTACTTATATACTTATTTTACTGACAGGCCCAGATATACAAAGAGAGTTACCAGAGCACTGATGAGCTCTGGCTTGTTGTGTTGGCGATTTCACCTAGGCTACTGGAGCCTCAGTTTGTAAGTATTTCTGACACAAGGCATATTCTGTCTCCTCATTTCCATGCCAGTATCACTCAGAGATTACATTAAAGATATACATACATATATAAATATATATACATATATATTTATATATCTGTCATTTTTAGAATTGTTGACATGTGTATTAGACATTAATTCAGAAATACCACATTTATAACAGCCTAGTTTTTCATAGATATTTGGCCATATAGTTGGAGCAGCATTCAATACAAATATAAATAATAGAACCTTCCAGTAGCATTTCTAATCGTGTTTCTATCAGCATCCTTATTGTAATTATCATAGCTCAGAACTTCCCTTATTTTTGTAGTGTGAGCCTCAATACGTATGTGTTTGTTTTCTTTTTCTGGAAATCTTAATTTCCCTGGATCCTGAAGTGTTAGGGAATTTTTGAAGCATCCCTCTGTTTCTCAACAGATGGTTTCTATGTTTCTGCTGTAATCAGGTCTTCTTGTGGTTTTTGTTTTTATTTTTTTTTAATTTTTTCAAGTCCTACTAGATCATCCCTATTTATTTGCATATTTATTTATTTGGTCAGGTATCACATGAGGGGTCATTTCTTCTGCTTGATAGATTTTCTCTTATAATTGAAGGGAAGTTTTGACGCACAATACATTTCCTGGGGAAAATATTACACACATATGGTGAAGGCATGGGTTGTCTGGGGTCTGTGGGCATTAGAGCTGCTGCCTTACAATCTCTACAACCCAGGTTTGAACCTGTCATGAATGAACACAGTCTAGGGGGGGTTTGACTTCTGGTCTATTTCCAACTCTTCTATTTCTCTTCTCGCCATCTCTGTCTCTGACTCTCACAGGCTCTCACCCGCTCTGTCTTCACTCAGTAATATTTTACTTATATCCTTATTTTATTGACAGGCCCGGATATACAAAGAGAGTTGCCAGAGCACTGCTGAACTCTGGCTTGTTTTGCTGGTGATTTCACCTAGGCTACTGGAGCCTCAGCTTTGTAAGTCTCTCTGACACAAGCCATATTCTGTCTCCTCATATCCATGGCAGTATGTCTCAGACTTTATAGTAAAGATATAAATCCATATACATATATATACACATATATAAATATACATATATATCTGTCATTTTTGGAATTATCAACCTATGTAATTGATCTTAATCAGAATTAACACATTTATAACAGCTTCCTTTTTCATTAATAATTGGCCACATAGTTGGAGCAGGATTCAATACAATTATAAATAATAAAACCTTCCAGTAGCATTTCTAATAGCATTTCTATCAGCATCCTTATTGTAATTATTATAGTATAGAACTTGCCTTCTTTCTCTAGTGTAAGCTTCAATACATATGAGTTTCTTTTCAATCTCCTGAAATCTTAATTTCCCTGGACTCTGAAGTGTCTCAGAATTTTTGAAGCAGCCCTCTGTTTCTCAGCAGATGGTTTCTAGGTTTCTGCTCTAATCAGGTCTTCTTGTGCTTTTTGTATTTATTTTTCATTTTTGTCAAATCCTCCTAGATCGTCCAAATTTATTTGCATATTTATTGATTTATTTACTCCTATATTACATGAGGGGTCATTTCTTCTGCTTGATAGATTTTTCTCTTATAATTGAAGGGAAGCTTACACTCACAATACATTTCCTGTGGTAAATACTACACACATATGGTTAAGGCTGGGGTTGTCTGCAATCTGTGGACATGAGACTGCTGCCTCACAATCTCTACAACCCAGGATTGAACCTGTCATGTATGAACACAGTGTGGGAGGTTTTGGACTTCTGGTATCTTTCCAACTCTTCTATTTCTCTTCTTGCCTTCTCTGTCTCTGACTCTCACAGGCTCTCACTCACTCTGTCTGCACTCATTAATATTTTAATTATATATTATTTTACTGACATGCCCAGATATACAAAGAGAGTCACCAGGGCACTGCTGAGCTCTGGCTTGTTTTGTTGGCGATTTCACCTAGGTTTCTGGAGCCTCAGCTTTGTAAGTCTCTCTGGCACAAGCCATACTCTGTCTACTCATTTCCATGCCAGTATCCCTCATAGTTGATAATAAAGATACACATACATATATGTACATATATATACATATATATAAGTTATTTTTAGAATTGTTGACCTTTATATTTTATCTTAACGCAGAATTACTGCATTTATAACAGCCTTCTTATTCATAAATAATTGGTCACATAGTTGGAGCATGATTCACTACAATTTTAAATTAGAAACCTTCCAGGACCATTTCCAATAGCCTTTCTATCAGTATCGTTATTGTACTTATCATAGCACAGAACTTGCCTCCATTTTCTAGTGTAAGCTTCAATACCTATGCGTTTCTTTTCATTCTCCATAATTCTTAATTTGCCTGGACCCTGAAGTGTCAGGGAATATTTGAAGCAGCCCTCTGTTTCTCACCAGAAGTTTTCTATATTTCTGCTGTAATCAGGTCTTCCTGTGGTCTTTGTTTTTATTTTTTATTTTTTTCAAATCCTCCTAGATCATCCCCATTCATTTGCATATTTATTTATTTGTTTATTCCAATATCACATGAGGGGTCATTTATTCTGCCTGATAGACTTTCTCTTATAATTGAAGGGAACTTTGGACACACAATATATTTCCTTTTGCAGATACTACACACTACTAAAACTACTAATGCACTGTTTTTGACAGTGACATCCAATGCACAATGGATTAGTATTGCATGGCTCTAGAGAATGCTCACTATTTAACCTACAATGTTTCTAACCTCCCAAATATTTATTCTGTTCTTTCTTGGGAATGAATGGTTTACAGTAAACAGTTACATGTAAACAGTTACATGGTAAACAGTTACATGGTAAACAGTTACATGTAATAGTGGGCAAGGGGGTAATTGTTCTCACTTTCCCTGTATTTATGTACATCACTTGTAACTTTCTTATTGAGAAGGAAACAGACATAAATTGATAGAGCAGGGGCCAAGCAGGAAGAGAGACAGAGAGACAGTTGCAGCTCTGATTTGCCACTAGCCCAGCTTTTCCCTAGCTGGGTAAGTGGTGACCAGGGGCTCAAAATGGGGTCCAGGGCTTCCACATTGATCTCTGGCATTCTTGCTTAGCCAGAATCTGGACTAGCTGGCTTGCCCTGACCAGCAAGGTTCTCTGTACACAAGTTTCAGGTGAGGCTGGCTACCTTGACACCCATGCTCCGAGACTACTACAGGTGAGCTCTGAACACACACAGACACACAGAGAGGGAGAGACCGACACACACACACACACATTACTGTCAGGTCTGGTAGTATTGCATATGCTGAAAGCTGGGGCTGTCTGGGGTCTGTGGGCATGAAAGCTGCTGCCTTACAATCTGTACAAGCCTGGTTTGAACCTGTCATCAATGAACACAGTGTAGGAGGTTTTTGAATTCTGGTCTCTTTCCAACTCAACTATTTCTCTTCTTGCCTTCTCTGTCCCTAACTCTCACATGCTCTCACAAACTCTGTCTTCACTCATGGTACTCAAAGCTGCTGGCCTATCACTGACTAGGGGACCTGACCGTCCTGGGCGTGTCCAAGCACACTGGCCAATGAGATTGCTGGCAGGGGTTCTGGGCGTGGCCTATGCATCTGGCCAAACAGAGCCTGGCTGGCGACCTGTGGGCGGGCCTTCTGAAGGAAGCCCGCCAATGGGAGCTCAGAGCTGGCCTCAAAAGGCTGGGCATGCTTCCAGGAAGTTCTAAGCAGGGTTCATCCCAGGGCCCTACCTTGCAGAAGCTGTCCAGTGTGCATGTGTATAACTCCGCTGGTGCCTGTGCCTCTGTGAAGGTGTGCCTGTGTGTGACAGTGAGAATGTGAGTTTGTGTGTATGTGTGTGAGGGGGGGAGAGACAGAGAGAACAACAGAATCACTGTGGCACAGGTGATTTTGTGCAAAACACTTGGCACATTCTGATTTACAGCTCAATATGACACCATTATAGTCTTCTTGGCCATTGGACACTTTTCTTCTTTGCAGATGTGAAGACACTGAAGAGGGAGAGGTTTTTGCCCTGTGGCTTGCACTGGGAACTAGCAGCTGCCCTGCATGTGTTGCCAGACTAGGATACTTGTGGTGCCTGTCCATGTGGAGTATCTCCTGAATGAGTTCCTACTAGAGGTTTTTTCGATAGGTCCATTGGAGCTGCATATAGCTAATGATTTGGAGATTTTACTCCTTTGGACAATTCTTTTCCTGATGCACAGTTTCCCTCCAGGTTTTAGCAATCAATTGTTTGAATTTCATATCGAATCCATTGTAGAAAATGACTACATCAGTATCTCGCTCTCTATATATATACTTGTAAGAAGTATGCATGGGCATGGAGTGTTTGTCTTCAGTGCTCTGGCACTGATCAACACAGGGCCAGAATTTCAGTCCTTTTCTGTCTCTCACATTCTCTCTCTGACTGTCTCTACATGCCTTCTTCACTGGACCCTTACTGGAAGTCAGTGCATGCATCGTGAACTCAGTCTTCCTGCTGTTGAAATTTTCCTTTCTTTGCCCTTTGGATTATTTAGTCTAGTGCATATGGTGTAACGCAGAGGGGAACTGCGGAGACAGCGTTCCTGCTGTAGGTTCCAGGCATATTTCCATCTCCAGCTGCAGCTGTCCAGGCCCTCTGTGATTTACTCCCATTCTCCAGGGCCCTGAGGCTGACACTCAGCCTAAATGCAGCCCTCCTCACATTCCTGAACCGCATCCTAGCCCTTATTCCATGAGAGCTCGGGTCAAGAGAAGTGAAACTCTATCCCCCTGGCACACACTCTGTGCTTGCCCTCTATAGGGCCGAATGTAAAGAATCTGTGTTACTAATGGCCACACCAGTGTCCATGGAAAACGGAAGATTCCAGGATTGAGCAAGAGGGTGTTTTGATTGCTGTGAAATCTCTTTTCCAAGGGCCTCATTGGGTTTCAAATACTTTTGAAACCTGAAGTTCTTTCTTGTATCTAGGGAATATTCTCACCTCTGACCAGAAGGCCCGCCCAACTAGGAGCACAGCTATCCAGTGGTCAGGAGGTCTGCCAGCCTGCTAGCTCCTGGAGGGATTCCTGAGTTTGTCCTCAGGGCTCAAGTGGTAAAAGGTGTTTCCAATTGCCTTTATTACCAGCATCCGGGCCCTCAGGTGAGATGCGGGTCTGTGATCTCCACTGGAAGCTCCTAATTCAGCCAATGGAGGCATCCATCTTCTTTTTGTCTCTCCATAGCAAGGGCCTGGGGAGTTTGTGCTTCCTGCAAGCAGAGTGACTTTGTATGGGAAACTTACGCATGCCTACTTCTGGGAATCTCTCTGAGTGTGATGTGTGGAAAACAGGACACCATGATCAGAGTTTGTGAGGCCAAAGAAGCAATTGCCGTAGCCGGACCCAAAGGGTAGGTGTAAGGGGCCGGGTTCATTCACTATTGTTTGGTCGAACACAGTTCCCAATTATGTTGAAACACAGCTATTTCTGGGTTCTTTCTGGGCTTGTAATCTGCTGCCCTGGGAAGTGGACTGAGAGCCTGGAGGCTGAGTAGGCAGCCAAACGTGACTGAACAGGCTAATGCCCATGAATTGTGAGGGGTGCCCCAGCTTACCACGTTGGCAGTGTTTGGATGATAGTGAGGCATGGGATTGAATCCGGAACTCAGTAGAGTGAGACATGAGAATCCCTTTGCATATGCAGTCTTGCTTAGCCAGAATCTGGGCTAGCTGGATTTCCCTAACCAGCTAGGTTCTATGTACATAAGTTGCAGGTGAGGCTGGCTACCTTGCCACCCATGCCCTGAGACTACCATAGGTGAGTTCTGAGCACACAGAGACACACACTGACAGACACACAAACACAAACACACACACACATTATTGTCAGGTCTGGTAGTACAGCATATGTTGAAAGCTGGGGCTGTCTGGGGTCAGTGGGCATGAGAGCTGCTGTCTTACAATCTCTACAAGTCAGGTTTGAACCTGTCACCAATGAACACAGTGTATGAGGTTTTTGAATTCTGGTCTCTTTCCAACTCATCTATTCCTCTTCTCGCCTTCTCTGTCTATAACTCTCACATGCTCTCACACACTCTCTCTTCAATCATTAATATTTTACTTATATACTTATTTTACTGACAGGCCCAGATATACAAAGAGAGTTACCAGAGCACTTCTGAGCTCTGGCTTGTTGTGTTGGCGATTTCACCTAGGCTACTGGAGCCTCAGTTTGTAAGTCTTTCTGACACAAGCCATATTCTGTCTCCTCATTTCCATGCCAGTATCACTCATAGATTATAATAAAGTGATTTTTTTGCAAAACACTTGGTACATTCTGATTTACAGCTCAATATTGACACCATTGTAGCTCTTTTTGGCCCTTGGTCACTTTTCTTCTTTTCAGATGTAAAAACACTGAAAAGGGAGAGGTTTTTGCCCTGAGGCTTGCACTGGGAACTACCAGCTGCCCTGTGTCTGTTGCCAGACTCTGAATCTTTTGGTGCCTGTCCATGTGGAGAGTCTCCTTGATGAGTTCCTTCTCAAGCCTTTTTTGCTCTGTCCCATTGGAGCTGCATATAGCTAATGATTTTTAGATTTTATTACTTTGGACAATTCTTTTCCTGATGCAGTTTCTCTCCAGGTTTTAGCAATCAATTGTCTGAATGTCATATCGAATCCATTGTAGAAAATGACTACATCAGTGTCCCTCTCTCTCTCTCTTTCTCTCTCTCTCTCTCTCCATATATATATACATATATATATATATATATATATATATATATATATATATATATGTAACATGTAGAGATCTGAAAATATTTTTAGCTAGAGACCTGCACAGCTCTGGATTAGGGTAGTAATGAGGATAAACCTGGCCCTTCTGAGCCACAGTCATGAGAGACATCTCACAGAGCCATTCATATACCTCTTATCAGTCTATAAATCTTTCTCAGCACAAACTACTGCTGGCAAAACATCTACTTCCCTCTTGCTCTTTTTATCCACCGAGTCCTATCCCCAAACTGTAAATCAAAGAAGAAATAGACATAGTGCAGTTCCCTGCAAACAGGACAGTCTGACTCTGGACGAGGGAGATGCAATAAGCCAGCTAGCATCTTGGCTGGAGCATCACTAAGACTAGTTCCAAATTGGAGAGGCGAGGGAAGTTTTGGAGAGTGGGCTGGAGGCCAAGTGTTGCTTCTCAGATTGGGCTAAGACCTAGATGTTATAAGTGTAACCTTTGCTCACAAACATAAAATAACAATGCCACTTGTAAGAAGTATGCATGGGCATGGAGGGTTTGTCTTCAGTGCTCTGGCACTGATCAACACAGGGCGAGAATTTCAGTCCTTTACTGTCTCTGTCATCCTGTCTCTCTGACTGTCTCTACGTGCCTTCTTCACTGGGCCCTTATGGAAGTCAGTGCATGCATCGTGAACTCGGACTTTCTGGTGTTGAAATTTTCCTTTCTTTGCCCTTTGGATTATTCAGTCTCCTGCATATGGCGTAGTACATTGGGGAACTGAGGAGACAGTGATCCTGCTGCAGGTAACAGGCATATGTCCAACTCCAGCTGCAGCTGTCCAGGCCCTCTGTGCTTGACTCCTATTCTCCAGAGACCTGAGGCTGACACTCGGCCTAAATGCAGCCCTCCTCAATTTCCTGCACTGCATCCTTGTCATTATTCCATGATAGCCCAGGTCAAGCGAAGTGAAACTATACCACCCTGGCACACACATTGTGCTTTCCCTCTATTGGGCCGAATTAAAGGATCTGTGGTATTGATGGCCACACCAGTGTCCAGATTTTCCACGAAAAATGGAAGCTTCCAGTATTCAAAAATATGGTGTTTTGATGGCTGTGAAATGTCTTTTCCAAGTGCCTCCTGGGGTTTCAAATCCTTTTGAAACCTAAAGTTGGTTCTTGTATCTAGGGAATATTCTCACCTCTGGCCTGAAGGCCCTCCAACTAGGAGCACAACTATCCTGGGGTCAGGAGGTCTGCCAGCCTGCTAGCTCCTGGAGGGATTCCTGAGTATGTCCTCAGGCCCCAAGTGGTAACAGGTGTTTCCAATTGCCTCTATTAGCAGCAGCCAGGCCCTCAGGTGATGGGCGGTTCTGTGATCTCCACTGGAAGCTCCGAATTCAGCCAATGGAGGCATCCATCTTTCTTTTGTCTGTCCATAGCAAGGGCCCGGGGATTTTGTGCTTCCTGCAAGCAGAGCAACTTTGTATGGGACACTCATGCATGCCAACTTCTGGGAATCTCTCTGAGTGTGATGTGTGGACACCAGGACACCATGATCAGGGATTGTGAGGCCACAAGAGCAATTGCCTTAGCCGGAACCAAAGGGTATGTGTGAGGGGCCGGGTTCATGCACTATTGTCTGGTCAAACACAGTTCCCATCTATGTTGAGACACAGATCTTTATGGGTTCATTCTGTGCTTGTAATCTGCTGCCCTGAGCAGTGGACTGAGAGTCTGGAGGCTGACTAGGCAGCCAAACATAACTGGACTGGCTCCTGCCCCTGAATTCTGAGGGGTTCCCCAGCTTACACCGTTGGCAGTGTTTGGATGATAGTGAGGCATGAGATTGAATCTGGAACTCAGGAGAGGGAGACATGAGAGTCCCTTTGCATGTGCATTCTTGCTTAGCCAGAATCTGGGCTACCTGGATTGCCCTGACCAGCTACGTTCTCTGTACATAAGTTTCAGGTGAGGATGGCTACCTTCCCACCCATGCTCTGAGACTACTATAGGTGAGTTCCTAGCACACACAGACAGACAGACAGATAGACGGACAGATAGACACACATACACACATTACTGTCAGGTCGGGTAGTACAGCATATGGTGAAGACTGGGGCTCTCTGGGGTCTGTGGCCATGAGAGCTGCTGCCTTACAATCTCTACAAGCCCGCTTTGAACCTGTCATTCATGAACACTGTGTAGGAGGTTTTTGAATTCTCATCTCTTTCCAGCAGAAGTTGCTGGTGGGTGGGCCTTCCAGAAGCTGCCCAATGAGCGTGCTGCAGGGCCATGTGGGCGGTGCTCAAGGTTGCTGACCAATCACTGACTAGGGGCCTTGACACTCCTGGGCGTGTCCTCGCACACTGGCCAATGATATTGCTGGCAGGGGTTCTGGGTGTGGCCTAGGCCTCTGGGCTGTCAGAGCATGGCTGTTGCCCTGTCTGCAGCCCTTCTGAAGTAAGCCCGACAATGGGATCTCAGAGCTGGCCTTAAAAGGCTGGGTGTGCTTCCAGGAAGTGCGAAGCAGGGTTCAGCCCAGGGCCCTGCCTTGGAGAAGCTGTCCAGTGTGCATGAGTATAACTCCGTTTGTGCCTGTGCCTATGTGGATGTGTGCGTGTGTGTAACTGTGAGAGTGTGTGTTTGTGTGTGTGTGTGTGTGTGTGTGAGGGAAAGAGAGAGAGAACAACAGAATCACTGTGGCACAGGTGATTTTGTGCAAAACACTTGGCACATTCTGATTTACAGCTCAATATTGACACCATTGTAGCTCTCTTTGGCCCTTGGTCACTTTTCTTATTTTCAGATGTAAAGACACTGAAGAGGGAGAGGTTTTTGCCCTGAGGCTTGCACTGGGAACTAGCAGCTGCCCTGTGTGTGTTACCAGACTAGGATACTTGTGGTGCCTGTCCATGTGGATAGTGTCCTGGATGAGTTCCTTCTCGAGCCTTTTTCGGTAGGTCCTGTTGGAGCTGCATATAGCTAATGATTTTGAGATTTTACTCCTTTGGACAATTCTTTTCCTGATGAACAGTTTCTCTCCTGATTTAGCAATCAATTGTCTGAATGTCATATCGCATCCATTGTAGAAAATGTCTACATCAGTGTCTTGCTCTCTCTCTCTCTCTCTCTCTCTCTCTATATATATATATATATATATATATATATATATATATCATGTAGAGGTCTCAGAATGTATTTTAGCTAGAGACCTTCCCAGCTGTGGATTCGGGTAGTAATGCGGATACACCTGGCCCTTCTGAGCCACAGTCATGAGAGACATCTCACAGAGCCATTCGTTTACCTCTTGTCACTCTACAAATATCTCTCAGCACAAACTACAGCTGCCAAATCATCTACTTCCCTCTTGCTCTTTTTGTCCACCGAGTCCTGTACCAGAACTGCAAATCAAAAAAGAAATAGACATAGTGCAGTTCCCTGCACACAGCACAGTCTGAGGCTGGACCAGGGAGATGCAATACGCCAGTGTGTACCTTGGCTGGAGCATCACTAAGACTACTTCCAAATTAGAGAGAGGAGGGCAGTCTTGGAGTGTGGGCTGCAGGCCAAGTGTTGCTTCTCAGAGTGGGGTAAGACCTAGATCTTCTAAGTGTAACCTTTCCTCACAAACATAAAATAACACTGCCACTTGTAAGAAGTATGCATGGGCATGGAGGCTTTTTCTTCAGTGCTCTGGCACTGATCAACACATGGCCAGAATTTCTGTCCTTTTCAGTCACTGTCATTCTGTCTCTCTGACTGCCTCTACGTGCCTTCTTCACTGGACCCTTCGTGGAAGTCAGTGCATGCAATGTGAACTCGGTCTTCCTGGTGTTGAAATTTTCCTTTCTTTGCCCTTTGGATTACTTAGTCTCCTGCATATGGCGTAGTACGGAGGGGAACTGAGGAGACAGCGTTCCTGCTGCAGCTAACAGGCATATGTCCATCTCTAAATGCAGCTGTCCAGGCCGTAGGTGCTTGACTCCCATTCTCCAGGGTCCTGTGGCTGACACTCAGCCTAAATGGAGCCTCCTCAATTTCCTGCACCGAATCCTTGTCCTTATTCCATGAGAGCCCAGGTCAAGAGAAGTGAAACTCTACCACCCTGGCACACACATTGTGCTTTCCCTCTATTGGGCCGAATGTAAAGTATCTGTGGTACTGATGGCCACACCAGTGTCCAGATTTTCCACGCAAAACGGAAGTTTCCAGAGTTCTGAAAGAGGGTGTTTTGAAGGCTGTGGAAAGTCTTTTTCAAGTGCCTCCTGGGGTTTCAAATCCTTTTGAAACCTGAAGTTCGTTCTTGTATCTAGGGAATATTCTCACCTCTGGACCGAAGGCCCTCCCAACTAGGAGCACAACTATCCTGGGGTTAGGAGGTCTGCCAGCCTAATAGCTCCTGGAGGGATTCCTCAGTATATCCTCAGTCCCCAAGTGGTAACAGGTGTTTCCAATTGCCTTTATTAGCAGCAGCCAGGCCCTTAGGTGACGGTCGGGGCTTTGTTCTCCACTGGAAACTCCTAAATCAGCCAATGGAGGCATCCATCTTCCTTTTGTCTCTCCATAGCAAGGGCCCGGGGAGTTTGCGCTTCCTGCAAGCAGAGCGACTTTGTATGGGACACTCATGCATGCCTACTTCTGGGAATCTCTCTGAGTGTGATGTGTGGACACCAGGACTCCATGATCAGGGATTGTGAGGCCACAGGAGCAATTGCCTTAGCCGGACCCAAAGGGTAGGTGTGAGGAGCCGGGTTCATCCACTATTGTTTGGTCAAACACAGTTCCCAATTATGTTGAAACACAGCTATTTCTGGGTTCATTCTGGGCTTGTAATCTGCTGCCCTGAGCAGTGGACTGAGAGTCTGGAGGCTGAGTAGTCAGCCAAACATGACTGGACAGTCTCATGCCCCTGAATTCAGAGGGGTCCCCCAGCTTACCCCATTGGCAGTGTTTGGATGATAGTGAGGCATGAGATTGAATCCGGAACTCAGGAGAGGGAGACATGAGAGTCCCTTTGCATGTGCATTCTTGCTTAGCCAGAATCTGGGCTAGCTGGCTTGCCCTGACCAGCTAGGTTCTCTGTACATAAGTTTCAGGTGAGGCTGGCTACCTTCCCACCCATGTTCTGAGACTACTATAGGTGAGCTCTGAGCACAGACAGACACTGACAGACAGACACACACACACACACACACATATTACTGTCAGGTCTGGTTGTACAGCATATAGTGAAGGCTAGGGCTCTATGAGGTCTGTGTTCATGAGAGCTGCTGCCTTACAATCTCTACAAGCCAGCTTTGAACCTGTCACCAATGAACACAGTGTAGGAGGTTTTAGATTCTCATCTCTTTCCAGCAGAAGTGGCTGGTGGGCGGACCTTCCAGAGGCTGCCCAATGAGCGTGTTGCAGGGCCATGTGGGCGGTGCTCAAGGTTGCTGGCCAATCACTGACTAGCTGTCTTGACACTCGTGGGAGTGTCCTAGCACAATGGCCAATGATATTGCTGGCAGGGGTTCTGGGCGTGGCCTAGGCCTGAGGCCTATCAGAGCATGGCTGGTGCCCTGTCTGTGGGCCTTCTGAAGTAAACCCGACAATGGGAGCTCAGAGCTGCCCTTAAATGGCTGGTCGTGCTTCCAGGAAGATCGTAGCAGGGTTCACCTAGGGCCCTGCCTTGCAGAAGCTGTCCAGTGTACATGTGTATAACTCCGTTTGTGCCTGTGCCTATGTGGTTGTGTGCGTCTGTGTAACTGTAAGAGTGTGTGTTTGTGTGCGTTTGAGTGTGTGTGTGAGGGAGGGAGAGAGAGAAACAACAGAATCACTGTGACACAGGTGTTTTTTTGCAAAACACTTGGCACATTCTGATTTACAGCTCAATATTGACACCATTGTAGCTCTCCTTGGCCCTTGGTCACTTTTCTTATTTTCAGATGTAAAGACACTGAAGAGGGAGAGGTTTTTGCCCTGAGGCTTGCACTGGGAACTAGCAGCTGCCCTGTGTGTGTTGCCAGACTAGGAAACTTGTTGTGTCTGTCCATATGGAGAGTGTCCTGGGTGAGTTCCTTCTCGAGCCTTTTCGGTAGGTCCCGTTGGAGCTGCATATAGCTAATGATTTGGAGATTTTACTCCTTTGGACAATTCTTTTCCTGATGCACAGTTTCTCTCCAGGTTTTAGCAATCAATTGTCTGAATATCATATCGCATCCATTGTAGAAAATGACTACATCAGTGTCTTGATATCTCTCTCTCTCTCTCTCTATATATATATATATATATATGTGTGTGTGTGTGTGTGTGTGTGTGTGTGTGTGTGTGTATATCATGTAGAGGTCTCAAATATATTTTAGCTAGAGACCTGCACAGCTCTGGATTCAGGTAGTAATGCGGATACATCTGGCCCTTCTGTGCCACAGTCATGAGAGACATCTCACAGAGCAATTCGTTTACCTCTTGTCACTCTAAAAATGTCTCTCAGCACAAAGTACAGCTGCCAAATCTTCTACTTCCCTCTTTCTCTTTATCCACCGAGTTCTATCCCAAAACTGTTAGTGACAGGCCCAGATAACAAAGAGAGTTACCATAGCACTGCTGAGCTTTGGCTTGTTGTGTTGGCGATTTCACCTAGGCTACTGGAGCCTCAGTTTGTAAGTCTTTCTGACACAAGCCATATTCTGTCTCCTCATTTCCATGCCAGTATCACTCAGAGTTTATAATACAGATATACATACATATATATATATATATACATATATATTTATACATCTGTCATTTTTTGAATTGTCTACCTATGTATTTGACCTTATTCAGAATTACCACATTTATAACAGCCTAGTTTTTCAGAAATAATTGGCCATGTCGTTGGAGCAGGATTCAATACAATTATAAATAATAGAACCTTCCAGTAGCATTTCTAATCGTGTATCTATCTGCATCCTTATTGTAATTATCATAGCCCAGAACTTCCCTCCTTTTTCTAGTGTAAGCTTCAATGCGTATTTGTTTTCTTTTTTGGAAATCTTAATTTCCTTGGACCCTGAAGTGTTAGGGAATTTTTGAAGCAGCCCTCTGTTTCTCAGCAGATGGTTTCTATGTTTCTGCTTTAATCAGGTCATCTTGTAGTTTCTGTTTTTATTTTTGTTTTATTTTTTCAAGTCCTCCTAGATCATCCCCATTTATTTGCATATTTATTTATTTATTCAGGTATCACATGTGAGGTCATTTCTTCTGCTTGATAGATTTTCTCTTATAATTGAAGGGAATTTTGACGAAAACTATATTTCCTGGGGAAATACTCCACACATATGGTGAAGGTTTGGGTTGTCTATGGTCTGTGGGCATTAGAGCTGCTGCCTTATAATCTCAACAAGCCCGATTTGAACCTGTCATGAATGAACACAGTGTAGGAGGTTTTTGAATTCTGGTCTCTTTCCAACTCATCTATTTCTCTTCTCGCCTTCTATGTCCCTAACTTTCACATGCTCTCACACACTCTGTCTTCACTCATTAATATTTTACTTATGTACTTATTTTACTAACAGGCCCAGATATACAAAGAGAGTTACCAGAGCACTGCTGAGCTCTGGCTTGTTGTGTTGGCTATTTCACCTAGGCTACAGGAGCCTCAGTTTGTAAGTCTTTCTGACACAAGCCATATTCTGTCTCCTATTTCTATGGCAGTATCACTCAGAGTTTTTAATAAAGATATACATATATATATATATATATTTATATATCTGTTATTTTTTGAATTGTCAACCTATGTATTTGACCTTAATTCAGAATTACCACATTTATAACAGCCTAGTTTTTCAGAAATAATTGGCCATATAGTTGGCACAGCATTTAATTCAAATATAAATAATAGAACTTTCCAGTAGAGTTTCTAATCGTGTTTCTCTCAGCATCCTTATTGTAATTATCATAGCCCAGAAATTCCCTCCTTTTTCTAGTGTAAGCTTCAATACGTATGTGTTTGTTTTCTTTTTCCGGAAATCTTAATTTCCATGGACCCTGAAGTGTTAGGGAATTTTTGAAGCAGCCCTCTGTTTCTCACCAGATGGTTTCTATGTTTCTGCTGTAATCAGGTCTTCTTATGGTGTTTGTTTTCATTTTTTTTTTATTTTTTCAAGTCCTCCTAGGTCATCCCCATTTATTTGCATATTTTTTATTACGTCAGGTATCACATGAGGGGTCATTTCTTCTGCTTGATAGATTTTCTCTTATAATTGAAGGGAACTTTTGATGCACAATACATTTCCTGGGGAAAATACTACACAAATATGGTGAAGGCTTGGGTTGTCTTGGGTCTGTGGGCATTAGAGCTGCTGCCTTACAATTTCTACAAGCCAGGTTTGAACCTGTCATGAATGAACACAGTCTAGGGGGTTTGACTTCTGGTCTATTTCCAACTCTTCTCTTTCTCTTCTAGCCTTCTCTGTATCTGACTCTCACAGGCTCTCACTCACTCTGTCTGCACTCAGTAATAATTTAATTATATCTTTATTTTATTGACAGGCCCAGATATACAAAGAGAGTTACCAGAGCCCTGCTGAGCTCTGGATTTTTTTGTTGGTGTTTTCATCAAGGCTACTTGAGCCTCATCTTTGTAATTCTCTCTGACACAAGCCATATTCTGTCTCCTCATATCCATGGCAGTATCTCTCAGACTTTATAATAAATATATATATATATATATATATATATATATATATATATATATATAAAATCTGCCATTTTTGGAATTATCAACCTATGTAATTAATCTAAATCAGAATTAACACATTTATAACAGCTTCCTTTTTCATTAATAATTGGCCACATAGCTGGAGCAGGAGTCAATACAATTATAAATAATATAACCTTCCAGTAGCAATTCTAATAGAGTTTCTATCATCTTCCTTATTGTAATTATCATAGTACAGAACTTACCTCCTTTCTCTAGCGTAAGCTTCAATACATATGAGTTTCTTTTCATTCTCCTGAAATCTTAATTTCCCTGGACTCTGAAGTGACTCAGAATTTTTGAAGCAGCCCTCTGTTTCTCAGCAGATGGTTTCTATGTTTCTGCTGTAATCAGGTCTTCTTGTGCTTTTTGTTTTTATTTTTCATTCTTTTCAAATCCTCCTAGATCATCCCCATTTATATGCATATTTATTTATTTATTTAGTCCTATATTACATGAGGGGTCATTTCTACTGCTTGATAGATTATCCTCTTATAATTGATGGGAAGTTTACACTCACAATACATTTCCTGTCATAAATACTACACACATATGGTGAAGGCTGGGGTGGTCTGGGGTCTGTGGACATGAGTCTGCTGCATTACAATCTCTACAACCCAGGTTTGAACCTGTCATCAATGAACACAGTGTGGGAGGTTTTTGACTTCTGGTTTCTTTCCAACTATTCTATTTCTCTTCTTGTCTTCTCTGTCTTTGACTCTCACATGCTCTCACTCACTCTGTCTGCATTCATTAATATTTTACTTATATATTATTTTACTGACAGGCCCAGATATACAAAGATAGTCACCAGGGCACTGCTGAGCTCTAGCTTGTTTTGTTGGCGATTTCACCTAGGTTTCTGGAGCCTCAGCTTTGTAAGACTCTATGTCACAAAACATACTCTGTCTCCTCATAGCCATGCCAGTATACCTCATAGTTTATAATAAAGAAACACATACATATATGTACATATATATATACATATATATATATATAGATATCAGTCATTTTTAGAATTTTTGAACTTTTTATTTGATCTTAATGCAGAATTACCACATTTATAACAGCCTTCTTATTCACAAATAATTGGTCACATAGTTGGAGCAGGTTTCACTAAAATTATAAACTATAAACCTTCCAGGAGCATTTCCAATAGGCTTTCTATCAGCATCTTATTGTAATTATCATAGTACAGAACTTGCCTCCTTTCTCTAGTGTAAGCTTCAATACGTATGCATTTCTTTTCATTCTCCAGAATTCTTAATTTGCCTGGACCCTGAAGTGTCAGGGAATTTTTGAAGCAGCCCTCTGCCTCAGCAGACGATTTCTATATTTCTGCTGTAATCAGGTCTTCCTGTGGTTTTTGTTTTTACCTTTTATTTTTTTTTAATCCTCCTCAAACATCCCCATATATTTTCATATTTATTTATATATTTAGTCCGATATCACATGAGGGGTCATTTCTTCTGCCTGATAGATTTTCTCTTATAATTGAAGGGAACTTTGGACACACAATACATTTCCTTTTGCAGATACTACACACTACTATAAATACTACTGCACTGTTTTTGACAGTGATATCCAATGCAGAATGGATTAGTATTACATGGCTCAAAGAATGTTCCCTATTTAACCTACAATGTTTTTAACCTAACAAATATTTATTCTGTTCTTTCTTGGGGGAGGTTTACAGTCTACAGTTACATGTAATAGTGGGCACGGGGGTAATATTTGCCACTTTCCCTGTGTTTCTGTACATCATTTATAACTTTATTATTGAGGAGAAAGAAACAGTCATAAATTGAGAGAGCAGGGCCCAAGCAGGAAGAGAAACAGAGAGACAGCTGCAGCTCTGATTTGCCAGTAGCCCAGCTTTTCCCTAGCTGGGTAAGTGCTGACCAGGGTCTCAAAATGGGGTCCTGGGCTTCCACATAGTTCTCTGGCATTCTTGCTTAGCCAGAATCTGGGCTAGCTGCCTTGCACTGACCAGCTAGGTTCTCTGTACACAAGTTGCAGGTGAGGCTGGCTACCTTGACACCCATGCTCTGAGACTACTATAGGTGATCTCTGAGCACACACAGACACACACAGACAGACAGACACACACACATTACTGTCAGGTCTGGTAGTATAGAATATGGTGTAGGCTGGGGCTTTCTGGGGTCAGTGGGCATGAGATATGCTGCCTTACAATCAATACAAGCCAGGTTTGAACCTGTCATCGATGAACACAGTGTAGTGTTGGGTAGTTGCCGATGTTGGGTAGTTGCCATCTCCCCCTGGCTTCTTCTTATCCATATGGCTATATAGGGATTTACTGATCCAAAGGTTTGGTCTATTTACATAAATCACTTTTACATAAAGCACTCCAGGGCATTGGTGGATCAGTTATAGGATTCTCGCCTGTTCCGCCCCCTCCTTGTCACACTCTGATTTTCACCAGTCACTTTTCTCTCCACCCTCTCTATATCACATCCTGTTTCCACCCTACTTGGAGAGTATAAAAACAGCTGCTCTTCTGATTAAAGACACTTGGAAATTGCTTTCCGGCTCCGAGAGTTCCAGAGTGTATCTCCTGCGGAAGTTGGTGCAGCACGCGTTCCTGATCCCTCTCCCACACAGCAGCCTAGATCAGCTCCAGTTGAGTTCTCTCCAACCCAGAGAGCACCGGCTCGGGAAGAAGTACTCTCAGGCTATCCCGGCATCTGCCGCCCGGAACAGGGACCCGTAAGCAGCAGATTTACAAGAAGACATCTTAGATAAGTACACACCTTTTGGGTATCTGCAATATTGTGTTAAGGCACTGTGATTTTTTTTTTCTTTTTTATTGTTTTCCGGAGATCTTTCCACCATGGAAAATCTTTTCCAAATCCTGCATTCTTTTTCCAGTATACAATTTTTATATATCTGGGACATTTTTCTCGGGGCTTCACCTTATATCCTGTTGATCATCATAGCAGCTTTTAAGGGATATATAGGGCAACCTCTCAAAAGGCTTAAGAAACTAGAGGCTGAGGTCCAAGAGATAAAGGAAGTAATCATAGAACTTAACCAGCACCTTAAAAACAAGAAGAAGCAAAGGCCTGTCGTGATCTTGACCCACCCTAATTCCTCTGCATCTTGCCCTGAGGCCCCTATTTTGGCATCTTGCCCTGAGGCCCCTATTTTGGCAGACACGTGTCCGAATTCTCCTTTGGACTCCACAGCCACTTCTTCGGCCACCCCCACTTTGGCAGAAACGTGTCCGGAACCTCCTGCTGCCTCCACGGCTGCTTCTTCACCCCACCCTGTTTTGATAGACACATGTCCGAATTCTCCTGTAGCCTCCAAAACCACTTCTTCGGCCACTTGTCCAGAAGCTTCCACTTCAGTGACTCCTCCTACCGCTACACACTTATCAGAGGAAGTCCACACATTTCCAGTCAATGTTGCCCCCAATAGACAAAAACATCAGGCCTGGTATCCATATTCCGCCACAGACCTGAAGGAACTACGCCAGGCTATCAAAGATGACGGTATTCATGCCCCATGGACCAGGTCCATTTTACAAGGCCTGCTTCAGAACCTTAATACCCCTCAAGATTGGAGAGATGTGACTCGTGCTAAGCTCCCAGGCCCCCTCTTCCTGCAATGGGAGGCATTCTTTCGCGATGAATGTTTACAACAATCGCGGAAAAATATTCAAAATCAGCCAGAGGGTAATTTTGATGCATTGTTTGGAACAGGCCAATTAGAAACAGGGATTCAACAGGCGGAAGCCAAGTTTCCAGCGGGGTATTTTGATCAAGTACACCTGTGTACATTAAAAGCATGGGAGCGATTAACACCACCCATGGGAGCAGCCTCAGCCCCCATTCTCTCCCTGCAACAAGAACCTGATGAATCCCTCGCTAAATTCATTGCCAGGGTCCAGTCGAGTTTGGAAAGGAAGATTTATAATCCTGACGCTCGTTTTCTCCTACTGCGATCCATAGTCTGGGATGGAATGCTTCCGCATTTTCGACAGGCCTTTATCACTCTTAAAAATGAACACCCAGATACTTGGATTCTAGCTACACAGGATCTCAGATCAAGCTCTTTTCAAGGACCTATGTTACAGGCCTATGCAGCTACCTTACATAAGCAAAAAGGAGCTTGCTTTCAGTGCGGTCGCCAAGGGCATTGGCGTAACCAATGTCCAGAAAATAGACCGCGACCCCGCCTCCAGTCAGGGCGACCCCACCTCCAGTCAGGGCGACCCCACCTCCAATCAGGGCAACCCCGCCTCCAATCAGGGCAACCCCGCCTCCAGACAGGGAATCAGAGACCACGAATGCCTTGTCCCAGATGCCAGAAAGGATTTCACTGGAGGAGAGATTGTTGGTCAAGGTTCCATAGGAACGGCATGCCTCTGCCAAATGTAAACAGGGATTTAAACTAGGTATGGGGCTTCCCTTAGCCCCGCCCCCAAGAGGGAAGGAAGCAGGTCGCCCGCTTGGTGCTGTGCCCTTCTTCCACAAACAGAAGCCCAGCTTGGGACCCAATCCATAGCTATACCCACCACGCCAAGTAACAATAACAGAGGGTGAGCAGAAGGAGGAACCCGTGGTATGTGGGAACTTCCAGCATATAAATAACCGGCTGGAGCAAGAGAACAGCTCGAATTCAGAGGCTGAGATTTTATGGACCACCCCTGTTTTAGAAAGGGGTCACCCAACTATGACAGTAAAGATTGGTAATATTCCTTTTAAGTGTTTGATTGACACGGGAGCAGATAAGACAATATTAAGACAAGCAGAGGTTCCCCAGAGTTGGGAACTCCTCCCAGGACCACGCTTACATGGTGTTGGAGGATTGACTCAGGCATTCCGCACACGAGATTCCCTTGTGTGGGAAGATCCAGAAGGGACTACCGGACGCTTTCAGCCTTTAATAGCTGATATAAGCACCAATTTATTGGGAAGAGACTTGCTGGAATCTTTAGATGTAGTGATATCCTCAGACACCTCTGCAGGACACCACACTCACTCCTGTGAGACTGCTAGACCCAACCAGCACCCCCAATACTAACTGCCACTGTTCGTAACAGAACTCCCCGCTTAGATTGGCTTTCTAATGAGCCTGTCTGGGTGGAACAGTGGCCTTTGCCTAGGGAGAAGCTAGAAATTTTTAAAAAACTCGTCCAAGAGCAGTTATCGTTGGGACACATTCGTCATTCTCGGAGCCCATGGAATACTCCAGTCTTTGTAATTAAAAAGCGCTCAGGAAAATGGTGCCTCCTCCAAGATCTTCGTGCAGTTAATAAAACCATGCAGGTTTGGGGCTCCCCCCAAAGGGGTTTGCCTCTTGCTTCCGCAATTCCCACAGGAATTCCAATCATAGCTATTGATATACAGGATTGTTTTTTCTCTATTCCCTTACACCCACAAGATTGTAAACGTTTTGCTTTCTCTGTTCCTTCTATTAATAATGCCAGCCCTGCCGATAGATTTGAATGGGTGGTACTGCCCCAGGGCATGGCTAATAGTCCTACTATTTGTCAAGAGGTTGTTAAATCTGCCCTTTTTCCATATATTCATAAGGGCCTTAAGGTTTTTCATTATATGGATGACGTGTTAATATGGGGAGAATTAGATACAGATCTCTCCGCCCTACGTGATTTTCTAATCCCTGCCTTAAAGAGAAGTGGACTTAATGTAGCTCCTGAGAAGATACAGCTACTCCCTCCAATATCTTTCTTAGGCTCAGAGATTTCCCTAACGCAGATTCGTCCTTTAAAACCTTGTGTTACTTTTCCTTCTAATCTCACTCTTGCTTCTTTACAAAGTTTTCTTGGAAATTTGAATTGGCTTAGGCAGTATCTTTATCTGCCTACGAGCTGCCTGCAACCACTGTTCGATCTGTTAAAAGGAAACAAACAGCCCTCCTCAAAGCGTATGTTAACCCCCGAAGCATCCTTGGCTCTGGAAAAAGTTAACCAGGCTCTCCAGGACATGCACCTCGTTCGATTCTCCCCCTCCTCTCCATTAAATCTTCTAATCTTTAACTCCACCCCCACGGTAGTGGGGGCATTGTGGCAGAAACATGGCGTTCTCGAATGGCTTCATACGCCAGTAGGCGGAGCTCCAAGACTCCTTACCGAGATTGATGTCTTAGCATTTATGGTTCGCCAAGGAAGAAACAGATCGGTTCAGGTCTTAGGAAGGGAACCAGATTCAATCATTCTTCCCTTTTCTCTCACTGATACAGAATGGCTCATACGCCACCATTCTCGTTTTGCCATAAGTTTAATGGGTTTTCCAGGACAATTAGATAATCATTTTCCCTCTAATAATTTGATAGCTTCTTTACCTCTGTTGCCTCTACTAGTACCTAAACTTTTCTCTCGAGATCCCATCCCCTCTGCTCCTACAGTGTTCACTGATGGTGGAAAAAAGGGAGCTGCTGCCCTTATATATTATCCAGACCAGAAATACCCCAAACCTCTCTTTACTGAACTTCCTGATAATTCCCCTCAGTACAAAGAACTTTATGCTGTTTTCCTTGCATTAAAAGCTGTACCAGAATCCTTCAACCTTTTTTCTGACAGTGTGTATACTGTTAACTTACTTCCATGGCTTGCTCGATCTTATGTAAGAATTGATGACAACCCACTTTCTCCTCTTTTAATTCAAATTGCCTCTATGCTCTGTTCTCGAACCCATCCACTGTATGTTCAGCACCTACGTTCCCACAGCCCTCTTCCTGGTCCCCTGTCCGAAGGGAATGCTGCAGCTGACCGCCTTGCCTCCACAGGAATTCTCCTAGCCTCTGTCTCTAATCCTGCTGATTTTCATTCCCTAACCCATGTTAATCTTAAAGGTCTTCGAGCTCGATTTCCTGATATTCCTCTGCCACAGTTAAAACGTATTCTTGCTACATGTTCCTCCTGTGCAGGTCTAATCAAAACACCTGCTATTCAGACTCTAGGGGTTAATCCTCGAGGTTTAAAAGCCAACGCTCTTTGGCAAATTGATGTTACCCACATACCTAACTTTGGCAAACAAAAATATGTGTTCGTCTCAATTGATACCTTCTCTAAGTTTATGTGGGCTACAGCTCAAACTGGAGAAAACTCAAAAAAGCTTATAAGCCATATGCTCTCCTGTTTTGCTGTAATGGGCTTACCTCTTCAACTTAAAACGGATAATGGACCTGCTTTTACCAGCAAACAATTTAAAGATTTTTGTTCCCTCTGGAACATTACTCATACTACAGGCATTCCGTATAATCCACAGGGACAAGGCATTGTTGAGAGGGCCCATCAAACTCTTAAGGCTCAATTAAATAAAGAAAAAGGGGAAATTTACCCCCCTAATATCCAGCTGGCAAAAGCCTTAACTACATTAAATCTCTTTAATATTTACAAAAACTCCGACCAACCTCCTATAATTCTTCATTGGCAAACACCACCCACCCTCCCAGCTATTAAAGTCAAATGGAAAGACCCACTTGATAAAATTTGGAAAGGACCTGACCCCCTGTTGACTATGGGGAGGGGTTTCGCATGTATTTTTCCACAAAATTACTCCAAGCCTGTTTGGGTTCCTGCCCGCCATGTCTGGCAATACCCACATGATGGTGCTGATATCCCTGAAGAACAAGAAACACTGCAAGAAGACTGGCTGCAAGAGGACTGGCTACAGGATGCACCCCAGGATCCATAATACAGCATGGCAGAATCAAAAAAAAAAATCTGATTCACAGAACTCTCCCCCCCCCGAATGAATGTCTTATGCTATGACTGGCCAGTTGTGTTTTGTGAGTGAGTGAGTGAAAAAAAAAATTGAGTGAGTTGAGTGACCAAAATTTTTGTATGACCCATTGTGCTCAGAGTACTCTGAAAGTTAACTGACTTTATATCAAACGGCTGGACACAGCCATGGTTTCTGGAGACGTCCAGAAACAGTCCAAAAATTGTTCATTCCCCCTTTTGATTTCTTTTTTAAGTCTTGATATCAATATGAAATGTTTAGTCTTAAACTGTGTGAGTAAAGATGGTTCAACTATGACAGTAGTTCTAAATTCACATTTGAAATGATATATCTTATTTACAAGTTTTTCTCCTCCTGTGTGTTATAAACTATATGTTTAATATGCGTGTTTCAAGTTTGGTAAACATTAACTTGACAGTTAAATCGTAACTTCGAAGTTACATTTTTACGAGAAGAGGTAAAATCAATTCATTTAAGTAACTGAGTGTTTAAGGTAAAACTCTAAATATTCAATGTGACAATTCATCATCTCCTAAGTTAAAATACAAATTCTCTATACAGGACATTTTTGGAGGGCCCCCAAAAATGTCCTGTAAGCTATCTTGTGGAAATTAATCCACAACAAATTTGGCATCAATCTGATATTGTAAATGTACCAAAAAAAAAATTGTCACTAAAATGTGTTAACTCTAGTAACCTGAGTTTGCTTAAAAACCCAATGTAAAAATAGTCAAGAATCAATATATGTAACTTAAACTCGGTATGAAAACTTTGCTATATAAAGACTGCTACATGAGGTCACGTAAGATGACCTTTACACAAAATTATAAAGATACCTAAACCAGTTATAATCATTGAGTTATCAATTGTAGTAAACTTCTAATTTGTTACAAAGTTTTTTCATAAGTAATTGACTACAGCTATGACAAGCCTTCGCATAAAGAAGCATCTGCTCATATAGAATCCCCAGAAATCCATCTTGGACCCCTGACCTCTGACATCACCCACAATTACAGCCATCCCCAGAAACCCATGATGTGACCTGACACGATCTGGAGAACCTGATTCACAGACTCCGAAGGACAAGACTTTCCTACTGCCTTTCTCTCAACCATCGGTGTCTGCTCTTCCTGCTTCTGTTTCGCCCATCATGTTTTGGCGGTTCCAGGTCACTCTCTACAGAGAAGAAAAGTTCCGGTGGCCGTCCTCCTCCATCAAGATAGACGTGTGGCATTTATTTCCTGGCCGTTGACATTGGACTGATGCTTCTATAGAACTTGCTGGACACTCCTTTTATACTCCTGGACTTGTTGAAGAATGACTGTAGCAGGCTGACTCGGGATTTTGCAATGCCAGATCACCCCTCTAGCCCCTCGGCTTATCAGGCCCCCACTCCTCCACCCATCAGGCTCACTCTGTCTCTTGCTACTCTTACTTATCCCTCCCTGTCTTGTGCTAGTTATTTTTGAAGACACTTACACACTATCATTCTGCTTTCTTCCCAACAGGTTTCCGTTCACCCCAACACTGCTATTCCCCTGACAGAGATGAAGCCTTTTACAGACATTGACCCAGTTATATATGGCCATTAAGTAAGAGGAAGATGTTGGGGAATTGTGAGGATATGGTTGAGCTTGGAAGGGCTTGAGCCTGAGGGGTGTGTCAATCCTGTTAGTCTCTCTCTCCACGGAGAGGTTGAGCAAGGAGGGACAGTAGAACCCCAAAAAAGGTGTGCCTCTTATCAGTCTCCCTGCCTCACAAAGTGCCCCACACTCCTGATACTATGGCAAAAAGTTAAAAAGAAAGGGGGAGATGTTGGGTAGTTGCCATCTCCCCCTGGCTTCTTCTTATCCATATGGCTATATAGGGATTTACTGATCCAAAGGTTTGGTCTATTTACATAAATCACTTTTACATAAAGCACTCCAGGGCATTGGTGGATCAGTTATAGGATTCTCGCCTGTTCCGCCCCCTCCTTGTCACACTCTGATTTTCACCAGTCACTTTTCTCTCCACCCTCTCTATATCACATCCTGTTTCCACCCTACTAGGAGAGTATAAAAACAGCTGCTCTTCTGATTAAAGACACTTGGAAATTGCTTTCCGGCTCCGAGAGTTCCAGAGTGTATCTCCTGCGGAAGTTGGTGCAGCACGCGTTCCTGATCCCTCTCCCACACAGCAGCCTAGATCAGCTCCAGTTGAGTTCTCTCCAACCCAGAGAGCACCGGCTCGGGAAGAAGTACTCTCAGGCTATCCCGGCAGTGTAGGAGGTTTTTGAATTCTGGTCTCTTTCCAACTCATCTATTTCTCAAGTGCCCAAATGGCAGAAGAGTGCCAGGTGGTGCCACACCCAGTTAAGCACTCATGTTACAATGCAGGGGGACTGAGCTTCCAGACCCTGGTCCCCAACTGCCGGGGGAAATCTTTACAAGTGGTGCAGAAGTGCTGCAGGTGACTCTCTCTGTGTCACAAACTCTCTATCCCTCCCTTCCCTCTCAATTCCTGTCTATTTATTCCAATAAATAATCAAGAAAATTGAAAGTAAAAAAAGAAAAAAGAAAAGGAAATATTCCACTACTTCAATGGGGCTACTCAGGACAATGCTTTCCTTGTTAAGATCCTCACAGCATACCATATTCAGAAAGGCAAAGACGCCATGTATTTTTTAACCCAGATTTTATATTTATTTATTTATTTAGGTGCTTATACATTTTTGTTATTGATAAATTAATGTTTTACATTTGACATAGACTCTGTCTCTGACACCATCGGTCTCAAGTAACCCTAGATTGTAGTCTGCCTCTACAAAACAAATTCATTGAGCTCTCCATGCATCCATCCATCCACCCATCAATCTATACATCCATCCATCCATCCATGCATCCATCCATCCATCCATCCACCAGTCAACCAAGCTAAGTACAAAAGGAGATCTCTCCTTGAATGGTGAAGACAAACCAGGATGCATAGGTAGGTTGCAAAGGGGCGAGTTAAGCTGAATAGGGCAGAGAGGCTGAACCAGGGAATGTGTTGGGGGGTGTGGGTGTGGGTGCGGTGATCCGGAGACCTGTGAGTTTGGTCACCTCAGGGGCAGGAAGGGGGTGGAAGGGGTTGGGAACAGCTGTAACTGGAGAACCATCACAAGTGCTGGAGCTGTTGAGCAGGACACCCGAAAGAGAAGACAGTCAAGGAGAGAATCAAAGTGCAGAGGAGAGGAGAGGGGAGAGGATGGTGAGGGGAGGAGAGGACAGGAGAGGACAGGAGAGGACAGGAAAGGACAGGAGTGGAGGGGACCTGAGAAACCTACCTGGACAAAGGCAGCATACAGACATCCAGGAGGGCAGGCAGGCATGCAGGCAGCTCTGGCCTGGGCTCCCTGGATCCCGGGCACACCTCTACCTGTCTTCTCTTGGCTGCCAGCCCTGAGGTCCCTTGTCGGTCAGCACTGGCTTCCCATCCTTCCGTCCCTCTGTGCCAGGGCGCAGGCGTCTGGGCGCTGTTTGCTGACATAGTGGCAGGGAAGTTGGGCTGCACAGTGCCAGTGTGGCCAGCACAGAATGCCGGGGGCTAGGACATCACAGAGGGCTCCTGTGGTTGCTAGGCCACGGGGACCCCGCCCATCCAGTTGACCACCAGCCATGACCCCCACCCTGAACTTGACCTTGAGGGGTGGTGGCCAGCCACCAGAGCCAGAGCCCCAGGCCAAAGCAAGTGCAGGTCGGCCGGGCCAAGTAGCTATGGGCAGATTGGTGTGTGTCTAGGCATGGGGCTGGGATCTGAGAGCCCAGGGCTGGGGACCAAGGTCTGCAGGGCCCCTGTCCCACCATTTGCACTGACACACAGTCTTGCTGACTGACTGACAGTCCCCGCCCCAGAGATACCCACACCAGGTCCCTGGGTGCCCTGAGCTGCCCCTGAGGATTGGTGGGTGCCTGCCTGGACACATGCCTCCTTAATGGAGGCCTCTATTAATCCCATTGCCTACTGATAGCTGACCTCCTGCCCCTCCTCCTCCTCCTCCTCTTCTTACTCCACCTCTTCCTCCTCCTCCTCATCCTCCTCCACCTCCTCCTCCTTCTCTTCCTCATCCTCAGAGGGACTCACTCAGGGCCTTTGGTCTAGGCAAGCCAGGGCTGCTGCTCTGCCTGCTGCAGCTTCTATCCAGTGGGTGGGTGCAAGAATCTGTTCCTGTCAATCCCTGGTTCCTGGGACCTTCCATGTCTCCAGCTCCCCCCACTCTCTACTCCAGACACCTCCTCAAGGATGCCACCTTCCCCCTTGCCCTCTGTCCCGCAGCTCCCCAACTAACATCTACTGTGTGCCTCCCTACACTACTTTACTGCCACCCTGCTTCTGCACTTCAGCCCTGGGGGCCCAGAGCCAGCCCAGCTGCCATCTCACCATCCAGCAGGGGGACCTGCCCTAACCCCCTGCCACCACACCCACGCACACTGCCCCGCACACACTCACGGGCTCCCCTGCTTGCAGCCTGCCTCTCAAACAGTCTCCTTCTGCCCCCTAGCCCCCTTACAGCCTCTGCCACGGACCCCCACAGACACCTGGGCATGAGCAGCGCAGACATGCTACAAGCTCCACTCGCCCCTACTCCATTTGCTCTATGATTGGTCAAGAACCTTTTTTTCCATGCTGTAGGGGAGGGAGTTGAGAAAGTCCAATGTCCTGGGGAGCAAGAACTGCAAACAGTCCATCTACAATGTAACATTTGGGTCTCAGGCCGCCCAATCCCTAGTGCGCTGTGCAGACATTTGACTGGCAAAAACACCCCATCTGAGCGTGAGATCTGGCTGGGCTAGTGGCTCTTTCTGTGGACTAGAACACAGACAGACAGAGTTTTCAGGTTCAAAACCTGTACTTCCCAGAAGATGGTCATTCGCTAAGGTTAAAAAAAAAAGGCTTTTTATTTATTTTTTTTCCCCCTGCCTGGGTAACCTGTCTGCTGCTTGTTTCTCAGTGAAAAAAGGGAAATATCTTTTTTGGAGGGAAAAGGACCAAAATGCAGGCAGGGGGACTCTGTGGACGGTGGATGTGGAGTTGCTCCTGCCCTGGCACTAGAGCCCCAGCTGCTGTTCCAGGTGCTCTCTGATACCAGAGATCTCCGTGTGTCGTGTAATGATACTGTCTCCAGGACTGACCCTCAGGATAATGAGATTCAAAACGAGGCAGGTCATATTGCCTTCAAAAGTAAATCCAGGGAGGTTTGGCGGTACGTCAGATGGTTAAGGCCTTGTGGCGCTCACAAAAAGAGGGGACAGGTGGAAGGGTCTGGGGTCTGGCGCCCAGACCCCCACCTGCAGGGGAGTCGCTTTACAGGGTGTGAAGCAGGTCTTTAGAGGCTCTATCTTTCTCTCCCACTTTGTATTTCCCCTGCTCTCTCCTTTTCTCTCTGTCTGATGCAAGGTCAAAACAAAAACAACAACCACAACAATAACCACCTCAGTGACCAAGCAACAAGGGCAGCGAAAGGGGAACAAAAGGAGTGCAGGGGCTGTGGATTATTCTTGGCGCAGGCACTGAGCTGAGGCAATAACCACTTTAGGCAATCAATCAATCAATCAATCAACGAATAAGTAATACAGGTAACAGAGATGTATATGTCCCTGTGTGTTTCCAGAGTTAATGTAAATGCACTTTTGTTTATTTCTTCATTTATTTATTACCTTGCCACGAGAATTTCTTTTCATTGCTAAAAATAAAGTGTCCCATCAATGGTACCAGGTGGTGCCACACCCACTTAAGCACTCATGTTACAATGCAGGGGGACTGGGCTTCAAGACCCTGGCACCCACCTGCTGAGGGAAATCTTTACAATTGGTGCAAGAGTGCTGCATGTGACTCTCTCTGTGTCACAAAATCTCTATCCCTCCCTTCCCTCTCCATTCCTGTCTATTTATTCCAATAAATAATCAAGAAAATTGAAAGTAAAAAAAGAAAAAGGAAAAGGAAATATTCCACTACTTCAATGGGGCTACTCAGGACAATGCTTTCCTTGTTAAGATGCTCACAGCATACCATATGCAGAAAGGCAAAGACGCCATGTATTTTTTAACCCAGTTTTTATATATATTTTTTATTTAGGTGCTTATTCATTTTTGTTATTGATTAATTAATGTTTTACATTTGACATAGACTTTGGCTCTGACACCAGCGGTCTCAAGTACCCCTAGATGGTACTCTGCCTCTACAAAACCAATCCATTGGGCTTTCCATGCATCCATACATCCACCCATCAATCTATACATCCATCCACTATCCATCCATGCATCCATCCATCCATCCATCCATCCGTCCACCAGTCAACCAAGCTAAGTACAAAAGGAGATCTCTCCTTGAATGGTGAAGACAAACCAGGATGCATAGGTAGGTTGCAAAGGGGCGAGTTCAGCTGAATAGGGCAGAGGGGCTGAACCAGGGAATGTGTTGGGTGGTGTCTGTGTTGGTGGGGTGAGCCAGAGACCTGTGAGTTGGGTCACCACAGGGGCAGGAAGGGGGTGGAAGGGGTTGGGAACAGCTGTCACTGGAGAACCATCACAAGTGCAGGAACTGTTGAGCAGGGCACCCGCAATAGAAGACAGTCAAAGGAGAGAAGCAAAGTGCAGAGGAGAGGAGAGGGGAGAGGATGGTGAGGGCAGGAGAGGACAGGAGAGGACAGGAGAGGACAGGATTGGAGGGGACCTGAGAAACCTACCTGGACAAAGGCAGCATACAGACATCCAGGAGGGCAGGCAGGCATGCAGGCAGCTCTGGCCTGGGCTCCCTGGATCCCGGGCACACCTCAACCTGTCTTCTCTTGGCTGCCAGCCATGAGGTCCCTTGTCGGTCAGCACTGGCTTCCCATCCTTCCGTCCCTCTGTGCCAGGGCCCAGGCGTCTGGGCGCTGCTGGCTGACCTAGTGGCAGGGCAGTTGGGCTGCCCAGTGCTTGTGTGGCCAGCACAGAATGCCGGGGGCTAGGACATCACACAGGGTTCCTGTGGTTGCTAGGCCACGGGGACCACGCCCATCCAGTTGACCAGCAGCCATGACCCCCACGCTGAACTTGACCTGAGGGGCGGTGGCCAGCCACCAGAGCCAGAGCCCCAGGCCAAAGCAGGTGCTGGTCGGCCGGGCCAAGGGGCTGTCGGCAGATTGGTGTGTGTCTGGGCATGGGGCTGGCATCTGACAGTCCAGGGCGGGGGACCAAGGTCCGCCAGGCCCCTCTCCCACCAGGTGCACTGACACACAGTCTTGCTGACTGACTGACAGTCCCCGCCCCAGAGATACCCACACCAAGTCCCTGGGTGCCTTGAGCTGCCCCTGAGGGTTGGTGGGTGCCTGCCTGGACACATGCCTCCGTAATGGAGGCCTCTATTAATCCCGTTGCCTACTGACAGCTGACCTCCTGCCCCTCCTCCTCCTCCTCCGCCTCCTCCTCCTCCTCTTCTTCCTCCTCCTCTTCCTCCTCCTCCTCTTCCTCCTCCTCCTCCTCCACCCCCTCCTCCTTTTCCTCATCCTCAGAGGGACTCACTCAGGGCCCTTGGCCTAGGCAAGCCAGGGCTGCTGCTCTGGCTTCTGCAGCTTCTATCCAGTGGGGGGGTGTAGGAACCTGTTCCTGTCAGTCCCTGATTCCTGGGACCTTCCATGCCTCCAGCTCCCCCCACTCTCAGGTCCTGACCCCTCCTCAAGGATGCCCCCTTTCCCCTTACCCTCTGTCCCCCAGCTCCCAACTAACATCTACTGTGTTCCTCCCTGCGCTACTTCACTGCCACCCTGCTTCTGCCCTTCAGCCCTGAGGGCCCAGGGCCAGCCCAGCTGCCATCTCACCATCCAGCAGGGGGACCTGCCCTAACCCCCTGCAACCACACCCACACACACACAGCCATGCACACACTCCTGGGCTCCCCTGCCTGCAGCCTGCCTCTCAAACAGTCTCCTTCTGCCCCCTAGCCCCCTTACAGCCTCTGCCACGGACCCCCACAGACACCTGGGCAGGAGCAGTGCAGACATGCAAACAGCTCCCCTCACCCCCACTCCAGTTGCTCCAAGGTTGTCAAGAGTCTTTTTTTCATGCTGTAGGGGAGGGAGTTGAGACAGTCCAATGTCCTGGGGAGCAAGAACTGCAAACAGTCCATCTACAATGTAACATTTGGGTCTCAGGCCGCCCAATCCCTAGTGCGCTGTGCAGACCTTTGACTGGCAAAAACACCCCATCTGAGCGTCAGATCTGGCTGGGCTAGTGGCTCTTTCTGTAGACTAAGAGACAGACAGACAGAGTTTTCAGGTTCAAAACCTATACTTGCCAGAAGATGGTCATTCACTTCGGTAAAAAAAAATAAAAAAATAAAAAAGGCTTTTTTTATTTTTTTTTTTCCCCTGCCTGGGTAACCTGTCTGCTGCCTGTTTCAAAGTGAAAAAAGGGAAAAATCTTTTTTGGAGGGAAAAGGACCAAAATGCAGGCAGGTGGACTCCGTGGAGGGTGGATGGGAAGTTGCTCCTGCCCTGGCACTAGAGCCCCAGCTGCTGTTCCAGGTGCTCTCTGATAACAGAGATCTCCGTGTGTCTTGTCATGACACTGTCTCCAGGACTGACCCTCAGGATAATGAGGAATCAAAACGAGGCAGGCGATACTGCCTTCAAAAGTAAATCCAGGGAGGTTTGGCGGTATGTCAGAGGGTTAAGGGCTTGTGGCGCTCAGGAATAGAGGGGACAGGTGGAAGGATTTGGGGTCTGGCCCCCAGACCGCCACCTGCAGGGGAGTCGCTTTACAGGGGGTGAAGCAGGTCTTTAGGAGCTCTATCTTTCTCTCCCACCCTGTATTTCCTCTGCTCTCTCCTTTTGTGTCTGTCAGATGCAAGGTCAGTAACAACAACAACAACAAAAACAATAACCACCACAGTGACCAAGCAACAAGGGCAGCAAAAGGGGAACAAATGGAGTGCAGGAGCTGTGGATTATTCGTGGCGTAGGCACTCAGCTGTGGCAATAACCCCTTGAGGCAATCAATCCATACATGAAGAAGTAATACAGGTAACAGAGACGTATATGTACCTGTGTGTTTCCACTGAGTTAATGTAAATGCACTTTTATTTCCTTCTTCATTTATTTATTACCTTGCCACGAGAATTTCTTTTCATTGCTAAAAAAAAGTGTCCCATCATGGGTACCAGGTGGTGCCACTCCCAGTTAAGCCCTCATGTTACAATGCAGGAGGACTGGGCTTCAACACCCTGGTTCCCACCTGCCAGGGGAAATCTTTACAAGTGGTGCGGAAGTGCTGCAGTTGTCTCTCTCTGTGTCTCAAACTCTCTCTACCTCCCTTCACTCTCAATTCCTGTCTATTTTTTCCAGTGAATAATCAAGAAAATAGAAAGTAAAAAAAGGAAAAGGAAAAGGAAATATTCCACGACTTCAAATGGGCTACTCAGGACAATGCTTTCCTTGTTAAGATCCTCACAGCATTCCATATGCAGAAAGGCAAAGACGCCATGTATTTTTTAACCCAGTTTTTATATTTATTTATTTATTTATTTATTTAGGTGCTTATTCATTTTTGTTATTGATGAATTAATGTTTTACATTTGACATTGACTAAGGATCTGACACCAGCGGACTCCAGTACCCCTATATGGTACTCTGCCTCTATAAAACCGATCCATTGACCTGTCCATCCATCCATCCACCCATACATCTATCCATCCATTCATCCATCCATCCATCCATCCATCCACCAGTAACCCAAGCTCAGTACAAAAGGTGATCTCTCCTTGAATGGTGAGGAGAAACAACGATGCATAGGTAGGTTGCAAAGGGGCCAGTTTGGCTGAATAGTGCAGAGGGGCTGAACCAGGGAATGTGTTGGGGCGTGTGGGTTTGGGTGGGGTGAGCCGGAGACCCTGTGAGCTGGGTCACATTAGGGGCAGGCAGGGGGTGGAAGGGGTTGTGAACAGCTGTCACTGGAGAACCATCACAAGTGCTGGAGCTGGTGAGCAGGGCACCTGGAAGAGAGGACAGACAAAGGAGAGAAGCAAAGTGCGGAGGAGAGGAGGGGGGAGAGGATGGTGAGGACAGGAGAGGAAAGGATAGGACAGGATTGGCGGGCACCTGAGAAACCTACCTGGACAAAGGCAGCATACAGACATCCATGAAGGCAGGCAGGCATGCAGGCAGCTCTGGCCTGGGCTCCCTGGATCCCGTGCGCACCTGCACCTGTCTTCTCTTGGCTGCCAGCCCTGAGGTCCCTCGTCGGTCAGCACTGTCTTCCCATCCTTCCGTCCCTCTGCCAGGGCCCAGGCGTCTGGGCGCTGTTGCCTGACCTAGTGGCAGGGCAGGTGGGCTGCCCAGTGCTTGTGTGGCCAGCACAGATTGCCAGGGGCTAGGACATCACAGAGGGTTCCTGTGGTTGCTAGGCCACGGGGACCCCGCCCATCCAGTTGACCAGCAGCCATGACCCCCACGCTGAACTTGACCTGAGGGGCGGTGGCCAGCCACCAGAGCCAGAGCCCCAGGCCAAAGCAGGTGCTGGTCGGCCGGGCCAAGGGGCTGTGGGCAGATTGGTGTGTGTCTGGGCATGGGGCTGGCATCTGACAGTCCAGGGCGGGGGCCAAGGTCCGCCAGGCCCCTCTCCCACCAGGTGCACTGACACACAGTCTTGCTGACTGACTGACAGTCCCCGCCACAGAGATACCCACACCAAGTCCCTGGGTGCCTTGAGCTGCCCCTGAGGGTTGGTGAGTGCCTGCCTGGACACATGCCTCCGTAATGGAGGCCTCTATTAATCCCGTTGCCTACTGACAGCTGCCCTCCTGCCCCTCCTCCTCCTCCGCCTCCTCCTCCTCCTCTTCTTCCTCCTCCTCTTCCTCCTCCACCTCCTCCTCCTCTTCCTCCTCCTCCTCCTCCACCCCCTCCTCCTTTTCCTCATCCTCAGAGGGACTCACTCAGGGCCCTTGGCCTAGGCAAGCCAGGGCTGCTGCTCTGGCTTCTGCAGCTTCTATCCAGTGGGGGGGTGTAGGAACCTGTTCCTGTCAGTCCCTGATTCCTGGGACCTTCCATGCCTCCAGGTCCCCCCACTCTCAGGTCCTGACCCCTCCTCAAGGATGCCCCCTTTCCCCTTACCCTCTGTCCCCCAGCTCCCAACTAACATCTACTCTGTTCCTCCCTGCGCTACTTTACTGCCACCCTGCTTCTGCCCTTCAGCCCTGAGGGCCCAGGGCCAGCCCAGCTGCCATCTCACCATCCAGCAGGGGGACCTGCCCTAACCCCCTGCAACCACACCCACACACACAGCCATGCACACACTCCTGGGCTCCCCTGCCTGCAGCCTGCCTCTCAAACAGTCTCCTTCTGCCCCCTAGCCCCCTTACAGCCTCTGCCACGGACCCCCACAGACACCTGGGCAGGAGCAGTGCAGACATGCAAACAGCTCCCCTCGCCCCCACTCCAGTTGCTCCAAGGTTGTCAAGAGTCTTTATTTCATGCTGTAGGGGAGGGAGTTGAGACAGTCCAATGTCCTGGGGAGCAAGAACTGCAAACAGTCCATCTACAATGTAACATTTGGGTCTCAGGCCGCCCAATCCCTAGTGCGCTGTGCAGACCTTTGACTGGCAAAAACACCCCATCTGAGCGTGAGATCTGGCTGGGCTAGTGGATCTTTCTGTAGACTAAGAGACAGAGAGACAGAGTTTTCAGGTTCAAAACCTATACTTGCCAGAAGATGGTCATTCACTTCGGTAAAAAAAAAAAAAAAAAAGGCTTTTTTAATTTTTTTTTTCCCCTGCCTGGGTAACCTGTCTGCTGCCTGTTTCAAAGTGAAAAAAGGGAAAAATCTTTTTTGGAGGGAAAAGGACCAAAATGCAGGCAGGTGGACTCCATGGAGGGTGGATGGGAAGTTGCTCCTGCCCTGGCACTAGAGCCCCAGCTCCTGTTCCAGGTGCTCTCTGATAACAGAGATCTCCGTGAGTCGTGTCATGACACTGTCTCCAGGACTGACCCTCAGGATAATGAGGAATCAAAACGAGGCAGGCGATACTGCCTTCAAAAGTAAATCCAGGGAGGTTTGGCGGTATGTCAGAGGGTTAAGGGCTTGTGGCGCTCACGAATAGAGGGGACAGGTGGAAGGATTTGGGGTCTGGCCCCCAGACCGCCACCTGCAGGGGAGTCGCTTTACAGGGGGTGAAGCAGGTCTTTAGGAGCTCTATCTTTCTCTCCCACCCTGTATTTCCTCTGCTCTCTCCTTTTGTGTCTGTCAGATGCAAGGTCAGTAACAACAACAACAACAAAAACAATAACCACCACAGTGACCAAGCAACAAGGGCAGCAAAAGGGGAACAAATGGAGTGCAGGAGCTGTGGATTATTCGTGGCGTAGACACTCAGCTGTGGCAATAACCCCTTGAGGCAATCAATCCATACATGAAGAAGTAATACAGGTAACAGAGACGTATATGTCCCTGTGTGTTTCCACTGAGTTAATGTAAATGCACTTTTATTTCCTTCTTCATTTATTTATTACCTTGCCACGAGAATTTCTTTTCATTGCTAAAAAAAAGTGTCCCATCATGGGTACCAGGTGGTGCCACTCCCAGTTAAGCCCTCATGTTACAATGCAGGAGGACTGGGCTTCAACACCCTGGTTCCCACCTGCCAGGGGAAATCTTTACAAGTGGTGCGGAAGTGCTGCAGTTGTCTCTCTCTGTGTCTCAAACCCTCTCTACCTCCCTTCACTCTCAATTCCTGTCTATTTTTTCCAGTGAATAATCAAGAAAATAGAAAGTAAAAAAAGGAAAAGGAAAAGGAAATATTCCACGACTTCAAATGGGCTACTCAGGACAATGCTTTCCTTGTTAAGATCCTCACAGCATTCCATATGCAGAAAGGCAAAGACGCCATGTATTTTTTAACCCAGTTTTTATATTTATTTATTTATTTAGGTGCTTATTCATTTTTGTTATTGATGAATTAATGTTTTACATTTGACATTGACTAAGGATCTGACACCAGCGGACTCCAGTACCCCTATATGGTACTCTGCCTCTATGAAACCGATCCATTGACCTGTCCATCCATCCATCCATCCACCCATACATCTATCCATCCATTCATCCATCCATCCATCCATCCATCCATCCACCAGTAAACCAAGCTCAGTACAAAAGGTGATCTCTCCTTGAATGGTGAGGAGAAACAACGATGCATAGGTAGGTTGCAAAGGGGCCAGTTTGGCTGAATAGGGCAGAGGGGCTGAACCAGGGAATGTGTTGGGGCGTGTGGGTTTGGGTGGGGTGAGCCGGAGACCCTGTGAGCTGGGTCACATTAGGGGCAGGCAGGGGGTGGAAGGGGTTGTGAACAGCTGTCACTGGAGAACCATCACAAGTGCTGGAGCTGGTGAGCAGGGCACCTGGAAGAGAGGACAGACAAAGGAGAGAAGCATAGTGCGGAGGAGAGGAGGGGGGAGAGGATGGTGAGGACAGGAGAGGACAGGATTGGAGGGGACCTGAGAAACCTACCTGGACAAAGGCAGCATACAGACATCCAGGAAGGCAGGCAGGCATGCAGGCAGCTCTGGCCTGGGCTCCCTGGATCCCGTGCGCACCTGCACCTGTCTTCTCTTGGCTGCCAGCCCTGAGGTCCCTCGTCGGTCAGCACTGTCTTCCCATCCTTCCGTCCCTCTGCCAGGGCCCAGGCGTCTGGGCGCTGTTGCCTGACCTAGTGGCAGGGCAGTTGGGCTGCCCAGTGCTTGTGTGGCCAGCACAGATTGCCAGGGGCTAGGACATCACAGAGGGTTCCTGTGGTTGCTAAGCCACGGGGACCCCGCCCATCCAGTTGACCAGCAGCCATGACCCCCACGCTGAACTTGACCTGAGGGGCGGTGGCCAGCCACCAGAGCCAGAGCCCCAGGCCAAAGCAGGTGCTGGTCGGCCGGGCCAAGGGGCTGTGGGCAGATTGGTGTGTGTCTGGGCATGGGGCTGGCATCTGACAGTCCAGGGCGGGGGACCAAGGTCCGCCAGGCCCCTCTCCCACCAGGTGCACTGACACACAGTCTTGCTGACTGACTGACAGTCCCCGCCCCAGAGATACCCACACCAAGTCCCTGGGTGCCTTGAGCTGCCCCTGAGGGTTGGTGGGTGCCTGCCTGGACACATGCCTCCGTAATGGAGGCCTCTATTAATCCCGTTGCCTACTGACAGCTGCCCTCCTGACCCTCCTCCTCCTCCTCCACCTCCTCCTCCTCCTCTTCTTCCTCCTCCTCTTCCTCCTCCTCCTCCTCTTCCTCCTCCTCCTCCTCCAGCCCCTCCTCCTTTTCCTCATCCTCAGAGGGACTCACTCAGGGCCCTTGGCCTAGGCAAGCCAGGGCTGCTGCTCTGGCTTCTGCAGCTTCTATCCAGTGGGGGGGTGTAGGAACCTGTTCCTGTCAGTCCCTGATTCCTGGGACCTTCCATGCCTCCAGCTCCCCCCACTCTCAGGTCCTGACCCCTCCTCAAGGATGCCCCCTTTCCCCTTACCCTCTGTCCCCCAGCTCCCAACTAACATCTACTCTGTTCCTCCCTGCGCTACTTTACTGCCACCCTGCTTCTGCCCTTCAGCCCTGAGGGCCCAGGGCCAGCCCAGCTGCCATCTCACCATCCAGCAGGGGGACCTGCCCTAACCCCCTGCAACCACACCCACACACACACAGCCATGCACACACTCCTGGGCTCCCCTGCCTGCAGCCTGCCTCTCAAACAGTCTCCTTCTGCCCCCTAGCCCCCTTACAGCCTCTGCCACGGACCCCCACAGACACCTGGGCAGGAGCAGTGCAGACATGCAAACAGCTCCCCTCGCCCCCACTCCAGTTGCTCCAAGGTTGTCAAGAGTCTTTTTTTCATGCTGTAGGGGAGGGAGTTGAGACAGTCCAATGTCCTGGGGAGCAAGAACTGCAAACAGTCCATCTACAATGTAACATTTGGGTCTCAGGCCGCCCAATCCCTAGTGCGCTGTGCAGACCTTTGACTGGCAAAAACACCCCATCTGAGCGTCAGATCTGGCTGGGCTAGTGGCTCTTTCTGTAGACTAAGAGACAGACAGACAGAGTTTTCAGGTTCAAAACCTATACTTGCCAGAAGATGGTCATTCACTTCGGTAAAAAAAAAAAAAAAAATGGCTTTTTTTATTTTTTTTTCCCCTGCCTGGGTAACCTGTCTGCTGCCTGTTTCAAAGTGAAAAAAGGGAAAAATCTTTTTTGGAGTGAAAAGGACCAAAATGCAGGCAGGTGGACTCCGTGGAGGGTGGATGGGAAGTTGCTCCTGCCCTGGCACTAGAGCCCCAGCTGCTGTTCCAGGTGCTCTCTGATAACAGAGATCTCCGTGTGTCGTGTCATGACACTGTCTCCAGGACTGACCCTCAGGATAATGAGGAATCAAAACGAGGCAGGCGATACTGCCTTCAAAAGTAAATCCAGGGAGGTTTGGCGGTATGTCAGAGGGTTAAGGGCTTGTGGCGCTCACGAATAGAGGGGACAGGTGGAAGGATTTGGGGTCTGGCCCCCAGACCGCCACCTGCAGGGGAGTCGCTTTACAGGGGGTGAAGCAGGTCTTTAGGAGCTCTATCTTTCACTCCCACTCTGTATTTCCTCTGCTCTCTCCTTTTGTGTCTGTCAGATGCAAGGTCAGTAACAACAACAACAACAAAAACAATAACCACCACAGTGACCAAGCAACAAGGGCAGCAAAAGGGGAACAAATGGAGTGCAGGAGCTGTGGATTATTCATGGCACAGGCACTCAGCTGTGGCAATAACCCCTTGAGGCAATCAATCCATACATGAAGAAGTAATACAGGTAACAGAGACGTATATGTCCCTGTGTGTTTCCACTGAGTTAATGTAAATGCACTTTTATTTACTTCTTCATTTATTTATTACCTTGCCACGAGAATTTCTTTTCATTGCTAAAAAAAAGTGTCCCATCATGGGTACCAGGTGGTGCCACTCCCAGTTAAGCCCTCATGTTACAATGCAGGAGGACTGGGCTTCAACACCCTGGTTCCCACCTGCCAGGGGAAATCTTTACAAGTGGTGCGGAAGTGCTGCAGTTGTCTCTCTCTGTGTCTCAAACTCTCTCTACCTCCCTTCACTCTCAATTCCTGTCTATTTTTTCCAGTGAATAATCAAGAAAATAGAAAGTAAAAAAAGGAAAAGGAAAAGGAAATATTCCACGACTTCAAATGGGCTACTCAGGACAATGCTTTCCTTGTTAAGATCCTCACAGCATTCCATATGCAGAAAGGCAAAGACGCCATGTATTTTTTAACCCAGTTTTTATATTTATTTATTTATTTATTTAGGTGCTTATTCATTTTTGTTATTGATGAATTAATGTTTTACATTTGACATTGACTAAGGATCTGACACCAGCGGACTCCAGTACCCCTATATGGTACTCTGCCTCTATAAAACCGATCCATTGACCTGTCCATCCATCCATCCATCCACCCATACATCTATCCATCCATTCATCCATCCATCCATCCATCCACCAGTAAACCAAGCTCAGTACAAAAGGTGATCTCTCCTTGAATGGTGAGGAGAAACAACGATGCATAGGTAGGTTGCAAAGGGGCCAGTTTGGCTGAATAGGGCAGAGGGGCTGAACCAGGGAATGTGTTGGGGCGTGTGGGTTTGGGTGGGGTGAGCCGGAGACCCTGTGAGCTGGGTCATATTAGGGGCAGGCAGGGGGTAGAAGGGGTTGCGAACAGCTGTCACTGGAGAACAATCACAAGTGCTGGAGCTGGTGAGCAGGGCACCTGGAAGAGAGGACAGACAAAGGAGAGAGGCAAAGTGCGGAGGAGAGGAGGGGGGAGAGGATGGTGAGGACAGGAGAGGACAGGAGAGGACAGGATTGGAGGGGACCTGAGAAACCTACCTGGACAAAGGCAGCATACAGACATCCAGGAAGGCAGGCAGGCATGCAGGCAGCTCTGGCCTGGGCTCCCTGGATCCCGTGCGCACCTGCACCTGTCTTCTCTTGGCTGCCAGCCCTGAGGTCCCTCGTCGGTCAGCACTGTCTTCCCATCCTTCCGTCCCTCTGCCAGGGCCCAGGCGTCTGGGCGCTGTTGCCTGACCTAGTGGCAGGGCAGTTGGGCTGCCCAGTGCTTGTGTGGCCAGCACAGATTGCCAGGGGCTAGGACATCACAGAGGGTTCCTGTGGTTGCTAGGCCACGGGGACCCCGCCCATCCAGTTGACCAGCAGCCATGACCCCCACGCTGAACTTGACCTGAGGGGCGGTGGCCAGCCACCAGAGCCAAAGCCCCAGGCCAAAGCAGGTGCTGGTCGGCCGGGCCAAGGGGCTGTGGGCAGATTGGTGTGTGTCTGGGCATGGGGCTGGCATCTGACAGTCCAGGGCGGGGGACCAAGGTCCGCCAGGCCCCTCTCCCACCAGGTGCACTGACACACAGTCTTGCTGACTGACTGACAGTCCCCGCCCCAGAGATACCCACACCAAGTCCCTGGGTGCCTTGAGCTGCCCCTGAGGGTTGGTGGGTGCCTGCCTGGACACATGCCTCCATAATGGAGGCCTCTATTAATCCCGTTGCCTACTGACAGCTGCCCTCCTGCCCCTCCTCCTCCTCCGCCTCCTCCTCCTCCTCTTCTTCCTCCTCCTCTTCCTCCTCTTCCTCCTGCTCTTCCTCCTCCTCCTCCTCCACCCCCTCCTCCTTTTCCTCATCCTCAGAGGGACTCACTCAGGGCCCTTGGCCTAGGCAAGCCAGGGCTGCTGCTCTGGCTTCTGCAGCTTCTATCCAGTGGGGGGGTGTAGGAACCTGTTCCTGTCAGTCCCTGATTCCTGGGACCTTCCATGCCTCCAGCTCCCCCCACTCTCAGGTTCTGACCCCTCCTCAAGGATGCCCCCTTTCCCCTTACCCTCTGTCCCCCAGCTCCCAACTAACATCTACTCTGTTCCTCCCTGCGCTACTTTACTGCCACCCTGCTTCTGCCCTTCAGCCCTGAGGGCCCAGGGCCAGCCCAGCTGCCATCTCACCATCCAGCAGGGGGACCTGCCCTAACCCCCTGCAACCACACCCACACACACACAGCCATGCACACAATCCTGGGCTCCCATGCCTGCAGCCTGCCTCTCAAACAGTCTCCTTCTGCCCCCTAGCCCCCTTACAGCCTCTGCCACGGACCCCCACAGACACCTGGGCAGGAGCAGTGCAGACATGCAAACAGCTCCCCTCGCCCCCACTCCAGTTGCTCCAAGGTTGTCAAGAGTCTTTTTTTCATGCTGTAGGGGAGGGAGTTGAGACAGTCCAATGTCCTGGGGAGCAAGAACTGCAAACAGTCCATCTACAATGTAACATTTGGGTCTCAGGCCGCCCAATCCCTAGTGCGCTGTGCAGACCTTTGACTGGCAAAAACACCCCATCTGAGCGTGAGATCTGGCTGGGCTAGTGGCTCTTTCTGTAGACTAAGAGACAGACAGACAGAGTTTTCAGGTTCAAAACCTATACTTGCCAGAAGATGGTCATTCACTTCGGTAAAAAAAAAAGGCTTTTTTAATTTTTTTTTCCCCTGCCTGGGTAACCAGTCTGCTGCCTGTTTCAAAGTGAAAAAAGGGAAAAATCTTTTTTGGAGGGAAAAGGGACAAAATGCAGGCAGGTGGACTCCGTGGAGGGTGGATGGGAAGTTGCTCCTGCCCTGGCACTAGAGCCCCAGCTGCTGTTCCAGGTGCTCTCTGATAACAGAGATCTCCGTGTGTCGTGTCATGACACTGTCTCCAGGACTGACCCTCAGGATAATGAGGAATCAAAACGAGGCAGGCGATACTGCCTTCAAAAGTAAATCCAGGGAGGTTTGGCGGTATGTCAGAGGGTTAAGGGCTTGTGGCGCTCACGAATAGAGGGGACAGGTGGAAGGATTTGGGGTCTGGCCCCCAGACCGCCACCTGCAGGGGAGTCGCTTTACAGGGGGTGAAGCAGGTCTTTAGGAGCTCTATCTTTCTCTCCCACCCTGTATTTCCTCTGCTCTCTCCTTTTGTGTCTGTCAGATGCAAGGTCAGTAACAACAACAACAACAAAAACAATAACCACCACAGTGACCAAGCAACAAGGGCAGCAAAAGGGGAACAAATGGAGTGCAGGAGCTGTGGATTATTCGTGGCGTAGGCACTCAGCTGTGGCAATAACCCCTTGAGGCAATCAATCCATACATGAAGAAGTAATACAGGTAACAGAGACGTATATGTCCCTGTGTGTTTCCACTGAGTTAATGTAAATGCACTTTTATTTACTTCTTCATTTATTTATTACCTTGCCACGAGAATTTCTTTTCATTGCTAAAAAAAAGTGTCCCATCATGGGTACCAGGTGGTGCCACTCCCAGTTAAGCCCTCATGTTACAATGCAGGAGGACTGGGCTTCAACACCCTGGTCCCCGCCTGCCAGGGGAAATCTTTACAAGTGGTGCGGAAGTGTTGCAGTTGTCTCTCTCTGTGTCTCAAACTGTCTCTACGTCCCTTCACTCTCAATTCCTGTCTATTTTTTCCAGTGAATAATCAAGAAAATAGAAAGTAAAAAAAGGAAAAGGAAAAGGAAATATTCCACGACTTCAAATGGGCTACTCAGGACAATGCTTTCCTTGTTAAGATCCTCACAGCATTCCATATGCAGAAAGGCAAAGACGCCATGTATTATTTAACCCAGTTTTTATATTTATTTATTTATTTATTTAGGTGCTTATTCATTTTTGTTATTGATGAATTAATGTTTTACATTTGATATTGACTAAGGATCTGACACCAGCGGACTCCAGTACCCCTATATGGTACTCTGCCTCTATAAAACCGTTCCATTGACCTGTCCATCCATCCATCCATCCACCCATACATCTATCCATCCATTCATCCATCCATCCATCCATCCACCAGTAAACCAAGCTCAGTACAAAAGGTGATCTCTCCTTGAATGGTGAGGAGAAACAACGATGCATAGGTAGGTTGCACAGGGGCCAGTTTGGCTGAATATGGCAGAGGGGCTGAACCAGGGAATGTGTTGGGGCGTGTGGGTTTGGGTGGGGTGAGCCGGAGACCCTGTGAGCTGGGTCATATTAGGGGCAGGCAGGGGGTGGAAGGGGATGCGAACAGCTGTCACTGGAGAACCATCACAAGAGCTGGAGCTGGTGAGCAGGGCACCTGGAAGAGAGGACAGACAAAGGAGAGAAGCAAAGTGCGGAGGAGAGGAGGGGGGAGAGGATGGTGAGGACAGGAGAGGACAGGAGAGGACAGGATTGGAGGGGACCTGAGAAACCTACCTGGACAAAGGCAGCATACAGACATCCAGGAAGGCAGGCAGGCATGCAGGCAGCTCTGGCCTGGGCTCCCTGGATCCCCTGCGCACCTGCACCTGTCTTCTCTTGGCTGCCAGCCCTGAGGTCCCTCGTCGGTCAGCACTGTCTTCCCATCCTTACGTCCCTCTGCCAGGGCCCAGGCGTCTGGGCGCTGTTGCCTGACCTAGTGGCAGGGCAGTTGGGCTGCCCAGTGCTTGTGTGGCCAGCACAGATTGCCAGGGGCTAGGACATCACAGAGGGTTCCTGTGGTTGCTAGGCCACGGGGACCCCGCCCATCCAGTTGACCAGCAGCCATGACCCCCACGCTGAACTTGACCTGAGGGGCGGTGGCCAGCCACCAGAGCCAGAGCCCCAGGCCAAAGCAGGTGCTGGTCGGCCGGGCCAAGGGGCTGTGGGCAGATTGGTGTGTGTCTGGGCATGGGGCTGGCATCTGACAGTCCAGGGCGGGGGACCAAGGTCCGCCAGGCCCCTCTCCCACCAGGTGCACTGACACACAGTCTTGCTGACTGACTGACAGTCCCCGCCCCAGAGATACCCACCCCAAGTCCCTGGGTGCCTTGAGCTGCCCCTGAGGGTTGGTGGGTGCCTGCCTGGACACATGCCTCCGTAATGGAGGCCTCTATTAATCCCGTTGCCTACTGACAGCTGCCCTCCTGTCCCTCCTCCTCCTCCTCCGCCTCCTCCTCCTCCTCTTCTTCCTCCTCCTCTTCCTCCTCCTCCTCCTCCTCCTCTTCCTCCTCCTCCTCCTCCACCCCCTCCTCCTTTTCCTCATCCTCAGAGGGACTCACTCAGGGCCCTTGGCCTAGGCAAGCCAGGGCTGCTGCTCTGGCTTCTGCAGCTTCTATCCAGTGGGGGGGTGTAAGAACCTGTTCCTGTCAGTCCCTGATTCCTGGGACCTTCCATGCCTCCAGCTCCCCCCACTCTCAGGTCCTGACCCCTCCTCAAGGATGCCCCCTTTCCCCTTACCCTCTGTCCCCCAGCTCCCAACTAACATCTACTCTGTTCCTCCCTGTGCTACTTTACTGCCACCCTGCTTCTGCCCTTCAGCCCTGAGGGCCCAGGGCCAGCCCAGCTGCCATCTCACCATCCAGCAGGGGGACCTGCCCTAACCCCCTGCAACCACACCCACACACACACAGCCATGCACACACTCCTGGGCTCCCCTGCCTGCAGCCTGCCTCTCAAACAGTCTCCTTCTGCCCCCTAGCCCCCTTACAGCCTCTGCCACGGACCCCCACAGACACCTGGGCAGGAGCAGTGCAGACATGCAAACAGCTCCCCTCGCCCCCACTCCAGTTGCTCCAAGGTTGTCAAGAGTCTTTTTTTCATGCTGTAGGGGAGGGAGTTGAGACAGTCCAATGTCCTGGGGAGCAAGAACTGCAAACAGTCCATCTACAATGTAACATTTGGGTCTCAGGCCGCCCAATCCCTAGTGCGCTGTGCAGACCTTTGACTGGCAAAAACACCCCATCTGAGCGTCAGATCTGGCTGGGCTAGTGGCTCTTTCTGTAGACTAAGAGACAGACAGACAGAGTTTTCAGGTTCAAAACCTATACTTGCCAGAAGATGGTCATTCACTTCGGTAAAAAAAAAAGGCTTTTTTAATTTTTTTTTTCCCCTGCCTGGGTAACCAGTCTGCTGCCTGTTTCAAAGTGAAAAAAGGGAAAAATCTTTTTTGGAGGGAAAAGGACCAAAATGCAGGCAGGTGGACTCCGTGGAGGGTGGATGGGAAGTTGCTCCTGCCCTGGCACTAGAGCCCCAGCTGCTGTTCCAGGTGCTCTCTGATAACAGAGATCTCCGTGTGTCGTGTCATGACACTGTCTCCAGGACTGACCCTCAGGATAATGAGGAATCAAAACGAGGCAGGCGATCCTGCCTTCAAAAGTAAATCCAGGGAGGTTTGGCGGTATGTCAGAGGGTTAAGGGCTTGTGGCGCTCACGAATAGAGGGGACAGGTGGAAGGATTTGGGGTCTGGCCCCCAGACCGCCACTTGCAGGGGAGTCGCTTTACAGGGGGTGAAGCAGGTCTTTAGGAGCTCTATCTTTCTCTCCCACCCTGTATTTCCTCTGCTCTCTCCTTTAGTGTCTGTCAGATGCAAGGTCAGTAACAACAACAACAACAAAAACAATAACCACCACAGTGACCAAGCAACAAGGGCAGCGAAAGGGGAACAAATGCAGTGCAGGAGCTGTGGATTATTCCTGGCGGAGGCACTCAGCTGTGGCAATAACCCCTTGAGGCAATCAATCCATACATGAAGAAGTAATACAGGGAACAGAGACGTATATGTCCCTGTGTGTTTCCACTGAGTTAATGTAAATGCACTTTTATTTCCTTCTTCATTTATTTATTACCTTGCCACGAGAATTTCTTTTCATTGCTAAAAAAAAGTGTCCCATCATGGGTACCAGGTGGTGCCACTCCCAGTTAAGCCCTCATGTTACAATGCAGGAGGACTGGGCTTCAACACCCTGGTTCCCACCTGCCAGGGGAAATCTTTCAAGTGGTGCGGAAGTGCTGCAGTTGTCTCTCTCTGTGTCTCAAACTCTCTCTACCTCCCTTCACTCTCAATTCCTGTCTATTTTTTCCAGTGAATAATCAAGAAAATAGAAAGTAAAAAAAGGAAAAGGAAAAGGAAATATTCCACGACTTCAAATGGGCTACTCAGGACAATGCTTTCCTTGTTAAGATCCTCACAGCATTCCATATGCAGAAAGGCAAAGACGCCATGTATTTTTTAACCCAGTTTTTATATTTATTTATTTATTTATTTAGGTGCTTATTCATTTTTGTTATTGATGAATTAATGTTTTACATTTGACATTGACTAAGGATCTGACACCAGCGGACTCCAGTACCCCTATATGGTACTCTGCCTCTATAAAACCGATCCATTGACCTGTCCATCCATCCATCCATCCACCCATACATCTATCCATCCATTCATCCATCCATCCATCCATCCATCCACCAGTAACCCAAGCTCAGTACAAAAGGTGATCTCTCCTTGAATGGTGAGGAGAAACAACGATGCATAGGTAGGTTGCAAAGGGGCCAGTTTGGCTGAATAGTGCAGAGGGGCTGAACCAGGGAATGTGTTGGAGCGTGTGGGTTTGGGTGGGGTGAGCCGGAGACCCTGTGAGCTGGGTCACATTAGGGGCAGGCAGGGGGTGGAAGGGGTTGTGAACAGCTGTCACTGGAGAACCATCACAAGTGCTGGAGCTGGTGAGCAGGGCACCTGGAAGAGAGGACAGACAAAGGAGAGAAGCAAAGTGCGGAGGAGAGGAGGGGGGAGAGGATGGTGAGGACAGGAGAGGACAGGAGAGGACAGGATTGGAGGGGACCTGAGAAACCTACCCGGACAAAGGCAGCATACAGACATCCAGGAAGGCAGGCAGGCATGCAGGCAGCTCTGGCCTGGGCTCCCTGGATCCCGTGCGCACCTGCACCTGTCTTCTCTTGGCTGCCAGCCCTGAGGTCCCTCGTCGGTCAGCACTGTCTACCCATCCTTCCGTCCCTCTGCCAGGGCCCAGGCGTCTGGGCGCTGTTGCCTGACCTAGTGGCAGGGCAGTTGGGCTGCCCAGTGCTTGTGTGGCCAGCACAGATTGCCAGGGGCTAGGACATCACAGAGGGCTCCTGTGGTTGCTAGGCCACGGGGACCCCGCCCATCCAGTTGACCAGCAGCCATGACCCCCACGCTGAACTTGACCTGAGGGGCGGTGGCCAGCCACCAGTGCCAGAGCCCCAGGCCAAAGCAGGTGCTGGTCGGCCGGGCCAAGGGCCTGTGGGGAGATTGGTGTGTGTCTGGACATGGGGCTGGCATCTGACAGTCCAGGGCGGGGGACCAAGGTCCGCCAGGCCCCTCTCCCACCAGGTGCACTGACACACAGTCTTGCTGACTGACTGACAGTCCCCGCCACAGAGATACCCACACCAAGTCCCTGGGTGCCTTGAGCTGCCCCTGAGGGTTGGTGGGTGCCTGCCTGGACACATGCCTCCATAATGGAGGCCTCTATTAATCCCGTTGCCTACTGACAGCTGCCCTCCTGCCCCTCCTCCTCCTCTTCCGCCTCCTCCTCCTCCTCTTCTTCCTCCTCCTCTTCCTCCTCCTCCTCCTCCTCTTCCTTCTCCTCCTCCTCCACCCCCTCCTCCTTTTCCTCATCCTCAGAGGGACTCACTCAGGGCCCTTGGCCTAGGCAAGCCAGGGCTGCTGCTCTGGCTTCTGCAGCTTCTATCCAGTGGGGGGGTGTAGGAACCTGTTCCTGTCAGTCCCTGATTCCTGGGACCTTCCATGCCTCCAGCTCCCCCCACTCTCAGGTCCTGACCCCTCCTCAAGGATGCCCCCTTTCCCCTTACCCTCTGTCCCCCAGCTCCCAACTAACATCTACTCTGTTCCTCCCTGCGCTACTTTACTGCCACCCTGCTTCTGCCCTTCAGCCCTGAGGGCCCAGGGCCAGCCCAGCTGCCATCTCACCATCCAGCAGGGGGACCTGCCCTAACCCCCTGCAACCACACCCACACACACAGCCATGCACACACTCCTGGGCTCCCCTGCCTGCAGCCTGCCTCTCAAACAGTCTCCTTCTGCCCCCTAGCCCCCTTACAGCCTCTGCCATGGACCCCCACAGACACCTGGGCAGGAGCAGTGCAGACATGCAAACAGCTCCCCTCGCCCCCACTCCAGTTGCTCCAAGGTTGTCAAGAGTCTTTTTTTCATGCTGTAGGGGAGGGAGTTGAGACAGTCCAATGTCCTGGGGAGCAAGAACTGCAAACAGTCCATCTACAATGTAACATTTGGGTCTCAGGCCGCCCAATCCCTAGTGCGCTGTGCAGACCTTTGACTGGCAAAAACACCCCATATGAGCATGAGATCTGGCTGGGCTAGTGGCTCTTTCTGTAGACTAAGAGACAGACAGACAGAGTTTTCAGGTTCAAAACCTATACTTGCCAGAAGATGGTCATTCACTTCGGTAAAAAAAAAAAAAAAAAAAAAAAAGGCTTTTTTTATTTTTTTTCCCCTGCCTGGGTAACCTGTCTGCTGCCTGTTTCAAAGTGAAAAAAGGGAAAAATCTTTTTTGGAGGGAAAAGGACCAAAATGCAGGCAGGTGGACTCCGTGGAGGGTGGATGGGAAGTTGCTCCTGCCCTGGCACTAGAGACCCAGCTGCTGTTCCAGGTGCTCTCTGATAACAGAGATCTCCCTGTGTCGTGTCATGACACTGTCTCCAGGACTGACCCTCAGGATAATGAGGAATCAAAACGAGGCAGGCGATACTGCCTTCAAAAGTAAATCCAGGGAGGTTTGGCGGTATGTCAGAGGGTTAAGGGCTTGTGGCGATCACGAATAGAGGGGACAGGTGGAAGGATTTGGGGTCTGGCCCCCAGACCGCCACCTGCAGGGGAGTCGCTTTACAGGGGGTGAGGCAGGTCTTTAGGAGCTCTATCTTTCTCTCCCACCCTGTATTTCCTCTGCTCTCTCCTTTTGTGTCTGTCAGATGCAAGGTCAGTAACAACAAAAACAATAACCACCACAGTGACCAAGCAACAAGGGCAGCAAAAGGGGAACAAATGGAGTGCAGGAGCTGTGGATTATTCGTGGCGTAGGCACTCAGCTGTGGCAATAACCCCTTGAGGCAATCAATCCATACATGAAGAAGTAATACAGGTAACAGAGACGTATATGTCCCTGTGTGTTTCCACTGAGTTAATGTAAATGCACTTTTATTTCCTTCTTCATTTATTTATTACCTTGCCACGAGAATTTCTTTTCATTGCTAAAAAAAAGTGTCCCATCATGGGTACCAGGTGGTGCCACTCCCAGTTAAGCCCTCATGTTACAATGCAGGAGGACTGGGCTTCAACACCCTGGTTCCCACCTGCCAGGGGAAATCTTTACAAGTGGTGCGGAAGTGCTGCAGTTGTCTCTCTCTGTGTCTCAAACTCTCTCTACCTCCCTTCACTCTCAATTCCTGTCTATTTTTTCCAGTGAATAATCAAGAAAATAGAAAGTAAAAAAAGGAAAAGGAAAAGGAAATATTCCACGACTTCAAATGGGCTACTCAGGACAATGCTTTCCTTGTTAAGATCCTCACAGCATTCCATATGCAGAAAGGCAAAGACGCCATGTATTTTTTAACCCAGTTTTTATATTTATTTATTTATTTATTTATTTAGGTGCTTATTCATTTTTGTTATTGATGAATTAATGTTTTACATTTGACATTGACTAAGGATCTGACACCAGCGGACTCCAGTACCCCTATATGGTACTCTGCCTCTATAAAACCGATCCATTGACCTGTCCATCCATCCATCCATCCATCCACCCATACATCTATCCATCCATTCATCCATCCATCCATCCATCCATCCACCAGTAACCCAAGCTCAGTACAAAAGGTGATCTCTCCTTGAATGGTGAGGAGAAACAACGATGCATAGGTAGGTTGCAAAGGGGCCAGTTTGGCTGAATAGTGCAGAGGGGCTGAACCAGGGAATGTGTTGGAGCGTGTGGGTTTGGGTGGGGTGAGCCGGAGACCCTGTGAGCTGGGTCACATTAGGGGCAGGCAGGGGGTGGAAGGGGTTGTGAACAGCTGTCACTGGAGAACCATCACAAGTGCTGGAGCTGGTGAGCAGGGCACCTGGAAGAGAGGACAGACAAAGGAGAGAAGCAAAGTGCGGAGGAGAGGAGGGGGGAGAGGATGGTGAGGACAGGAGAGGACAGGAGAGGACAGGATTGGAGGGGACCTGAGAAACCTACCCGGACAAAGGCAGCATACAGACATCCAGGAAGGCAGGCAGGCATGCAGGCAGCTCTGGCCTGGGCTCCCTGGATCCCGTGCGCACCTGCACCTGTCTTCTCTTGGCTGCCAGCCCTGAGGTCCCTCGTCGGTCAGCACTGTCTACCCATCCTTCCGTCCCTCTGCCAGGGCCCAGGCGTCTGGGCGCTGTTGCCTGACCTAGTGGCAGGGCAGTTGGGCTGCCCAGTGCTTGTGTGGCCAGCACAGATTGCCAGGGGCTAGGACATCACAGAGGGCTCCTGTGGTTGCTAGGCCACGGGGACCCCGCCCATCCAGTTGACCAGCAGCCATGACCCCCACGCTGAACTTGACCTGAGGGGCAGTGGCCAGCCACCAGTGCCAGAGCCCCAGGCCAAAGCAGGTGCTGGTCGGCCGGGCCAAGGGCCTGTGGGGAGATTGGTGTGTGTCTGGACATGGGGCTGGCATCTGACAGTCCAGGGCGGGGGACCAAGGTCCGCCAGGCCCCTCTCCCACCAGGTGCACTGACACACAGTCTTGCTGACTGACTGACAGTCCCCGCCACAGAGATACCCACACCAAGTCCCTGGGTGCCTTGAGCTGCCCCTGAGGGTTGGTGGGTGCCTGCCTGGACACATGCCTCCATAATGGAGGCCTCTATTAATCCCGTTGCCTACTGACAGCTGCCCTCCTGCCCCTCCTCCTCCTCTTCCGCCTCCTCCTCCTCCTCTTCTTCCTCCTCCTCTTCCTCCTCCTCCTCCTCCTCTTCCTTCTCCTCCTCCTCCACCCCCTCCTCCTTTTCCTCATCCTCAGAGGGACTCACTCAGGGCCCTTGGCCTAGGCAAGCCAGGGCTGCTGCTCTGGCTTCTGCAGCTTCTATCCAGTGGGGGGGTGTAGGAACCTGTTCCTGTCAGTCCCTGATTCCTGGGACCTTCCATGCCTCCAGCTCCCCCCACTCTCAGGTCCTGACCCCTCCTCAAGGATGCCCCCTTTCCCCTTACCCTCTGTCCCCCAGCTCCCAACTAACATCTACTCTGTTCCTCCCTGCGCTACTTTACTGCCACCCTGCTTCTGCCCTTCAGCCCTGAGGGCCCAGGGCCAGCCCAGCTGCCATCTCACCATCCAGCAGGGGGACCTGCCCTAACCCCCTGCAACCACACCCACACACACAGCCATGCACACACTCCTGGGCTCCCCTGCCTGCAGCCTGCCTCTCAAACAGTCTCCTTCTGCCCCCTAGCCCCCTTACAGCCTCTGCCATGGACCCCCACAGACACCTGGGCAGGAGCAGTGCAGACATGCAAACAGCTCCCCTCGCCCCCACTCCAGTTGCTCCAAGGTTGTCAAGAGTCTTTTTTTCATGCTGTAGGGGAGGGAGTTGAGACAGTCCAATGTCCTGGGGAGCAAGAACTGCAAACAGTCCATCTACAATGTAACATTTGGGTCTCAGGCCGCCCAATCCCTAGTGCGCTGTGCAGACCTTTGACTGGCAAAAACACCCCATATGAGCATGAGATCTGGCTGGGCTAGTGGCTCTTTCTGTAGACTAAGAGACAGACAGACAGAGTTTTCAGGTTCAAAACCTATACTTGCCAGAAGATGGTCATTCACTTCGGTAAAAAAAAAAAAAAAAAAAAAAAAAGGCTTTTTTTATTTTTTTTCCCCTGCCTGGGTAACCTGTCTGCTGCCTGTTTCAAAGTGAAAAAAGGGAAAAATCTTTTTTGGAGGGAAAAGGACCAAAATGCAGGCAGGTGGACTCCGTGGAGGGTGGATGGGAAGTTGCTCCTGCCCTGGCACTAGAGACCCAGCTGCTGTTCCAGGTGCTCTCTGATAACAGAGATCTCCCTGTGTCGTGTCATGACACTGTCTCCAGGACTGACCCTCAGGATAATGAGGAATCAAAACGAGGCAGGCGATACTGCCTTCAAAAGTAAATCCAGGGAGGTTTGGCGGTATGTCAGAGGGTTAAGGGCTTGTGGCGATCACGAATAGAGGGGACAGGTGGAAGGATTTGGGGTCTGGCCCCCAGACCGCCACCTGCAGGGGAGTCGCTTTACAGGGGGTGAGGCAGGTCTTTAGGAGCTCTATCTTTCTCTCCCACCCTGTATTTCCTCTGCTCTCTCCTTTTGTGTCTGTGAGATGCAAGGTCAGTAACAACAAAAACAATAACCACCACAGTGACCAAGCAACAAGGGCAGCAAAAGGGGAACAAATGGAGTGCAGGAGCTGTGGATTATTCGTGGCGTAGGCACTCAGCTGTGGCAATAACCCCTTGAGGCAATCAATCCATACATGAAGAAGTAATACAGGTAACAGAGACGTATATGTCCCTGTGTGTTTCCACTGAGTTAATGTAAATGCACTTTTATTTCCTTCTTCATTTATTTATTACCTTGCCACGAGAATTTCTTTTCATTGCTAAAAAAAAGTGTCCCATCATGGGTACCAGGTGGTGCCACTCCCAGTTAAGCCCTCATGTTACAATGCAGGAGGACTGGGCTTCAACACCCTGGTTCCCACCTGCCAGGGGAAATCTTTACAAGTGGTGCGGAAGTGCTGCAGTTGTCTCTCTCTGTGTCTCAAACTCTCTCTACCTCCCTTCACTCTCAATTCCTGTCTATTTTTTCCAGTGAATAATCAAGAAAATAGAAAGTAAAAAAAGGAAAAGGAAAAGGAAATATTCCACGACTTCAAATGGGCTACTCAGGACAATGCTTTCCTTGTTAAGATCCTCACAGCATTCCATATGCAGAAAGGCAAAGACGCCATGTATTTTTTAACCCAGTTTTTATATTTATTTATTTATTTATTTAGGTGCTTATTCATTTTTGTTATTGATGAATTAATGTTTTACATTTGACATTGACTAAGGATCTGACACCAGCGGACTCCAGTACCCCTATATGGTACTCTGCCTCTATAAAACCGATCCATTGACCTGTCCATCCATCCATCCATCCATCCACCCATACATCTATCCATCCATTCATCCATCCATCCATCCATCCATCCATCCATCCATCCATCCACCAGTAAACCAAGCTCAGTACAAAAGGTGATCTCTCCTTGAATGGTGAGGAGAAACAACGATGCATAGGTAGGTTGCAAAGGGGCCAGTTTGGCTGAATAGGGCAGAGGGGCTGAACCAGGGAATGTGTTGGGGCGTGTGGGTTTGGGAGGGGTGAGCCGGAGACCCTGTGAGCTGGGTCACATTAGGGGCAGGCAGGGGGTGGAAGGGGTTGTGAACAGCTGTCACTGGAGAACCATCACAAGTGCTGGAGCTGGTGAGCAGGGCACCTGGAAGAGAGGACAGACAAAGGAGAGAAGCAAAGTGCGGAGGAGAGGAGGGGGGAGAGGATGGTGAGGACAGGAGAGGACAGGAGAGGACAGGATTGGAGGGGACCTGAGAAACCTACCTGGACAAAGGCAGCATACAGACATCCAGCAAGGCAGGCAGGCATGCAGGCAGCTCTGGCCTGGGCTCCCTGGATCCCGTGCGCACCTGCACCTGTCTTCTCTTGGCTGCCAGCCCTGAGGTCCCTCGTCGGTCAGCACTGTCTTCCCATCCTTCCGTCCCTCTGCCAGGGCCCAGGCGTCTGGGCGCTGTTGCCTGACCTAGTGGCAGGGCAGTTGGGCTGCCCAGTGCTTGTGTGACCAGCACAGATTGCCAGGGGCTAGGACATCACAGAGGGTTCCTGTGGTTGCTAAGCCACGGGGACCCCGCCCATCCAGTTGACCAGCAGCCATGACCCCCACGCTGAACTTGACCTGAGGGGCGGTGGCCAGCCACCAGAGCCAGAGCCCCAGGCCAAAGCAGGTGCTGGTCGGCCGGGCCAAGGGGCTGTGGGCAGATTGGTGTGTGTCTGGGCATGGGGCTGGCATCTGACAGTCCAGGGCGGGGGACCAAGGTCCGCCAGGCCCCTCTCCCACCAGGTGCACTGACACACAGTCTTGCTGACTGACTGACAGTCCCCGCCCCAGAGATACCCACACCAAGTCCCTGGGTGCCTTGAGCTGCCCCTGAGGGTTGGTGGGTGCCTGCCTGGACACATGCCTCTGTAATGGAGGCCTCTATTAATCCTGTTGCCTACTGACAGCTGCCCTCCTGCCCCTCCTCCTCCTCCGCCTCCTCCTCCTCCTCTTCTTCCTCCTCCTCTTCCTCCTCCACCTCCTCCTCCTCTTCCTCCTCCTCCTGCTCCACCCCCTCCTCCTTTTCCTCATCCTCAGAGGGACTCACTCAGGGCCCTTGGCCTAGGCAAGCCAGGGCTGCTGCTCTGGCTTCTGCAGCTTCTATCCAGTGGGGGGGTGTAGGAACCTGTTCCTGTCAGTCCCTGATTCCTGGGACCTTCCATGCCTCCAGCTCCCCCCACTCTCAGGTCCTGACCCCTCCTCAAGGATGCCCCCTTTCCCCTTACCCTCTGTCCCCCAGCTCCCAACTAACATCTACTCTGTTCCTCCCTGCGCTACTTTACTGCCACGCTGCTTCTGCCCTTCAGCCCTGAGGGCCTAGGGCCAGCCCAGCTGCCATCTCACCATCCAGCAGGGGGACCTGCCCTAACCCCCTGCAACCACACCCACACACACAGCCATGCACACACTCCTGGGCTCCCCTGCCTGCAGCCTGCCTCTCAAACAGTCTCCTTTTGCCCCCTAGCCCCCTTACAGCCATTGCCACGGACCCCCACAGACACCTGGGCAGGAGCAGTGCAGACATGCAAACAGCTCCCCTCGCCCCACTCCAGTTGCTCCAAGGTTGTCAAGAGTCTTTTTTTCATGCTGTAGGGGAGGGAGTTGAGACAGTCCAATGTCCTGGGGAGCAAGAACTGCAAACAGTCCATCTACAATGTAACATTTGGGTCTCAGGCCGCCCAATCCCTAGTGTGCTGTGCAGACCTTTGACTGGCAAAAACACCCCATATGAGCATGAGATCTGGCTGGGCTAGTGGCTCTTTCTGTAGACTAAGAGACAGAGAGACAGAGTTTTCAGGTTCAAAACCTATACTTGCCAGAAGATGGTCATTCACTTCGGTAAAAAAAAAAAAAAAAAAAAAGGCTTTTTTTATTTTTTTTTTCCCCTGCCTGGGTAACCTGTCTGCTGCCTGTTTCAAAGTGAAAAAAGGGAAAAATCTTTTTTGGAGGGAAAAGGACCAAAATGCAGGCAGGTGGACTCCGTGGAGGGTGGATGGGAAGTTGCTCCTGCCCTGGCACTAGAGACCCAGCTGCTGTTCCAGGTGCTCTCTGATAACAGAGATCTCCCTGTGTCGTGTCATGACACTGTCTCCAGGACTGACCCTCAAGATAATGAGGAATCAAAACGAGGCAGGCGATACTGCCTTCAAAAGTAAATCCAGGGAGGTTTGGCGGTATGTCAGAGGGTTAAGGGCTTGTGGCGCTCACGAATAGAGGGGACAGGTGGAAGGATTTGGGGTCTGGCCCCCAGACCGCCACCTGCAGGGGAGTCGCTTTACAGGGGGTGAAGCAGGTCTTTAGGAGCTCTATCTTTCTCTCCCACCCTGTATTTCCTCTGCTCTCTCCTTTTGTGTCTGTCAGATGCAAGGTCAGTAACAACAACAACAACAACAACAACAACAATAACCACCACAGTGACCAAGCAACAAGGGCAGCGAAAGGGGAACAAATGGAGTGCAGGAGCTGTGGATTATTCGTGGCGTAGGCACTCAGCTGTGGCAATAACCCCTTGAGGCAATCAATCCATACATGAAGAAGTAATACAGGTAACAGAGACGTATATGTCCCTCTGTGTTTCCACTGAGTTAATGTAAATGCACTTTTATTTACTTCTTCATTTATTTATTACCTTGCCACGAGAATTTCTTTTCATTGCTAAAAAAAAGTGTCCCATCATGGGTACCAGGTGGTGCCACTCCCAGTTAAGCCCTCATGTTACAATGCAGGAGGACTGGGCTTCAACACCCTGGTTCCCACCTGCCAGGGGAAATCTTTACAAGTGGCGCGGAAGTGCTGCAGTTGTCTCTCTCTGTGTCTCAAACTCTCTCTACCTCCCTTCACTCTCAATTCCTGTCTATTTTTTCCAGTGAATAATCAAGAAAATAGAAAGTAAAAAAAGGAAAAGGAAAAGGAAATATTCCACGACTTCAAATGGGCTACTCAGGACAATGCTTTCCTTGTTAAGATCCTCACAGCATTCCATATGCAGAAAGGCAAAGACGCCATGTATTTTTTAACCCAGTTTTTATATTTATTTATTTATTTATTTAGGTGCTTATTCATTTTTGTTATTGATAAATTAATGTTTTACATTTGACATTGACTAAGGATCTGACACCAGCGGACTCCAGTACCTCTATATGGTACTCTGCCTCTATAAAACCGATCCATTGACCTGTCCATCCATCCATCCATCCACCCATACATCTATCCATCCATTCATCCATCCATCCATCCATCCATCCATCCATCCATCCATCCATCCACCAGTAACCCAAGCTCAGTACAAAAGGTGATCTCTCCTTGAATGGTGAGGAGAAACAACGATGCATAGGTAGGTTGCAAAGGGGCCAGTTTGGCTGAATAGTGCAGAGGGGCTGAACCAGGGAATGTGTTGGGGCGTGTGGGTTTGGGTGGGGTGAGCCGGAGACCCTGTGAGCTGGGTCACATTAGGGGCAGGCAGGGGGTGGAAGGGGTTGTGAACAGCTGTCACTGGAGAACCATCACAAGTGCTGGAGCTGGTGAGCAGGGCACCTGGAAGAGAGGACAGACAAAGGAGAGAAGCAAAGTGCGGAGGAGAGGAGGGGGGAGAGGATGGTGAGGACAGGAGAGGACAGGAGAGGACAGGATTGGAGGGGACCTGAGAAACCTACCCGGACAAAGGCAGCATACAGACATCCAGGAAGGCAGGCAGGCATGCAGGCAGCTCTGGCCTGGGCTCCCTGGATCCCGTGCGCACCTGCACCTGTCTTCTCTTGGCTGCCAGCCCTGAGGTCCCTCGTCGGTCAGCACTGTCTACCCATCCTTCCGTCCCTCTGCCAGGGCCCAGGCGTCTGGGCGCTGTTGCCTGACCTAGTGGCAGGGCAGTTGGGCTGCCCAGTGCTTGTGTGGCCAGCACAGATTGCCAGGGGCTAGGACATCACAGAGGGCTCCTGTGGTTGCTAGGCCACGGGGACCCCGCCCATCCAGTTGACCAGCAGCCATGACCCCCACGCTGAACTTGACCTGAGGGGCGGTGGCCAGCCACCAGTGCCAGAGCCCCAGGCCAAAGCAGGTGCTGGTCGGCCAGGCCAAGGGGCTGTGGGCAGATTGGTGTGTGTCTGGGCATGGGGCTGGCATCTGACAGTCCAGGGCGGGGGACCAAGGTCCGCCAGGCCCCTCTCCCACCAGGTGCACTGACACACAGTCTTGCTGACTGACTGACAGTCCCCGCCCCAGAGATACCCACACCAAGTCCCTGGGTGCCTTGAGCTGCCCCTGAGGGTTGGTGGGTGCCTGCCTGGACACAGGCCTCCGTAATGGAGGCCTCTATTAATCCCATTGCCTACTGACAGCTGCCCTCCTGCCCCTCCTCCTCCTCCTCCGCCTCCTCCTCCTCCTCTTCTTGCTCCTCCTCTTCCTCCTCCTCCTCCTCCTCTTCCTCCTCCTCCTCCTCCACCCCCTCCTCCTTTTCCTCATCCTCAGAGGGACTCACTCAGGGCCCTTGGCCTAGGCAAGCCAGGGCTGCTGCTCTGGCTTCTGCAGCTTCTATCCAGTGGGGGGGTGTAAGAACCTGTTCCTGTCAGTCCCTGATTCCTGGGACCTTCCATGCCTCCAGCTCCCCCCACTCTCAGGTCCTGACCCCTCCTCAAGGATGCCCCCTTTCCCCTTACCCTCTGTCCCCCAGCTCCCAACTAACATCTACTCTGTTCCTCCCTGCGCTACTTTACTGCCACCCTGCTTCTGCCCTTCAGCCCTGAGGGCCCAGGGCCAGCCCAGCTGCCATCTCACCATCCAGCAGGGGGACCTGCCCTAACCCCCTGCAACCACACCCACACACACACAGCCATGCACACACTCCTGGGCTCCCCTGCCTGCAGCCTGCCTCTCAAACAGTCTCCTTCTGCCCCCTAGGCCCCTTACAGCCTCTGCCACGGACCCCCACAGACACCTGGGCAGGAGCAGTGCAGACATGCAAACAGCTCCCCTCGCCCCCACTCCAGTTGCTCCAAGGTTGTCAAGAGTCTTTTTTTCATGCTGTAGGGGAGGGAGTTGAGACAGTCCAATGTCCTGGGGAGCAAGAACTGCAAACAGTCCATCTACAATGTAACATTTGGGTCTCAGGCCGCCCAATCCCTAGTGCGCTGTGCAGACCTTTGACTGGCAAAAACACCCCATTTGAGCGTGAGATCTGGCTGGGCTAGTGGCTCTTTCTGTAGACTAAGAGACAGACAGACAGAGTTTTCAGGTTCAAAACCTATACTTGCCAGAAGATGGTCATTCACTTCGGTAAAAAAAAAAAAAAAAAAAAAAAAAAGGCTTTTTTTATTTTTTTTTCCCCTGCCTGGGTAACCTGTCTGCTGCCTGTTTCAAAGTGAAAAAAGGGAAAAATCTTTTTTGGAGGGAAAAGGACCAAAATGCAGGTAGGTGGACTCCGTGGAGGGTGGATGGGAAGTTGCTCCTGCCCTGGCACTAGAGCCCCAGCTGCTGTTCCAGGTGCTCTCTGATAACAGAGATCTCCGTGTGTCATGTCATGACACTGTCTCCAGGACTGACCCTCAGGATAATGAGGAATCAAAACGAGGCAGGCGATACTGCCTTCAAAAGTAAATCCAGGGAGGTTTGGCGGTATGTCAGAGGGTTAAGGGCTTGTGGCGCTCACGAATAGAGGGGACAGGTGGAAGGATTTGGGGTCTGGCCCCCAGACCGCCACCTGTAGGGGAGTCGCTTTACAGGGGGTGAAGCAGGTCTTTAGGAGCTCTATCTTTCTCTCCCACCCTGTATTTCCTCTGCTCTCTCCTTTTGTGTCTGTCAGATGCAAGGTCAGTAACAACAACAACAACAAAAACAATAACCACCACAGTGACCAAGCAACAAGGGCAGCAAAAGGGGAACAAATGGAGTCAGGAGCTGTGGATTATTCGTGGCGTAGGCACTCAGCTGTGGCAATAACCCCTTGAGGCAATCAATCCATACATGAAGAAGTAATACAGGTAACAGAGACGTATATGTCCCTGTGTGTTTCCACTGAGTTAATGTAAATGCACTTTTATTTCCTTCTTCATTTATTTATTACCTTGCCAGGAGAATTTCTTTTCATTGCTAAAAAAAGGTGTCCCATCATGGGTACCAGGTGGTGCCACTCCCAGTTAAGCCCTCATGTTACAATGCAGGAGGACTGGGCTTCAACACCCTGGTTCCCACCTGCCAGGGGAAATCTTTACAAGTGGTGCGGAAGTGCTGCAGTTGTCTCTCTCTGTGTCTCAAACTCTCTCTACCTCCCTTCACTCTCAATTCCTGTCTATTTTTTCCAGTGAATAATCAAGAAAATAGAAAGTAAAAAAAGGAAAAGGAAAAGGAAATATTCCACGACTTCAAATGGGCTACTCAGGACAATGCTTTCCTTGTTAAGATCCTCACAGCATTCCATATGCAGAAATGCAAAGACGCCATGTATTTTTTAACCCAGTTTTTATATTTATTTATTTATTTATTTAGGTGCTTATTCATTTTTGTTATTGATGAATTAATGTTTTACATTTGACATTGACTAGGGATCTGACACCAGCGGACTCCAGTACCCCTATATGGTACTCTGCCTCTACAAAACCGATCCATTGACCTGTCCATCCATCCATCCATCCACCCATACATCTATCCATCCATTCATCCATCCATCCATCCATCCATCCATCCATCCACCAGTCAACCAAGCTAAGCACAAAAGGAGATCTCTCTTTGAATGGTGAGGAGAAACAACGATGCATAGGTAGGTTGCAAAGGCCCAGTTTGGCTGAATAGGGCAGAGGGTCTGAACCAGGGAATGTGTTGGGGCGTGTGGGTTTGGGTGGGATGAGCCGGAGACCCTGTGAGCTGGGTCACATTAGGGGCAGGCAGGGGGTGGAAGGGGTTGCGAACAGCTGTCACTGGAGAAGCATCACAAGTGCTGGAGCTGGTGAGCAGGGCACCTGGAAGAGAGGACAGACAAAGGAGAGAAGCAAAGTGCGGAGGAGAGGAGAGGGGAGAGGATGGTGAGGACAGGAGAGGACAGGAGAGGACAGGATTGGAGGGGACCTGAGAAACCTACCTGGACAAAGGCAGCATACGGACATCCAGGAAGGCAGGCAGGCATGCAGGCAGCTCTGGCCTGGGCTCCCAGGATCCCGGGCGCACCTCCACCTGTCTTCTCTTGGCTGCCAGCCCTGAGGTCCCTCTTCGGTCAGCACTGTCTTCCCATCCTTCCGTCCCTCTGTGCCAGGGCCCAGGCGTCTGGGCGCTGTTGCCTGACCTAGTGGCAGGGCAGTTGGGCTGCCCAGTGCCAGTGTGGCCAGCACAGATTGCCAGGGGCTAGGACATCACAGAGGGCTCATGTGGTTGCTAGGCCATGGGGACCCCGCCCATCCAGTTGACCAGCAGCCATGACCCCCACGCTGAACTTGACCTGAGGGGTGGTGTCCAGCCACCAGAGCCAGAGCCCCAGGCCAAAGCAGGTGCTGGTCGGCCGGGCCAAGGGGCTATGTGCAGATTGGTGTGTGTCTGGGCATGGGGCTGGCATCTGACAGTCCAGGGCGGGGGACCAAGGTCCGCCAGGCCCCTGTCCCACCATGTGCACTGACACACAGTCTTGCTGACTGACTGACAGTCCCCGCCCCAGAGATACCCACACCAAGTCCCTGGGTGCCCTGAGCTGCCCCTGAGGGTTGGTGGGTGCCTGCCTGGACACATGCCTCCGTAACGGAGGCCTCTATTAATCCCGTTGCCTACTGACAGCTGCCCTCCTGCCCCTCCTCCTCCTCCTACGCCTCCTCCTCCTCCTCTTCCTACTCTTCCTCCTCCTCTTTCTCCTCCTCCTCCTCCACCCCCTCCTCCTCTTCCTCATCCTCAGATGGACTCACTCAGGGCCCTTGGCCTAGGCAAGCCAGGGCTGCTGCTCTGGCTTCTGCAGCTTCTATCCAGTGGGGGGGTGTAGGAATCTGTTCCTGTCAGTCCCTGATTCCTGGGACCTTCCATGCCTCCAGCTGCCCCCACTCTCTAGTCCTGACCCCTCCACAAGGATGCCCCCTTTCCCCTTACCCTCTGTCCCCCAGCTCCCAACTAACATCTACTGTGTTCCTCCCTGCGCTACTTTACTGCCACCCTGCTTCTGCCCTTCAGCCCTGAGGGCCCAGGGCCAGCCCAGCTGCCATCTCACCATCCAGCAGGGGGACCTGCCCTAACGCCCTGCCACCACACCCACACACACAGCCCTGCACACACTCCTGGGCTCCCCTGCCTGCAGCCTGCCTCTCAAACAGTCTCCTTCTGCCCCCTAGCCCCCTTACAGCCTCTGCCACGGACCCCCACAGACACCTGGGCATGAGCAGTGCGGACATGCAAACAGCTCCCCTCGCCCCCACTCCAGTTGCTCCAAGGTTGTCAAGAGTCTTTTTTTCATGCTGTAGGGGAGGGAGTTGAGACAGTCCAATGTCCTGGGGAGCAAGAACTGCAAACAGTCCATCTACAATGTAACATTTGGGTCTCAGGCCGCCCAATCCCTAGTGCGCTGTGCAGACCTTTGACTGGCAAAAACACCCCATCTGAGCGTGAGATCTGGCTGGGCTAGTGGCTCTTTCTGTGGACTAAGAGACAGACAGACAGAGTTTTCAGGTTCAAAACCTATACTTCCCAGAAGATGGTCATTCACATCGGTAAAAAAAAAAAAAAAAAAGGCTTTTTATTTTTTCCCCCTGCCTGGGTTACCTGTCTCCTGCCTGTTTCAAAGTGAAAAAAGGGAAAAATCTTTTTTGGAGGGAAAAGGACCTAATTGCAGGCAGGTGGACTCCGTGGAAGGTGGATGGGGAGTTGCTCCTGCCCTGGCACTAGAGCCCCAGCTGCTGTTCCAGGTGCTCTCTGATAACAGAGATCTCCATGTGTCGTGTCATGACACTGTCTCCAGGACTGACCCTCAGGATAATGAGGATTCAAAACGAGGCAGGTGATACTGCCTTCAAAAGTAAATCCAGGGAGTTTTGGCGGTATGTCAGAGGGTTAAGGGCTTGTGGCGCTCACGAATAGAGGGGACAGGTGGAAGGATTTGGGGTCTGGCCCCCAGACCGCCACCTGCAGGGGAGTCGCTTTACAGGGGGTGAAGCAGGTCTTTAGGAGCTCTATCTTTCTCTCCCACCCTGTATTTCCTCTGCTCTCTCCTTTTGTGTCTGTCAGATGCAAGGTCAGTAACAACAACAACAACAACAACAACAATAACCACCACAGTGACCAAGCAACAAGGGCAGCGAAAGGGGAACAAATGGAGTGCAGGAGCTGTGGATTATTCGTGGTGTAGGCACTCAGCTGTGGCAATAACCCCTTGAGGCAATCAATCCATACATGAAGAAGTAATACAGGTAACAGAGACGTATATGTCCCTGTGTGTTTCCACTGAGTTAATGTAAATGCACTTTTATTTACTTCTTCATTTATTTATTACCTTGCCACGAGAATTTCTTTTCATTGCTAAAAAAAAGTGTCCCATCATGGGTACCAGGTGGTGCCACTCCCAGTTAAGCCCTCATGTTACAATGCAGGAGGACTGGGCTTCAACACCCTGGTTCCCACCTGCCAGGGGAAATCTTTACAAGTGGCGCGGAAGTGCTGCAGTTGTCTCTCTCTGTGTCTCAAACTCTCTCTACCTCCCTTCACTCTCAATTCCTGTCTATTTTTTCCAGTGAATAATCAAGAAAATAGAAAGTAAAAAAAGGAAAAGGAAAAGGAAATATTCCACGACTTCAAATGGGCTACTCAGGACAATGCTTTCCTTGTTAAGATCCTCACAGCATTCCATATGCAGAAAGGCAAAGACGCCATGTATTTTTTAACCCAGTTTTTATATTTATTTATTTATTTATTTAGGTGCTTATTCATTTTTGTTATTGATGAATTAATGTTTTACATTTGACATTGACTAAGGATCTGACACCAGCGGACTCCAGTACCTCTATATGGTACTCTGCCTCTATAAAACCGATCCATTGACCTGTCCATCCATCCATCCATCCACCCATACATCTATCCATCCATTCATCCATCCATCCATCCATCCATCCATCCATCCACCAGTAACCCAAGCTCAGTACAAAAGGTGATCTCTCCTTGAATGGTGAGGAGAAACAACGATGCATAGGTAGGTTGCAAAGGGGCCAGTTTGGCTGAATAGTGCAGAGGGGCTGAACCAGGGAATGTGTTGGGGCGTGTGGGTTTGGGTGGGGTGAGCCGGAGACCCTGTGAGCTGGGTCACATTAGGGGCAGGCAGGGGGTGGAAGGGGTTGTGAACAGCTGTCACTGGAGAACCATCACAAGTGCTGGAGCTGGTGAGCAGGACACCTGGAAGATAGGACAGACAAAGGAGAGAAGGAAAGTGCGGAGGAGAGGAGGGGGGAGAGGATGGTGAGGACAGGAGAGGACAGGATTGGAGGGGACCTGAGAAACCTACCTGGACAAAGGCAGCATACAGACATCCAGGAAGGCAGGCAGGCATGCAGGCAGCTCTGGCCTGGGCTCCCTGGATCCCGTGCGCACCTGCACCTGTCTTCTCTTGGCTGCCAGCCCTGAGGTCCCTCGTCGGTCAGCACTGTCTTCCCATCCTTCCGTCCCTCTGCCAGGGCCCAGGCGTCTGGGCGCTGTTGCCTGACCTAGTGGCAGGGCAGTTGGGCTGCCCAGTGCTTGTGTGGCCAGCACAGATTCCCAGGGGCTAGGATATCAGAGGGGGCTCCTGTGGTTGCTAGGCCACAGGGACCCCGCCCATCCAGTTGACCAGCAGCCATGACCCCCACGCTGAACTTGACCTGAGGGGCGGTGGCCAGCCACCAGTGCCAGAGCCCCAGGCCAAAGCAGGTGCTGGTCGGCCGGGCCAAGGGGCTGTGGGCAGATTGGTGTGTGTCTGGGCATGGGGCTGGCATCTGACAATCCAGGGCGGGGGACCAAGGTCCGCCAGGCCCCTCTCCCACCAGGTGCACTGACACACAGTCTTGCTGACTGACTGACAGTCCCCGCCCCAGAGATACCCACACCAAGTCCCTGGGTGCCTTGAGCTGCCCCTGAGGGTTGGTGGGTGCCTGCCTGGACACATGCCTCCGTAATGGAGGCCTCTATTAATCCCGTTGCCTACTGACAGCTGCCCTCCTGCCCCTCCTCCTCCTCCTCCGCCTCCTCCTCCTCCTCTTCCTCCTCCTCTTCTTCCTCCTCCTCCTCCTCCTCTTCCTCCTCCTCCTCCACCCCCTCCTCCTTTTCCTCATCCTCAGAGGGACTCACTCAGGGCCCTTGGCCTAGGCAAGCCAGGGCTGCTGCTCTGGCTTCTGCAGCTTCTATCCAGTGGGGGGGTGTAGGAACCTGTTCCTGTCAGTCCCTGATTCCTGGGACCTTCCATGCCTCCAGCTCCCCCCACTCTCAGGTCCTGACCCCTCCTCAAGGATGCCCCCTTTCCCCTTACCCTCTGTCCCCCAGCTCCCAACTAACATCTACTCTGTTCCTCCCTGCGCTACTTTACTGCCACCCTGCTTCTGCCCTTCAGCCCTGAGGGCCCAGGGCCAGCCCAGCTGCCATCTCACCATCCAGCAGGGGGACCTGCCCTAACCCCCTGCAACCACACCCACACACACACAGCCATGCACACACTCCTGGTCTCCCCTGCCTGCAGCCTGCCTCTCAAACAGTCTCCTTCTGCCCCCTAGCCCCTTTACAGCCTCTGCCACGGACCCCCACAGACACCTGGGCAGGAGCAGTGCAGACATGCAAACAGCTCCCCTCGCCCCCACTCCAGTTGCTCCAAGGTTGTCAAGAGTCTTTTTTTCATGCTGTAGGGGAGGGAGTTGAGACAGTCCAATGTCCTGGGGAACAAGAACTGCAAACAGTCCATCTACAATGTAACATTTGGGTCTCAGGCCACCCAATCCCTAGTGCGCTGTGCAGACCTTTGACTGGCAAAAACACCCCATTTGAGCGTGAGATCTGGCTGGGCTAGTGGCTCTTTCTGTAGACTAAGAGACAGACAGACAGAGTTTTCAGGTTCAAAACCTATACTTGCCAGAAGATGGTCATTCACTTCGGTAAAAAAAAAAAAAAAAAAAAAAAAAAAAAAGGCTTTTTTTATTTTTTTTTCCCCTGCCTGGGTAACCTGTCTGCTGCCTGTTTCAAAGTGAAAAAAGGGAAAAATCTTTTTTGGAGGGAAACGGACCAAAATGCAGGTAGGTGGACTCCGTGGAGGGTGGATGGGAAGTTGCTCCTGTCCTGGCACTAGAGCCCCAGCTGCTGTTCCAGGTGCTCTCTGATAACAGAGATCTCCGTGTGTCGTGTCATGACACTGTCTCCAGGACTGACCCTCAGGATAATGAGGAATCAAAACGAGGCAGGCGATACTGCCTTCAAAAGTAAATCCAGGGAGGTTTGGCGGTATGTCAGAGGGTTAAGGGCTTGTGGCGCTCACGAATAGAGGGGACAGGTGGAAGGATTTGGGGTCTGGCCCCCAGACCGCCACCTGCAGGGGAGTCGCTTTACAGGGGGTGAAGCAGGTCTTTAGGAGCTCTATCTTTCTCTCCCACCCTGTATTTCCTCTGCTCTCTCCTTTTGTGTCTGTCAGATGCAAGGTCAGTAACAACAACAACAACAAAAACAATAACCACCACAGTGACCAAGCAACAAGTGCAGCAAAAGGGGAACAAATGGAGTGCAGGAGCTGTGGATTATTCGTGGCGTAGGCACTCAGCTGTGGCAATAACCCCTTGAGGCAATCAATCCATACATGAAGAAGTAATACAGGTAACAGAGACGTATATGTCCCTGTGTGTTTCCACTGAGTTAATGTAAATGCACTTTTATTTCCTTCTTCATTTATTTATTACCTTGCCACGAGAATTTCTTTTCATTGCTAAAAAAAGGTGTCCCATCATGGGTACCAGGTGGTGCCACTCCCAGTTAAGCCCTCATGTTACAATGCAGGAGGACTGGGCTTCAACACCCTGGTTCCCACCTGCCAGAGGAAATCTTTACAAGTGGTGCGGAAGTGCTGCAGTTGTCTCTCTCTGTGTCTCAAACTCTCTCTACCTCCCTTCACTCTCAATTCCTGTCTATTTTTTCCAGTGAATAATCAAGAAAATAGAAAGTAAAAAAAGGAAAAGGAAAAGGAAATATTCCACGACTTCAAATGGGCTACTCAGGACAATGCTTTCCTTGTTAAGATCCTCACAGCATTCCATATGCAGAAATGCAAAGACGCCATGTATTTTTTAACCCAGTTTTTATATTTATTTATTTATTTATTTAGGTGCTTATTCATTTTTGTTATTGATGAATTAATGTTTTACATTTGACATTGACTAGGGATCTGACACCAGCGGACTCCAGTACCCCTATATGGTACTCTGCCTCTACAAAACCAATCCATTGACCTGTCCATCCATCCATCCATCCACCCATACATCTATCCATCCATTCATCCATCCATCCATCCATCCATCCATCCACCAGTCAACCAAGCTAAGTACAAAAGGAGATCTCTCCTTGAATGGTGAGGAGAAACAACGATGCATAGGTAGGTTGCAAAGGCCCAGTTTGGCTGAATAGGGCAGAGGGTCTGAACCAGGGAATGTGTTGGGGCGTGTGGGTTTGGGTGGGATGAGCCGGAGACCCTGTGAGCTGGGTCACATTAGGGGCAGGCAGGGGGTGGAAGGGGTTGCGAACAGCTGTCACTGGAGAAGCATCACAAGTGCTGGAGCTGGTGAGCAGGGCACCTGGAAGAGAGGACAGACAAAGGAGAGAAGCAAAGTGCGGAGGAGAGGAGAGGGGAGAGGATGGTGAGGACAGGAGAGGACAGGAGAGGACAGGATTGGAGGGGACCTGAGAAACCTACCTGGACAAAGGCTGCATACGGACATCCAGGAAGGCAGGCAGGCATGCAGGCAGCTCTGGCCTGGGCTCCCAGGATCCCGGGCGCACCTCCACCTGTCTTCTCTTGGCTGCCAGCCCTGAGGTCCCTCTTCGGTCAGCACTGTCTTCCCATCCTTCCGTCAATCTGTGCCAGGGCCCAGGCGTCTGGGCGCTGTTGCCTGACCTAGTGGCAGGGCAGTTGGGCTGCCCAGTGCCAGTGTGGCCAGCACAGATTGCCAGGGGCTAGGACATCACAGAGGGCTCATGTGGTTGCTAGGCCATGGGGACCCCGCCCATCCAGTTGACCAGCAGCCATGACCCCCACGCTGAACTTGACCTGAGGGGTGGTGTCCAGCCACCAGAGCCAGAGCCCCAGGCCAAAGCAGGTGCTGGTCGGCCGGGCCAAGGGGCTATGTGCAGATTGGTGTGTGTCTGGGCATGGGGCTGGCATCTGACAGTCCAGGGCGGGGGACCAAGGTCCGCCAGGCCCCTGTCCCACCATGTGCACTGACACACAGTCTTGCTGACTGACTGAGAGTCCCCGCCCCAGAGATACCCACACCAAGTCCCTGGGTGCCCTGAGCTGCCCCTGAGGGTTGGTGGGTGCCTGCCTGGACACATGCCTCCGTAACGGAGGCCTCTATTAATCCCGTTGCCTACTGACAGCTGCCCTCCTGCCCCTCCTCCTCCTCCTACGCCTCCTCCTCCTCCTCTTCCTACTCTTCCTCCTCCTCTTTCTCCTCCTCCTCCTCCACCCCCTCCTCCTCTTCCTCATCCTCAGATGGACTCATTCAGGGCCCTTGGCCTAGGCAAGCCAGGGCTGCTGCTCTGGCTTCTGCAGCTTCTATCCAGTGGGGGGGTGTAGGAATCTGTTCCTGTCAGTCCCTGATTCCTGGGACCTTCCATGCCTCCAGCTGCCCCCACTCTCTAGTCCTGACCCCTCCTCAAGGATGCCCCCTTTCCCCTTACCCTCTGTCCCCCAGCTCCCAACTAACATCTACTGTGTTCCTCCCTGCGCTACTTTACTGCCACCCTGCTTCTGCCCTTCAGCCCTGAGGGCCCAGGGCCAGCCCAGCTGCCATCTCACCATCCAGCAGGGGGACCTGCCCTAACGCCCTGCCACCACACCCACACACACAGCCCTGCACACACTCCTGGGCTCCCCTGCCTGCAGCCTGCCTCTCAAACAGTCTCCTTCTGCCCCCTAGCCCCCTTACAGCCTCTGCCACGGACCCCCACAGACACCTGGGCATGAGCAGTGCGGACATGAAACAGCTCCCCTCGCCCCCACTCCAGTTGCTCCAAGGTTGTCAAGAGTCTTTTTTTCATGCTGTAGGGGAGGGAGTTGAGACAGTCCAATGTCCTGGGGAGCAAGAACTGCAAACAGTCCATCTACAATGTAACATTTGGGTCTCAGGCCGCCCAATCCCTAGTGCGCTGTGCAGACCTTTGACTGGCAAAAACACCCCATCTGAGCGTGAGATCTGGCTGGGCTAGTGGCTCTTTCTGTGGACTAAGAGACAGACAGACAGAGTTTTCAGGTTCAAAACCTATACTTCCCAGAAGATGGTCATTCACTTCGGTAAAAAAAAAAAAAAAAAAAAAAAAAAAAAGGCTTTTTATTTTTTTCCCCCTGCCTGGGTTACCTGTCTCCTGCCTGTTTCAAAGTGAAAAAAGGGAAAAATCTTTTTTGGAGGGAAAAGGACCTAATTGCAGGCAGGTGGACTCCGTGGAAGGTGGATGGGGAGTTGCTCCTGCCCTGGCACTAGAGCCCCAGCTGCTGTTCCAGGTGCTCTCTGATAACAGAGATCTCCGTGTGTCGTGTCATGACACTGTCTCCAGGACTGACCCTCAGGATAATGAGGATTCAAAACGAGGCAGGTGATACTGCCTTCAAAAGTAAATCCAGGGAGTTTTGGCGGTATGTCAGAGGGTTAAGGGCTTGTGGCGCTCACGAATAGAGGGGACAGGTGGAAGGATTTGGGGTCTGGCCCCCAGACCGCCACCTGCAGGGGAGTCGCTTTACAGGGGGTGAAGCAGGTCTTTAGGAGCTCTATCTTTCTCTCCCACCCTGTATTTCCTCTGCTCTCTCCTTTTGTGTCTGTCAGATGCAAGGTCAGTAACAACAACAACAACAACAACAACAACAATAACAACCACAGTGACCAAGCAACAAGGGCAGCGAAAGGGGAACAAATGGAGTGCAGGAGCTGTGGATTATTCGTGGTGTAGGCACTCAGCTGTGGCAATAACCCCTTGAGGCAATCAATCCATACATGAAGATGTAATACAGGTAACAGAGACGTATATGTCCCTGTGTGTTTCCACTGAGTTAATGTAAATGCACTTTTATTGACTTCTTCATTTATTTATTACCTTGCCACGAGAATTTCTTTTCATTGCTAAAAAAAAGTGTCCCATCAAGGGTACCAGGTGGTGCCACACCCAGTTAAGCACTCATGTTACAATGCAGGAGGACTGGGCTTCAACACCCTGGTTCCCACATGCCATGGGAAATCTTTACAAGTGGTGCGGAAGTGCTGCAGTTGTCTCTCTCTGTGTCTCAAACTCTCTCTACCTCCCTTCCCTCTCAATTCCTGTCTATTTATTCCAGTGAATAATCAAGAAAATAGAAAGTAAAAAAAGAAAAAGGAAAAGGAAATATTCCACGACTTCAAATGGGTTAATCAGGACAATGCTTTCCTTGTTAAGATCCTCACAGCATTCCATATGCAGAAAGACAAAGACGCCATGTATTTTTTAACCCAGTTTTCATATTTATTTATTTATTTATTTAGGTGCTTATTCATTTTTGTTATTGATGAATTAATGTTTTACATTTGACTTTGACTAGGGATCTGACACCAGCGGACTCCAGTACCCCTATATGGTACTCTGCCTCTACAAATCCGATCCATTGACCTGTCCATCCATCCATCCATCCACCCATACATCTATCCATCCATTCATCCATCCATCCATCCATCCATTCATCCATCCATCCATCCATCCATCCATCCATCCATCCACCAGTCAACCAAGCTAAGTACAAAAGGAGATCTCTCCTTAATGGTGAGGAGAAACAACGATGCATAGGTAGGTTGCAAAGGCCCAGTTTGGCTGAATAGGGCAGAGGGGCTGAACCAGGGAATGTGTTGGGGCATGTGGGTTTGGGTGGAGTGAGCCGGAGACCCTGTGAGCTGGGTCACATTAGGGGCAGGCAGGGGGTGGAAGGGGTTGCGAACAGCTGTCACTGGAGAACCATCACAAGTGCTGGAGCTGGTGAGCAGGGCACCTGGAAGAGAGGACAGACAAAGGAGAGAAGCAAAGTGCGGAGGAGAGGAGAGGCGAGAGGATGGTGAGGACAGGAGAGGACAGGAGAGGACAGGATTGGAGGGGACCTGAGAAACCTACCTGGACAAAGGCAGCATACAGACATCCAGGAAGGCAGGCAGGCATGCAGGCAGCTCTGGCCTGGGCGCCCTGGATCCCGGGCGCACCTCCACCTGTCTTCTCTTGGCTGCCAGCCCTGAGGTCCATCGTTGGTCAGCACTGTCTTCCCATCCTTCCGTCCCTCTGTGCCAGGGCCCAGGCGTCTGGGCGCTGTTGCCTGACCTAGTGGCAGGGCAGTTGGGCTGCCCAGTGCCAGTGTGGCCAGCACAGATTGCCAGGGGCTAGGACATCACAGAGGGCTCCTGTGGTTGCTAGGCCACGGGGACCCCGCCCATCCAGTTGACCAGCAGCCATGACCCCCAAGCTTAACTTGACCTGAGGGGTGGTGGCCAGCCACCAGAGCCAGAGCCCCAGGCCAAAGCAGGTGCTGGTCGAGCGGGCCAAGGGGCTATGGGCAGATTGGTGTGTGTCTGGGCATGGGGCTGGCATCTGACAGTCCAGGGCGGGGGACCAAGGTCCGCCAGGCCCCTGTCCCACCATGTGCACTGACACACAGTCTTGCTGACTGACTGACAGTCCCCGCCCCAGAGATACCCACACCAAGTCCCTGGGTGCCCTGTGCTGCCCCTGAGGGTTGGTGGGTGCCTGCCTGGACACATGCCACCGTAATGGAGGCCTCCATTAATCCCATTGCCTATTGACAGCTGCCCTCCTGGCCCTCCTCCTCCTCCTCTGCCTCCTCCTCCTCAGCCGCCTCCTCCTCCTCCTCCTCTTCTTCCTCCTCTTCTTCCTCCTCTTCCTCCTGATCTTCCTCCTCCTCCTCCTCCACCCCCTCCTCCTCTTCCTCATCCTCAGAGGGACTCACTCAGGGTCCTTGGCCTAGGCAAGCCAGGGCTGCTGCTCTGGCTTCTGCAGCTTCTATCCAGTGGGGGGGGGTGTAGGAATCTGTTCCTGTCAGTCCCTGATTCCTGGGACCTTCCATGCCTCCTGCTACCCCCACTCTCTAGTCCTGACCCCTCCTCAAGGATGTCCCCTTTCCCCTTACCCTCTGTCCCCCAGCTCCCAACTAACATCTACTGTGTTCCTCCCTGCGCTACTTTACTGCCACCCTGCTTCTCCCCTTCAGCCATGAGGGCCTAGGGCCAGCCCAGCTGCCATCTCACCATCCAGCAGGGGGACCTGCCCTAACCCCCTGCCACCACACCCACACACACAGCCCTGCACACACTCCTGGGCTGCCCTGCCTGCAGCCTGCCTCTCAAACATTCTCCTTCTGCCCCCTAGCCCCCTTACAGCCTCTGCCACCGACCCCCACAGACACCTGGGCATCAGCAGTGCAGACATGCAAACAGCTCCCCTCGCCCCCACTCCAGTTGCTCCAAGGTTGTCAAGAGACTTTTTTTCATGCTGTAGGGGAGGGAGTTGAGACAGTCCAATGTCCTGGGGAGCAAGAACTGCAAACAGTCCATCTACAATGTAACATTTGGGTCTCAAGCCGCCCAATCCCTAGTGCGCTGTGCAGACCTTTGACTGGCAAAAACACCCCATCTGAGCGTGAGATCTGGCTGGGCGAGTGGCTCTTTCTGTGGACTAAGAGACAGACAGACAGAGTTTTCAGGTTCAAAACCTATACTTGCCAGAAGATGGTCATTCACTTCGGTGTAAAAAAAAAAAAAAAAAAAAAAAAAAAAAAGGCTTTTTATTTTTTTTTCCCCTGCCTGGGTAACCTGTCTGCTGCCTGTTTCAAAGTGAAAAAAGGGAAAAATCTTTTTTGGAGGGAAAAGGACCAAAATGCAGGCAGGTGGACTCCGTGGAGGGTGCATGGGGAGGTGCTCCTGCCCTGGCACTAGAGCCCCAGCTGCTGTTCCAGGTGCTCTCTGATAACAGAGATCTCTGTGTGTCGTGTCATGACACTGTCATCAGGACTGACCCTCAGGGTAATGAGGATTCAAAACGAGGCAGGTGATACTGCCTTCAAAAGTAAATCCAGGGAGGTTTGGCGGTATGTCCGAGGGTTAAGGGCTTGTGGCGCTCACGAATAGAGGGGACAGGTGGAGGGGTTTGGGGTCTGGCCCCCAGACTGCCACCTGCAGGGGAGTCGCTTTACAGGGGGTGAAGCAGGTCTTTAGGAGCTCTATCTTTCTCTCCCACCCTGTATTTCCTCTGCTCTCTCCTTTAGTGTCTGTCAGATGCAAGGTCAGTAACAACAACAACAACAAAAACAATAACCACCACAGTGACCAAGCAACAAGGGCAGCGAAAGGGGAACAAATGCAGTGCAGGAGCTGTGGATTATTCCTGGCGGAGGCACTCAGCTGTGGCAATAACCCCTTGAGGCAATCAATCCATACATGAAGAAGTAATACAGGGAACAGAGACGTATATGTCCCTGTGTGTTTCCACTGAGTTAATGTAAATGCACTTTTATTTACTTCTTCATTTATTGATTACCTTGCCACGAGAATTTCTTTTCATTGCTAAAAAAAAGTGTCCCATCAAGGGTACCAGGTGGTGCCACACCCAGTTAAGCACTCATGTTACGATGCAGGAGGACTGGGCTTCAACACCCTGGTTCCCACCTGCCAGGGGAAATCTTTACAAGTGGTGCGGAAGTTCTGCAGTTGTCTCTCTCTGTGTCTCAAACTCTCTCTACCTCCCTTCCCTCTCAATTCCTGTCTATTTATTCCAGTGAATAATCAAGAAAATAGAAAGTAAAAAAAGAAAAAGGGAAAGGAAATATTCCACGACTTCAAATGGGCTACTCAGGACAATGCTTTCCTTGTTAAGATCCGCACAGCTTTCCATATGCAGAAAGGCAAAGACGCCATGTATTTTTTAACCCAGTTTTTATATTTATCTATTTATTTAGGTGCTTATTCATTTTTGTTATTGATGAATTAATGTTTTACATTTGACATTGACTAAGGATCTGACACCAGCGGTCTCCAGTACCCCTATATGGTACTCTGCCTCTACAAAACCGATCCATTGACCTGTCCATCCATCCATCCATCCATCCATCCATCCATCCACCCATACATGTATCCATCCATTCATCCATCCATCCATCCATCCATCCATCCACCAGTCAACCAAGCTAAGTACAAAAGGAGATCTCTCCTTAATGGTGAGGAGAAACAACGATGCATAGGTAGGTTGCAAAGGCCCAGTTTGGCTGAATAGGGCAGAGGGGCTGAACCAGGGAATGTGTTGGGGCGTGTGGGTTTGGGTGGAGTGAGCCGGAGACCCTGTGAGCTGGGTCACATTAGGGGCAGGCAGGGGGTGGAAGGGGTTGCGAACAGCTGTCACTGGAGAACCATCACAAGTGCTGGAGCTGGTGAGCAGGGCACCTGGAAGAGAGGACAGACAAAGGAGAGAAGCAAAGTGCGGAGGAGAGGAGAGGCGAGAGGATGGTGAGGACAGGAGAGGACAGGAGAGGACAGGATTGGAGGGGACCTGAGAAACCTACGTGGACAAAGGCAGCATACAGACATCCAGGAAGGCAGGCAGGCATGCAGGCAGCTCTGGCCTGGGCGCCCTGGATCCCGGGCGCACCTCCACCTGTCTTCTCTTGGCTGCCAGCCCTGAGGTCCATCGTTGGTCAGCACTGTCTTCCCATCCTTCCGTCCCTCTGTGCCAGGGCCCAGGCGTCTGGGCGCTGTTGCCTGACCTAGTGGCAGGGCAGTTGGGCTGCCCAGTGCCAGTGTGGCCAGCACAGATTGCCAGGGGCTAGGACATCACAGAGGGCTCCTGTGGTTGCTAGGCCACGGGGACCCCGCCCATCCAGTTGACCAGCAGCCATGACCCCCAAGCTGAACTTGACCTGAGGGGTGGTGGCCAGCCACCAGAGCCAGAGCCCCAGGCCAAAGCAGGTGCTGGTCGGGCGGGCCAAGGGGCTATGGGCAGATTGGTGTGTGTCTGGGCATGGGGCTGGCATCTGACAGTCCAGGGCGGGGGACCAAGGTCCGCCAGGCCCCTGTCCCACCATGTGCACTGACACACAGTCTTGCTGACTGACTGACAGTCCCCGCCCCAGAGATACCCACACCAAGTCCCTGGGTGCCCTGAGCTGCCCCTGAGGGTTGGTGGGTGCCTGCCTGGACACATGCCACCGTAATGGAGGCCTCCATTAATCCCATTGCCTATTGACAGCTGCCCTCCTGGCCCTCCTCCTCCTCCTCTGCCTCCTCCTCCTCAGCCGCCTCCTCCTCCTCCTCCTCTTCTTCCTCCTCTTCTTCCTCCTCTTCCTCCTGATCTTCCTCCTCCTCCTCCTCCACCCCCTCCTCCTCTTCCTCATCCTCAGAGGGACTCACTCAGGGCCCTTGGCCTAGGCAAGCCAGGGCTGCTGCTCTGGCTTCTGCAGCTTCTATCCAGTGGGGGGGGTGTAGGAATCTGTTCCTGTCAGTCCCTGATTCCTGGGACCTTCCATGCCTCCTGCTGCCCCCACTCTCTAGTCCTGACCCCTCCTCAAGGATGTCCCCTTTCCCCTTACCCTCTGTCCCCCAGCTCCCAACTAACATCTACTGTGTTCCTCCCTGCGCTACTTTACTGCCACCCTGCTTCTCCCCTTCAGCCATGAGGGCCCAGGGCCAGCCCAGCTGCCATCTCACCATCCAGCAGGGGGACCTGCCCTAACCCCCTGCCACCACACCCACACACACAGCCCTGCACACACTCCTGGGCTCCCCTGCCTGCAGCCTGCCTCTCAAACATTCTCCTTCTGCCCCCTAGCCCCCTTACAGCCTCTGCCACCGACCCCCACAGACACCTGGGCATCAGCAGTGCAGACATGCAAACAGCTCCCCTCGCCCCCACTCCAGTTGCTCCAAGGTTGTCAAGAGACTTTTTTTCATGCTGTAGGGGAGGGAGTTGAGACAGTCCAATGTCCTGGGGAGCAAGAACTGCAAACAGTCCATTTACAATGTAACATTTGGGTCTCAAGCCGCCCAATCCCTAGTGCGCTGTGCAGACCTTTGACTGGCAAAAACACCCCATCTGAGCGTGAGATCTGGCTGGGCGAGTGGCTCTTTCTGTGGACTAAGAGACAGACAGACAGAGTTTTCAGGTTCAAAACCTATACTTGCCAGAAGATGGTCATTCACTTCGGTGTAAAAAAAAAAAAAAAAAAAAAAAAAGGCTTTTTATTTTTTTTCCCCTGCCTGGGTAACCTGTCTGCTGCCTGTTTCAAAGTGAAAAAAGGGAAAAATCTTTTTTGGAGGGAAAAGGACCAAAATGCAGGCAGGTGGACTCCGTGGAGGGTGCATGGGGAGGTGCTCCTGCCCTGGCACTAGAGCCCCAGCTGCTGTTCCAGGTGCTCTCTGATAACAGAGATCTCTGTGTGTCGTGTCATGACACTGTCATCAGGACTGACCCTCAGGGTAATGAGGATTCAAAACGAGGCAGGTGATACTGCCTTCAAAAGTAAATCCAGGGAGGTTTGGCGGTATGTCCGAGGGTTAAGGGCTTGTGGCGCTCACGAATAGAGGGGACAGGTGGAGGGGTTTGGGGTCTGGCCCCCAGACCGCCACCTGCAGGGGAGTCGCTTTACAGGGGTGAAGCAGGTCTTTAGGAGCTCTATCTTTCTCTCCCACCCTGTATTTCCTCTGCTCTCTCCTTTAGTGTCTGTCAGATGCAAGGTCAGTAACAACAACAACAACAAAAACAATAACCACCACAGTGACCAAGCAACAAGGGCAGCGAAAGGGGAACAAATGCAGTGCAGGAGCTGTGGATTATTCCTGGCGGAGGCACTCAGCTGTGGCAATAACCCCTTGAGGCAATCAATCCATACATGAAGAAGTAATACAGGGAACAGAGACGTATATGTCCCTGTGTGTTTCCACTGAGTTAATGTAAATGCACTTTTATTTACTTCTTCATTTATTGATTACCTTGCCACGAGAATTTCTTTTCATTGCTAAAAAAAAGTGTCCCATCAAGGGTACCAGGTGGTGCCACACCCAGTTAAGCACTCATGTTACGATGCAGGAGGACTGGGCTTCAACACCCTGGTTCCCACCTGCCAGGGGAAATCTTTACAAGTGGTGCGGAAGTTCTGCAGTTGTCTCTCTCTGTGTCTCAAACTCTCTCTACCTCCCTTCCCTCTCAATTCCTGTCTATTTATTCCAGTGAATAATCAAGAAAATAGAAAGTAAAAAAAGAAAAAGGGAAAGGAAATATTCCACGACTTCAAATGGGCTACTCAGGACAATGCTTTCCTTGTTAAGATCCGCACAGCTTTCCATATGCAGAAAGGCAAAGACGCCATGTATTTTTTAACCCAGTTTTTATATTTATCTATTTATTTAGGTGCTTATTCATTTTTGTTATTGATGAATTAATGTTTTACATTTGACATTGACTAAGGATCTGACACCAGCGGTCTCCAGTACCCCTATATGGTACTCTGCCTCTACAAAACCGATCCATTGACCTGTCCATCCATCCATCCATCCATCCATCCATCCATCCACCCATACATCTATCCATCCATTCATCCATCCATCCATCCATCCATCCATCCACCAGTCAACCAAGCTAAGTACAAAAGGAGATCTCTCCTTAATGGTGAGGAGAAACAACGATGCATAGGTAGGTTGCAAAGGCCCAGTTTGGCTGAATAGGGCAGAGGGGCTGAACCAGGGAATGTGTTGGGGCGTGTGGGTTTGGGTGGAGTGAGCCGGAGACCCTGTGAGCTGGGTCACATTAGGGGCAGGCAGGGGGTGGAAGGGGTTGCGAACAGCTGTCACTGGAGAACCATCACAAGTGCTGGAGCTGGTGAGCAGGGCACCTGGAAGAGAGGACAGACAAAGGAGAGAAGCAAAGTGCGGAGGAGAGGAGAGGCGAGAGGATGGTGAGGACAGGAGAGGACAGGAGAGGACAGGATTGGAGGGGACCTGAGAAACCTACGTGGACAAAGGCAGCATACAGACATCCAGGAAGGCAGGCAGGCATGCAGGCAGCTCTGGCCTGGGCGCCCTGGATCCCGGGCGCACCTCCACCTGTCTTCTCTTGGCTGCCAGCCCTGAGGTCCATCGTTGGTCAGCACTGTCTTCCCATCCTTCCGTCCCTCTGTGCCAGGGCCCAGGCGTCTGGGCGCTGTTGCCTGACCTAGTGGCAGGGCAGTTGGGCTGCCCAGTGCCAGTGTGGCCAGCACAGATTGCCAGGGGCTAGGACATCACAGAGGGCTCCTGTGGTTGCTAGGCCACGGGGACCCCGCCCATCCAGTTGACCAGCAGCCATGACCCCCAAGCTGAACTTGACCTGAGGGGTGGTGGCCAGCCACCAGAGCCAGAGCCCCAGGCCAAAGCAGGTGCTGGTCGGGCGGGCCAAGGGGCTATGGGCAGATTGGTGTGTGTCTGGGCATGGGGCTGGCATCTGACAGTCCAGGGCGGGGGACCAAGGTCCGCCAGGCCCCTGTCCCACCATGTGCACTGACACACAGTCTTGCTGACTGACTGACAGTCCCCGCCCCAGAGATACCCACACCAAGTCCCTGGGTGCCCTGAGCTGCCCCTGAGGGTTGGTGGGTGCCTGCCTGGACACATGCCACCGTAATGGAGGCCTCCATTAATCCCATTGCCTATTGACAGCTGCCCTCCTGGCCCTCCTCCTCCTCCTCTGCCTCCTCCTCCTCAGCCGCCTCCTCCTCCTCCTCCTCTTCTTCCTCCTCTTCTTCCTCCTCTTCCTCCTGATCTTCCTCCTCCTCCTCCTCCACCCCCTCCTCCTCTTCCTCATCCTCAGAGGGACTCACTCAGGGCCCTTGGCCTAGGCAAGCCAGGGCTGCTGCTCTGGCTTCTGCAGCTTCTATCCAGTGGGGGGGGTGTAGGAATCTGTTCCTGTCAGTCCCTGATTCCTGGGACCTTCCATGCCTCCTGCTGCCCCCACTCTCTAGTCCTGACCCCTCCTCAAGGATGTCCCCTTTCCCCTTACCCTCTGTCCCCCAGCTCCCAACTAACATCTACTGTGTTCCTCCCTGCGCTACTTTACTGCCACCCTGCTTCTCCCCTTCAGCCATGAGGGCCCAGGGCCAGCCCAGCTGCCATCTCACCATCCAGCAGGGGGACCTGCCCTAACCCCCTGCCACCACACCCACACACACAGCCCTGCACACACTCCTGGGCTCCCCTGCCTGCAGCCTGCCTCTCAAACATTCTCCTTCTGCCCCCTAGCCCCCTTACAGCCTCTGCCACCGACCCCCACAGACACCTGGGCATCAGCAGTGCAGACATGCAAACAGCTCCCCTCGCCCCCACTCCAGTTGCTCCAAGGTTGTCAAGAGACTTTTTTTCATGCTGTAGGGGAGGGAGTTGAGACAGTCCAATGTCCTGGGGAGCAAGAACTGCAAACAGTCCATTTACAATGTAACATTTGGGTCTCAAGCCGCCCAATCCCTAGTG